>NC_063354.1:14195379-14233934 GCF_021869965.1 Rhincodon typus
TGTGAAGGAAAAAACAGAGTTAACGTTTTGGATCCGGTGACCCTTCCTCAGAACAGTCACCGGTCCCGAAACGTTAATTCTGTTTTTTCCTTCACAGATGCTGCCAGACCTGCTGAGCTTTTCCAGCAACTTTGTTTTTGTTTCCACCTGAATGATGCTGGGACCAGAGTCCTGCGAATTGCATGATTAGGGCTTTAAACTAAATTGTGGGGGTCGTGCGGGGATAGGTTCAGTTGAGTTGAACTCAGGAGAGATTATTAAAGTTTCCAGAACAAGTAATAAGACTGAAAGTATGGAAAGGGTCAGGAACTGAACTTCTGGCCCAGTGGGATGAGGGAACAAATAGAAGAAGGGGACAGGATTGAGTGAATTGTTCTAAAAAAAAGGGCATTTAGTATATGAAACAAGGTAAATGAGCACAGATTGACATTATGGGTACAACGTTGTAGGTATTGTAGAGACGTAGCTTCAAGGGGATCAGGATTGGAACTAAACAGCCAAGGATAGACATCCTATTGAAAGGACAAGCAGATGTGCGGATGGTGGGGTGGGGTTGGGGTTGGGTGTGGACAGTTGCCTTGCTTGGAAGAAATGAAATTAAACGAATAACAAGAAACAATATTGGGCGAGAAGGTGTAGAATCTCAGTGGGTAGAATTGAAGAACCACAAGGGCAAAAAAAAAGGACCCTAGTGGGAGTTATGTGCAGGCTTCCTAGCTGTAGTCAGGATGTGGTCAATAAAATAAATCAGGAGATAGAAAAGGCATGTTGGAAAGGAACTATGACAATAATCATGGGAACTTCAATTTGTAGGTGGACCATGAAAATCAGGTTGGTAGCGGATCTCAAGAAAAGGAATTTGTGGATTGTCAACAAAGTGGTTTGTTGGAACAACTTGTGGTAGAGCCCACGAGGGAATAGGCAATTCTGGATTTGGTGATGAGTAATGAAGCAGATTTTATGAGAGAGCTTAAGATGAAAGAATCCCTTGGGGGCAGTGACCATAATATAGAATTCACCCTGCAGTTTGAGAGGAAGAAGCTGGAATCAGCTGTAATGGTATTAAAATTGAGGAAATGTAACTAAAAAGATATGAATGAGGAGCTCGCCAGAGTTGATTGGAGGGGGAACCATAGCAGAGAAGATGGCGGAGCAGCAATGGCAGGAGTTTCTGGGGTTGATTTAGGAGGCAAAGCAAGGAAAAAGAAACTGACTAAGGGGAGAATGAGGCAACCATGACTGACAAGGGAAGTCAGGAACAGCATAGAAGCAAGAGAAAAAGTATACAATGTGGTGAAGGTCAGTGGAAGGCATAGAATTGGGAAGACTGCAACTTTTTCACTCAGAGAATGATTCATATGGGGAATGAGCTGCAAGAGAGGTGGTAGATGCATTTACAGTTATAACATTTAAAAGACATTTGGACAGATACATGAATAGGAAAGATTTTGAGGGATATAGGCCAAACACAGGCAAGTGGGACTAATTTAGTTTGGGAAACTTTGTTGGCATGGACCAAAGGGTCTTTTTCTGTGCTGTATGATTCAATATCTCTATAGCTAAAAATGCAAAAAATGAGGAGAAGATAAAATATGAGGATAAGTTAGCTAGTAATATACAGGAAAGCTGCAAAAGGGTTTTCTAGATACATAACAGGTAACAGAGAGACAAGAGTGGATTGTTGGACCACTGGAAAATGAAAGAGCAGTAGAGGACAACGAAATGGCGGAGGAACTGAATGGGTACTTTGTATCAGTCTTCATGGTGGAAAACACCAGCAGCATTCCAGAACTTCAAGAAAGTCAGGTGCAGAGGTGGGTATAGTGATCATCATTAAGGAGAAGGTATTGGGGGAGTTGGAAAGTCTGAAGGTAGATAAATCACATGGACTGGATGGGCTGCACTCCAAAGTTCTGAAGGAGATAGCTGAGGAGATTGTGGAAGCATTGCTGGGGATCTTTCAGGAATCACTGGAGTCAATAAGGGTCCCAGAGGACTGGAAAATAGCTAATGTAACATACCTGTTTAAAAAGGAGGAGATAGAAGATAGGAAATTATAGGCCAGTTAGCCTAAACTCAGTCTTTGGTAAGATTTTCAAGTCTACGATTATGGATGAGATGGCTGAGTACTTAGGATTGGCTGACTGGCAGAAGGCAGAGAGTCAAGAAAAAGGGGTCTTTTTTCAGGATGGCAGACAGTGACTAGTGCAGTTCCGCAGGGTTCGGTGCTGGGGCCATAACTATTCACATCATTCATTAACAACTCGGACAAAGGAACAAAGTGCATTGCTGCTGAGTCTGCAGTTGACACTTTGATAGGTGGAGGGACAGGAAGTGTTGAGGAGGCAGGGAGGCTGCAGTGTAACTTGGACAGGCCAAGGAAGTGGCAGGTGGAATACAATGTGGGCAAGTGAGACGTTATGTATTTTGGTAGGAAGAATAAAGTGTAGACTGTTTTATAAATGGGGAAAGGCTTCAGAAATTGCATTTAGAATATTGTTTGCAGTTTTGGGCCCCATATCGAAGGAAGGATGTGTTGGCCTTGCAGGGAATCCAGAGGATGTTTACAAGAATGATCCCAGGGATGAAGGGCTTGTCATATGAGGAGCTGTTGAGGACTCCGGATCTGTACTGGATGGAGTTTAAAAGGAGGGATCTCATTGAAACTTGTTCTAGGCAACTCGGGATGAAGTATATTTAACTTGCATGGATGAGTACAGCTCCAACAACACTCAGGAAGCTCACTATCCACAATAAATTAGCTTAATTTGGCAATCCATCTACCACCTTCACATTCACTGCCTACATCACCAACACATTGTATGAGCCATCTACAAGACACCCAACAGCAACTCACTGAGGCTCTTTTGACAGCACCATCCAAACCAATGACCTCTATTCCCTAAAAGGACAAGGTAATGGGAGCACCATTACCTACAAATTTCCCTGTAATCACATAACATCCTGAATTGAAATTGTGATACCGTTCCTTCACTGTCAATGGGTTGAAATCTTGGAATTCCCTCCCTGTCAGCTGTGGGTTTTGCCAACACTTTAAGAACTTCTACAGTTCAAGAAGGCAGCTCCATTCCACCTGCTCCATGGCAATAAGGAATGGGCAATAAATACTGACCCCACCAATGACATCCATATTCCATGAACGATTTTTCAAAAATGGTGAGTTCATTTTCCCAAAATTTGTCCACACAGAAGACCTCATAATATTTTCTCCTATAAATGATGGATGTCAACAATTGCTGAGGAATGGTGGTGTACTTAAGTACATTAATTAGTCAGTGCATTGAGAATAGGAATTGGGAGGTCATGTTGCAGGTTTACAGGACATTGGTTAGGCTACTGTTGGAATACTGCATGCAATTCTGGTCTCCCTGCTAAAGGAAGGATGTTGTGAAACTTGAAAGGGTTCAGAAAAGATTTACAAGGGTATTGCCCAGAGTTGGATTGTTTAAGCTATAGGGAGAGGCTGAATAGTCTGGGGCTATTTTCCCTGGAGCGTTGGAGGCTGACAGGGTGACCTTATAGAGGTTTGTAAAATCATGAGGGGCATGAATAGGATAAATAAACAAGTTATTTTCCCTGGGGTGGCGGAGTCCAATAGTTTAAGGTGGAGAAAGGAACGATTTAAAATGGACCTAAAGGGCATTTTTTCACGCAGAGGGTGGTGTGTGTATGGAATGAGCTGCTGGAGGAAACGGTAGAGGCTGGAACGATTACAACAGTTAAAAGGCATCTGGATGGGTACATGAATAGGAAGGGTTTAGAGGGATATGGACCAAATGCTGGCAAATGGGACGAGATTCATTTCGGATATCTGGTCAGCATGGACGAGTTGGACTGAAGGGTCTGTTTCCGTGCTGTACATCTCTATGGCTCTCTTTGAAGGGAATAATAAGACTGACTGAACAATTTTAAAACTCCTGCATCAGTTTACCAATTTTTTTTATATCTTGATGGGTAGTTCTTCAAAGACATAGGCTTAGAAAAACCGTTGTGGCTATTGCTGTGCTCTCTTATTTCTCTCCACTCCCAACATGGTGTTTAATAAATTGCCTGATGAGACTCCCCTTTGTTTTGGAAGGATAATAACAATGTTGTCTATGTACTAGCATTTTCAAATGACTATCTGCACACAGTAGTATATCTGCATTCATTTGAAAAAGGGAAACTTGCATTCACAAGTACTTTGACAATCACCATGAAATTTCCAAACCATACTGAGCTGCACTAAGCTATACAGTACTAAAGAAGCTACGTCATACAGCATAGCCTGCATGGCTATACCCAAAATACCACCAACTAAATTTACAAGCATTGACAGAGCTAGCTAAAAAAAGGGGACATGGGGAACAGTCTTCAAAACACCCAGTAGACAGTCAAATGCAAAGTTGTTGTAATAGCCGCAAGGACACTTATAACTGGTATACGTCATTAGCTAGAATAGCCAGTGATAGTAATGATCAGCTGTGGTTCTCATTTTCCAGACATGCTGTAATGTTGGACTCTGAAGATGAAGAATGGGAAACAAGATCTGCCTTATCAGGGGTGCTATCTTAAATAAGATACATTAATCCACCTGGTCTCTGAACGGGGCTAGCATTACTTTGGAGAAGACGAGGGGACTTATCTGTTCTGTTCACCAGATAATGGTCACTGGACCTGAAATACTGATTCTGCTTTCTCTTTGCACAGGTGCTGCCAGACCTGCCGAGATTCTCCAGCAATTTCTGATTTTGCTTCTGATTTCCACCATCTGTAGTTCTTGGTTTGATATTAGGGGATTATATCAATGTTTTGGCCAATATTTTTTCCTGAGTCAACATTTCTGTTTGTGGAAGCCTGCCACTTGCAAATTAGCTGTCCCTTTCCTAAACTACTGCCATAATTACAATTAAAAGAACTTCAGGGGCTGTAAAATGCTTTATTTCCCAGGTTCTTTTTCAGAAACATTTCAAAAGAGTTCACATTGAAGACACAGGGTCACAAAAGTTAGAGAGAAGACATTCACAGCAATGGCTCTAGCACTGAATAACTTCAGTTGGGTAAATAGATGGTCAAGATTAGAACCGTGCTTCCAAAAGAAGGGAAGGTTGAAAGGTATTCAAGATTGAAGAGGTGTCCTGGATCGAATAGAGAAGAGGAAGCTGTTCCAATTGGTGGGTACATCAGGAACCAGGGGGTACTGCTTTAAGGTGACTGGTGAAAGAAGCACCATCAACATGAGGAAAAATATTTTTATACAGCATGTGGTTAGGATCTGGAGTAGACAGTCTGAGGGTGCAAATCATTTTCTGTAAAGGAAAATGTGCAGCTCTGTGAGGAGAATGTGGATGAGTGTGGCCAGGTGAATTGTGCCTTCTGAAGACCAGCATAGACATGTCAGACTGAATGGCCTTCTTTTGTGGTATAACCCTATCACAGGTGAATGTACTAAGTCCTGAAAGGTGCATTATAAATGCAAGTATTTTTAAATGGTGAGAGATTGGAAAGTGAATCTGAAGGGACCTGGGTGTCTTTGTCCTTAACTCACTGAAAGCTAACATGCAGCTAGGTGCAGCTAACAATGCAGAAGACAAATGGTGTGGTAGCCATTATCCAAGGGGAGGAGGTCAGGAACCTGGGGATATCGTCTCAGAAATAGGGCAAGCCTGTTATAGAACTAACATGCAGAGGAATTTGTTCACTCAGAGAGTGGTGAATCTTTGGAATCCTCTATTCTGGAGGAATATGGAAGTCTTTGAGTATATTCAAGACAAAGATTGATAGGCATCTAGATATTAACAATATCAAGGGATATGGGGTTAACTCAGGAAAATGGTGTCGAGGTAGACAATCAATGATGACCCCATTGAATAGCAGAGGCAGCTTAAGGGCTGCTCTCTTCCTGCTCCCATGTTCTAGTACTCCTAAAGATTTTTCTTTTATCTTCCTAACAGTTGTCCTGTAAGCCATCATTTCCACTATTGCAGCCATCAACCAAGAGGTCAGATTTTGAGCCTCTCTCCCAAATGTATGTAGATTTGTTCCTGTCATCACCAAGGCAACTAACAATTCCATCAATGAACAGCTCACCAACAACAAAGAAAATTTATTGAAGCAATTGTATTTGTGAAAGGTTATGTTTCTATTTTCATAAATACGTCAAAAAATATTCATTTAAACTATAGGCATATAAAGGGCCTAGGAAACCCATTACAACCCATTTAGCTAGCTCCAGTGGCGAGGAAGTATCACATCCTACAAAACATATTATATCCACCTGTCAATCTTCTTCAGACAATTTGCTGATAGAATCAACTACATGTCTTCCCTTCACAGATCCTTCAGTACATTCGCTACCCTCGATTTAAAGCAGTTACATCTAAACTATCTTTTCATTCTCGCTCTTTCAGACTTGAAACTAGCCCATCCTGCTGTAGATTATTCATCAAAAAAAATGACAGTTACTTGTTCAAGTCCATGAAATTACCTTACATAACAATGAATTGAATGAAACAGAAGCCAAACTCAAACTTTCCCATCAAACGTTTGCTTTTAATCAATTTTTTGGAGTCACTTCATCCTTACCTCCTGTAGGATAACCAGATGTAGGTTTCCAACAGAGGAAATGACGTCCAATTTACCCAACCATTTCTACCCATGACCTTAATTATATATGCTGCATTGCTGGAGGCTACTTCCCAAGGATAATAGGAACCGTCTGTCAGAGCCCCCAGGAGCAGTCACCTGTAATCACCAAGAAAGGAAAAGAGACCAAATTATTAGCAGGTCAACACTCACATCTTTTTCTCATTGGGCACTCTTCATTAAGTGATCTCTAAAAGTCAAACACAGGTGAGGCATCCAATGAGCAAAACGTGCGTAAGTTACTGAGCTCATCTCAGAAGCAACTGAACACGCACAGAAATGCTTAATTACTGCAAAGTCAAAGAGTATTTGGGGTGTTTAATATATTTGACACACTATTTTCAGTGCAATGGTTAAATCATTTGCACCGATTCCTAGTCTGGGCTATTTCAGAATAATGACTTTGTTAGATATTTTTATTCATATTAAATAATACAGAACAAAGAATGTACCTTTTTCGTAATTTAAACTATGTAATTAAAATTTTAAACACTAAGTTGAACAATTAAATTTTGTGCAAAAACAGTGGAATTATCTATCTTTTATTTTTCTTTTAAAACAAGGTACAAGTCGTTCCTTCTAACTCAAAGATAAATTGTTAAAATGTAACTGACTGTAAAGCAAGCTGTTTCATATTTTAGCAAAGCTTGTGCTTTTTGTATTGTTTAATGCAGGTCTTTCACTTAAATAAATTTCTGCACTGAATAAATTATGATTTTCGAATATTCATCACAGACAGTAAAAGTACCACAATTTAAATCATTAATTATATGGGCAAAGCTAACTTTTGGCAATCATGTGATACTTTTCACCTTCAATTCATGCAATTAAGCATTTGCTTATAACATGTGACAGTTTTACTCAATAGTCAAAGTTAAAAGTCACCAAATCTACAGAAAAGCTTTAGAAACTATTTAATTATTAATAAGTCCTGCAATGATTACAGTGAAAATAAACTGTCAGTATTACATTTTCATCCTTTGACTTTGATACCTGAAATTTTCATAGACACAAAATAAAATTAGTTTTAAGACTGACCTAATATGGTTGCAGTGATCACCTGACAAATCCAGGCTATCCACACTGAATATACAAAAAAAAGATTGTCTCAAAATTACCATGTTAAACACTGAGACTCAGAGATTGTTGAAGAATTTGTTTCCTTTTTAACTCATATTTGCATGATTACAATAGACTGGGAATATGTAAATTAATGATATTTCAGTAGCTATCTTTGATCATTGAAATGAAAAAAGCAACTTGGACTGAATACACCATGGCATCAGAAAGCTCCTCTCTTCCTCTCCGTTTAATTTCAGTAAACCAACGCTAGGGAAAAAAGAAATAGAAAACCTCTGACTGATAAAGCAAAGGTACCTGTAAATTTCACCACTCTCGAAGAAACAGGACAGCAGGCAAGCAGTTGGGATTTGGGTTTCACTCCTGCAGTCTTGACAAAGACTTTAAAGAAAATTGTAGACTGCAAGTGACTTTATCACCCTTTCCATTGTGGATAACCCTCCTTCCCCTAATTTTTGTGTAAGCTCACTATCTGTGTGTGTTACAGGCGACACATTTCATTAAATTTTTCAGATAATAGACAATAAAACTCCACTCTCTTCCACTCAGAAAATCTTAGGAATTTTCTCCACTTCACCTTCTGAATTGGATAACTAAATTTAATTTAATTGCAATAACAATGTACTAAGAAGGGGTAAAAAAAGACATTTGTTGTAACTGACCAAGACAGGCTTTAAAAAAGGAGCCGTGATCCTTCTTGACCTGGAGGAAATTATTGCAGAATTCTAGGAGTTAAAGCACAGGGAAACTGGTATCTGGAAGTTGTCACAGAACAGAGAGAAAGATAAGGCTGAGGTAAATACCCCAGAGACAAGCTAGAGAAAAAAGGTAGGTCAGACAGAGAAGACAGAACTGCCCCAACCATTTAAAAGAGGGAATTGAATAAGAGGCAGGTGAAAAGCCACCCAAGTGTTTCCATTGTGGGAAACCAGAGAATGTAAAATTGTTGTTTCCAGTTTTTCCCAGAATCATAAGCACTAAGTATGGCCAGAATCTGATTGTTGACCAGGATTGCTGTCAGCAGCTGGTATCAAAGGGAACAGTGACCATTGACTGCTTTAAACAGCCGGAGAATGTGGTGAGCATCAAGTGTCTCAGAGCATTCTCTGAGACACTTGATGCTCACAGACTCTGCTAGCAGGGAAAATAAAACACTTTCCACCTGGAAGCAAATTAAATTCCAGTGTCCTGATAAAAATAGTTCATGAAAGGAATATAAACTTGAGGGCCCTTGTGGCACAATGGCAATGTCCCTATACTTGAGTCAGGAGGCCTGGGTTCATTTCCTGTAAGCTCCAGAGATGAGTTCTAACATCTCTGAACAGGGTGATTAAAATACCTACAGATGAGCCAATGGTTAAAGTTTACTTAAAGAGTGAACTTTTTATAGTTCTGGTAACAGTGAGAGTCCCAAGATTGCTACTGGCAGGGATTGTTATTTTATTGGAGAATGGTTTTGCCAGTCACAAAATATAGTCTCCCACAAATAGAAAAGAATAGGCTAGTGAAGTTGGAGAGGCTGGTCAAAAAGGACAGCTAACAGCAGGACAGCCGGGAACCAGAAAAAGTCTTTTGGAAGCCCTACAGGAAATGGGAGACCCGGAAGGTTTGAGATAGCCCACGAAGGATCATTTGATTTAAATTGGGCTAAGGTCAAGCCAGACATGTTAGAGAGGGTCAGGATAGATTCACAATGAGTTACAAGGGCCAGAACTAAACCAATAGCCATAAAAGAACACACAAATACACAAAGATACAAACATGAAATAAGAACAGAAGGGAAGCATTTAACCTTTGTTTTCTCTTGTTGGAGAGTCTAGGATCAGAGGATGTAATCTCAGACTAAGGAGTTGCACATTTAAGACAGAGCTGAGGAGGTTTTCCTTCTTTCAGGAGTTAGTGAATCTGTGGAATTCTGAGGGCTGTCAAGGTTGGCATATTCAAAGTTGCAATATAGAGATAGGAAGGGGATCAAGGGTTAAGGGAACAAAGTAGGAAAGTGGATTTGAGGATTATCAGATCAGCCATGATCTCAATAAATGATGGAGAAATTCGATATGTTGAATGTCCTACTTCTGCTCCCAGTATGCTGTTATGACCTCTGGAGCCTTCTCCACCATTCAATTCAATTATGGCTGATCCATTTACGTTTCTAAAGCCACATTACCTCTGATAACCCTTGAATCCCCCACCTGAGAAGAAACTTTCCCCAAAAAAACAAAGAATTGTGGATCCCAGAAATCTGATATACAAACAGAAATTGCAGGAGAAACTCAGCAGGTCTTGCAACACCTGTGGAGAGAAAGCAAACTTAACATTTTGGGTCCAGTGAACCTTCTTCAGCATTCTGTTTTATGGTTAAGAGTTTTTCCACCATTGTTTTAATGATCCCATTTCTACTGCCTTCTGAGCCAGAGAGTTCCAAAGGTACACAAGCTTCTGGGAGAGAAACAATATTCTCTTCATCGCTTTCCAGATTGGATAACCCTTAATTTCCAAACAGTGCCCCATTAACTATGACAAGTTTGAGCCAGGGATTTGACTAACAGAGCCTTTCCTGATAAAATTCTGAGTCACTGAAGATCTCAAACTGGCCAGAAACTGTGAAGGTAATGAAAACAGAAATTGCTGGAAAAGTTCAGCAGGACTAGCAACATCTGTGGAGAGAAATCAGAGTTAACATTTTGGCTCAAGTGACCTTCTTCAGAAGAAGGTTCTGACGAAGTGTCACTCAACCTGAAACATTAACTCTGTTTTCTATCTACAGATGTTGCCAGACCTGCTGAGCTTTTCCAGCAATTTCTGTTTTTGTTTCTGATTTACAACATCCGCAGTTCTTTCAGTTTTTAACCATGAAGGTAATACCTCACTTTGTGGGTGAGCCACACGGGGGAGTAGAAGCTGAGCATCCACCTAATGTAGATAGTATTCCAGGGTATGTGGAACAGATTTGGGGAAAAGCTATTCCCAAAACAAGGGAAAGGGTAAGGGAACATACTCCAGAGGTGACATTTCTAATACAGGCTACCAGGTGCATAGCATTGAGTTGAACACCCACTGGGACATTCAAAGGAACATAACCAAGTCTCAGATCTCAATCGCTCAAATCAAGTTGAAGCAATGAGCCTGAGGTACAGCACGTTTACAGGAGGGAAACCTTAGATTACTTGCCAACTATTTTTCTGGAAATCAATTTTGTAAAAATTACTGAATCTGGCACTTGGCAATGAAGGGGTAAGACTTACAAATGTGGCTCAGCTCAACAAACATGTCTGACTGCTCGTGCCAAAGAAGTTTTTAAACCAAGGTTAGGACAAGGCTGAACGTGAAGCATTTTTGCGGTGTGATCCCCGCTTTTGTATGGTGCTTTCGTATTGATCCTATCACAGAACACCAAAATTCAGTAAGCTGTCAAGAAATTTGCATTCGTTGTTTTACAAACACTTGCCTGTTAACTTCACAGATTGAAAGATGAAAGGATATATGCAGGATGTCCATTTTGGAAAAGAGCTAGACTGGGAATGTACAGAGGGATTACATTTCAGAATCCTGTTTTGAGCAACTAAGTGAGGAAGTAACATAGACTAAATGTAGCAAGGATACAGAAAGCTCTTCTCTCCCTTTCAATACCTTTCTCAATCTCAGCAAACCAGCGCCGGTAAAAAAACAATTGGAAAAACATTTGTTGACTAAGAAATCAAGGTTAGCTACAATCTTTATCACTCCTGAGAAAACAATTTAAACTCAAGTTTCACTCTTGCAACTCAAGGACTCTAAACAAAAACTGTCAACTGCAATTCGCTTTATCTCCCTGTCTATACTCGACATCTCCTCACCCTCAACCCAAGTAAGCTTAATACCTGTGTTTGTGTCTATGTTGATTATCAGTTTTTTTTGAGGTAAAAGAACTCCACGCTCTTTCACTGAAGAAAATTTAGAATTGGTTCTCTTTCAAAATTAGAAGCTTGAGTCCATGCAGCATACTGTAGCATGTATCAATTACCTGAAGTGCTGTAATGGAAAGAAAGACCTTGGACTCATGCGTAGTTGATGTCAGTGCTGGCAGAGCTGCAGAGATAATCACCAATTGGACATAAATACTTCTGCAAAGGAAGAGAATGAAACAATGGACAAAATGTTCCCAGGTTCTGAGCGATGTGGGCAAAAACAAGGTATTTTGGAGAATCCTGTGAGCTGGCCAGTGATCAGCTTCCTGACATCGAAAGCAGAAGGTCCCACTTTCCAACTGTGTGCTGAATGGCAGGAAGAGATTCTCACCAGTGTGTGGAGAGAATAGATAACAGAGAACCAGTGGATGTGTTATATTTGGATTTCAAGAGGATTTTTGATAAAGTCACACAGGATAGGCTAGTGGGCAAAGTTGTAGCATATGCAATTGGGGGTAATATTTGACCATGAATTGAGTATCGGTTCATACACTGGCAATAGAAACTGGGAACAAATATTTTTTGGGTGGTAGATATGACTAGTGCTGTACTCAGGGAAAGAATATTTGGGCCCCAGCTATTCATAATAAACACTAATGGCTTGGGTGAGGGAACCAAATGCAATATTTCTAAGTTTGTCGACAGCACAAAACTAGGTGGGATTGTGAACTGTGAGGAGGTTGCAAGTAGGCTTCAAGGAAATCTAGACAAGCTGTGTGTGTGGACAAACAGTTGGCTGATGCAGTATAACATGATTAAATCATATCATAGAATCCCTACAGTGTGGAAACAGGCCAATCAGCCCAACAAATCCACAAATCCCTTCCAAGGACCATCCCACCCAGACCCATCCCCCTACCCTTTCCCTGTAACCCTGCCCTTTCCTATGGCTAATCCACCTAACTTACACATCCCTGGACACTACGGGCAATCCATCTAATCTGCGCATCTTTGCACTGTGGGAGGAAACCAGAGCACCTGGTGGAAACCCATGGAAACACGGGGAGAATGTGCCAACTCTACATTTACAGTTGCCCGAGGGTAGAATTGAACAATACTCAGTGGTTAGCAATGGGCGACTAATTGTAAAGTCATACATTACAGTGTGAAAAACTGAAAGATAGAATATTAATGACAGATTGTGAAATGTGGATGTAAATAGGTATCCGGATGTCCTTGTACGCCAGTCAATCAAAGTAAACAGGCAGTTTCAGCAAGCAGTGAGGATGACAAATGGTCTTCCTTGCAAGATGATTTGTGTTCAGAAGTACAGACGCCTTATTGCTGTTACACAGGGCCTTAGTAAGATTGCTTATTGAGTACTGTGTGCTGTTTTGGTCTCGCTACCCTAGAAAGGATATATTTACCATAGATGGAATGCAGCAAAGGTTCACCAGGTTGATACTGAGGATGCTAGGACTATTGTCTAAAGAGAGATTGATTAGACTGGGCCTGTATTTAGTATTGTTTAGAATAATAAGAGAGGATCTGATTAAACAGTATAAAATTCTAACAGGGTTAGAAAGATCAGATGCAGGGAAATTGACTCCCCTGGTTGAGGAGTGAAGAACCAGGGGTCACAAACTTAGAATGTGTAGGCCATTTAGGACCGAGATGACAAAAACTCTCTTGAAGGGGTTAACCTGTGGAATTCGCTCCCACAGAAGGCAGTAGAGGCCGAGTCACTTAGTATATTTAAGAAGGAGACTGACAAATTTTTAGATATTAAAGGCATCAAGGGATATGGAGCAGGACACAGAAAAATGGCATTGAGATCAGCCATGAATATATTGAATGGCAGAAGAGGCTTGAAGGACCTAGTGGCCAACCCCTGCTCCTACTATATACGAGAGAACTACTTGCGTCTTTTAGCATACCTTAATATTCTCATTATTTGATCATCTTTCTTTACTGTTATATTTACCATTCTGCCACCCACTGGGTAGAAACTGGAAAGCAACAATTCCTGACTTGAAAGACAGTGCATTGAACTGATGTCCTCCAGCCATCAATCAGGTACCAACATGCTCCATGGGCAGTAACCACACCCACCCCAGTCCACCAGGATCTCCAGGTCCCCAAAGGCAAAGCATGGCATCAATTGCCCCTCCATCTGACATGTTCAGGGCAAATAAAAAAAACCATACGACCTAATGTTTCAGAGATAGTAGGAACTGCAGATGCTGGAGAATCTGAGATAACAAGGTGTAGAGCTGGATGAACACAGCAGACTAAGCAGCATCATAGAAGCAGGAAGGCTGATGTTTCGGGCCTAGACCCTTCTTCAGAAATGGGGCAGGGGAAGGAGGTTCTGAAATAAATAGGGAGAGAGGGGGAGGCGGATAGAAGATGGATAGAGGAGAAGATAGGTGGAGAGGAGACAGACAAGTCAAAGAGGCGGGGATAGAGCCAGTAAAGGTGAGTGCAGGTGGGGAGTTAGGGAGGAGATAGGTCAGTCCAGGGAGGATGGACAGGTCAAGGGGGCGGGATGCCGCTATTCCCGTTGTGGTCTCCTCTACATCGAGGAAACCAAGCGGAGGCTTGGGGACCGCTTTGCAGAATACCTACGCTCGGTTCGCACTAAACAACTGCACCTCCCAGTCGTGAACCATTTCAACGCCCCCCTCCCATTCCTCAGACAACATGTCCATCCTGGGCCTCCTGCAGTGCCACAATGATGCCACCTGAAGATTGCAGGAACAGCAACTCATATTCCGCTTAGGAACCCTGCAGCCCAATGGTATCAATGTGGACTTCACAAGCTTCAAAATCTCCCCTCCCCCTACAGCATTCCAAAACCAGCCCAGCTCGTCCCCGCCTCCCTAACCTGTCCTTCCTCCCACCTATCCCCTCCTCCTACCTCAAGCCCTACCCCCATCTCCTACCTACCCACCTCATCCTGCCCCCTTGACCTGGCCGTCCTCCCTGGACTGACCTATCCCCTCCCTAACTCCCCACCTACTCTTACCTTTCCTGGCTCTATCCCCGCTTCTTTGACCTGTCTGTCTCCTCTCCACCTATCTTCTCCTCTATCCATTTTCTATCCGCTTCCCCCTCTCTCCCTATTTATTTCAGAACCTCCTTCCCCTCCCCCATTTCTGAAGAAGGGTCTCGGCCCGAAATGTCAGCCTTCCTGCTCCTTTGATGCTGCTTGGCCTGCTGTGTTCATCCAGCTCTACACCTTGTTATCTCATATGACCCAAAGCATGGCTATGCTTTAAAGATGGAGCCAGTGCCAGGAATCAGAGGAGGCCCCGACTGTAGCCAGTATTTCCACCTGAGGTGAGTGGCAGAACAGGAAGAACGGGGCACCATCCGAGCTTTGGTGGCTAAGAAATGAGGCGAGTGTGGGAAGACAGCCTGAGAGAAGCCACTAGGGTCCACAGAGAGAAACCCTCCATAAAATTTGGTAAATTAACACAGCCAATTTCAGGTAAAATTCAGCCTAATGTTGGATTAGTAACTCCAGTTCATTCATCTTCAAGCAGCTACCTCAGCATTAGTGAATGACCATGAACAAGGCACCCAGAGGCATTCACTGTGGATAGCTTTAACATTGACAATTCTGTAAACAGAATTATACTCAATTGGTCCCTGGACATACTTTTCCCCTGGTTATCTGTTCCATTGAAGCCTTTCTGATATTACCCCACTTATACTAAAAAAGCGAAATTCTCTGTCACAGTTTGGGTGAAAAATGAAGAAATGGGAGCACAAGTAGGCTTTATGGCCCCCAGTCAACATTCAAATAAGAACAAACCTAATCACCAACCCCAACTTGTCTTCCCTGCCGATCTAAATAAACTTTATGCCCCATGAGAGATAAAAAGAGAATATAGAGAGAATAAATTGCAAGTACATTCAAAAGTTTTTCTACAGTTAACATTTGTACAAGATTGGCATTTTTTTGTAATGAATCATGGGATGTGGGCATCGCTAGCTGAGCTGGCACTTATTGCCCATCCCTAGTTGCCCTTGAGAAGATGGTGTTGAGCTGCCTCCTTGAACTGCTGCAGCCATGGGCTGTAGATAGACCCACAATGCCATTAGTGTGAGAATTCCAATGTTTTGAACCAGCAACACTGAAGGAACCAAGTCTCAGCAAAGTTTTATAAAACTAGCAGTTTTGGTTAACAGGTAGGGCAGCCCAGTAAATGCAGTCTGTGGTTTCAGGTCTGTGTTGATGCTTCAATTTACAACAACATGTACTAAATGCTACTGTGTATTGCTGTGAATATGATAGCAAAGTAATACATTTTAAATCAGGGTGTGATTGTACTCCTGCCAGGGTGTGTGGCACCTTCCTGCCTGTGAAAGCCTCCAGTTGTATCACACTTGATCTGACAGCTCAAGGTTATGTGACCAACTGTCTTCTTTTTGTAGAGAAGATGCTGGGTCCTTTTTGCCTCCTCTTCACCATGGCTAAGATACCGAACCATCCTCAGCTGCTTCAGCAATGACTTTCCTTCCAACACTAGGTCAGCAGTGTGGAATTTCGTGGATGATTTCACAATGTTTGGCACCATTCATGACTCCTCAGATATTGAAATAACCGAGGCCCACATCCATTAAGACTTGGGCAACATTCATGGGCTGATAACAAGCATGTGACGCAAGTGCCAGACAATGACCATCTCCAACCAGAGAGATTCTAACTATATCCCCTTGACATTCAATGGAATACCATCACTGAATTCTCTACTATGAACAACCTGGGAGTTACCATTGACCAGAAACTGAACTGGATCCTCACCATATAAATGCAGTAGTTATAGGAGCAGGTGGATCAGAACCTGGGAGGTCTGTGGTAAATAACGTATCTCCCAACTCCCGAAACCTGTGCACCATCTATAAGGCACAAGTCAGGGGTGAGATTGTCTACTCACGACTTGTGCGGAGCCTCCATTGTCTTAAATATGCACTCTCTCCACCACCAATGCATAGCGGTAGCAGTGTGTAAAATCTATAAGATGCATAGCAGAAACCTATGAAGGCTGTTTTGGTAGCACCTCCCAAATCTCCAACCTTTTTGGTTAGAAGCACAGGGGCAGCAGCTGCAAGGGATCTCCATCACCTATTGTTCGCTCTCCAGGTTAAACACTATCCTGCTTTGAAACTGCATAGCCATTTTTTTCTCTGTTATTGGGTCAAAATCCTGAAACTGCCTTGATAGCAGCATTGTGGATGTACCTACACCACACAGACTTCAGCAGCTCAAGCAGGTGTGTCACCAAAACCTTCTTAAAGGCAAAAGCAATTAGGATGAGTGACAAGTGTCAACACTCTTTACATCCTGCGAAAGAATGGATTTTAAAATATTGGTGACATAGCAATGTCTCAAAGGTGGGTTTTGAGCAGTCATTACAATAAAGAGGGCCACTGCATATTGCATTTTCAATATGCTACATTACTGTACAGTCCAAAATTTCTACTGAGACCTTCACACTTCCTGCCAAAACTCGGTAAATCTTAGTGAAGCATTCTCCCCACTTCTAGCCATTGACTTTTAGCCAATTTCTCCAAAGATTCCAATGTTAATTCAGTGCAAAACCTGGAAATTCCAGGCAGATGTTGAGCCCTTTTCCACTTCCGCTCTGTATATAAAGCTCTCTGGCAGCACATCAGCAGGACGACAGTCTAATTTAACCTAAAGGTTTTTGCACTTTGCCATCAGCTGACTAATAACACGTCCTCCCTTCCAAAAGAACTGGTCCTGCCAGCTCTTTCCACCAATTTCAGACGCTGTCATTGAAGCTCTGAAGTTCTGAATGTCAGACCAAGCCATTAATGAAATCTTTTGACCAGCCAGAATGCTAGAGTGACCGCCCAAACGGAGCAGTACTGATTATTTGAGTCCTTGAAAAGAAATCTCTAGTTTGTATGCCTGATCATCTGAGAATCCATAAAGGAAAGACAGGCTGGAAAATTCAAGTAAATTTAATTACATCATGTCTATTATGTAAATGTAGCTCAAAGTAAAAATACAATTTTGAAACATAATCTACGAAATGGTTTTCCTTTTCCAGTGTTATGCACTGCATTCATAAACTTTAAGGAATGCATCCTGGCACACTATGGAATGAAATGTTATTTAAATGTGCATCGCTTTTTTTTATTGCAAACCCCCTTCCTCCCAACCAATAACTAGCTCCCCCCACAAAAAAAATACATCTCAATGAGGCAATGAAGTCCCATATATATTGGAATCAAATGGCAGAATAAACAGTTCTGTACAATTAATTGCAAAAAAAAATGAGAGCGAGCCACTTTATGACAACATTTGAGAATCTTAAGCATGGAAAATATTTTGCGTCAAGAAGTTGGGTCTGACAAGGTTTGCATTTTGTTTTTCCCTTGAAGCCCTGCATGTATTAAAACTTAATAGCTTTTGAATTCTTTCATACCTCCTTGCCACAGGCTCCAGACTCTCAAGAACTCAACATCATTATCAGAAGCGTGTACGCATGTATTTCTTGTGCAACTGTAGACTTTATGCACAACCAGAGACTGTTGTATGTTTTATTATACATTATGGAACGTCCTAATATGATGCTCTGAAATTACCCTAGTTTTGTGTCAGGAAAACAGTTTTTTTACACAGGAACAAAAAGATACTTGGTTTAGCAAACACCTCTAATCATGACTTGACACTGCAATTTTAACCAAAATTATACATTGCAAGCCAAAAAATGCATGAGTTGCAAATTTGTATCCACCATAGAGGAGGAACCACATTAAGCTCTTTAATTTCTCCAATGCTTCCTTATCCATCAGAATTCTTCTGCAGTGCTATGAGAACAAAAACAACACATCATGATAAAAGAAAAAGTATGCCTGAGACAATGGATCTTTTCAAGATGGAAGGAGGGTTGCAAAGAATAAGGATCGAAGAAAGAAGAAGAAGAAATAGAGCAAGGGTGCTGAAGATTGGATTGTGGATGGTGAAGCAGAATGCCAATGAAACCATGTTCAAATTCTGGAAAACCGGACAGATGACCTGGCATCGGCCTAGGCACTGGAAAAGACACTGGCAGAAACAGCCCTGTCGCAATCCACAGCAGGTGGACCGCAGCTGTTCAAGAAGGCAGTTCACCACCACCTTCTCAAGGACAACTAGGGATGGGCAAGAAATGCTGGTCAGGCAGTGACGCCCGCATCCCATAAATGAATAGGAAAATAAAATCCTCACTATAATGGTACAATATTCTGGTCATTTCCAAATCCGAAATCATGGAATCCCAACCCATCACATTTGACTGACTTCATTCTCCCGGCGATAGTTAGCGGGGATAATTAGTGGGGATTAGCCTCAGGCAAAATTGGAATGAAAAGGCTGGTTGAATGTTAGTCAACTTCAGTCTCAACAGTGACTATTTTAACAGTATTTGAATATTGATAGTTTACACATTTGAAAGTTGCTGCACTTAACACTGGACTGTAGCAGTACAAGAAATTAAGGACAATGATTCAGGAAACGGTATGGACACCAATTTACCATTCAGTTTTAGTGATTTACAGGGTTCCCTTCAAGGCTGTGCTGTAGAATCTGGGGAGACTGAATGCACTTCTCCATGATGAGCCAATTTTACATATGGGCTCAAGCTGGGAATCCAACTGATGCAGCAAAGCTGACTCACTACTGAATCTGTAAACAGAGGCAAAGTCATGGAAAATTTATAAAAGAACTAACGACTGATTTAATGTAATAATTGCCAGAGTTTCCTGGCATCCCCCATGTCAGTTGTAATGAAGCAAAGTACCTGTAGGTTTTAGATTCTGTTAATGGATAGTTTGAGGCAACAGCTGACAGATTACCCCTTCAGCTATGAAGTGTATGCATGCTGCACTGTTCCTGTGAGAATTCCTTCTCGGGAATTAATACTCCTGGGCACATCAGGGGCACTGCACAGTAAATCACCAAGTTTACCAGCACACACGGATCCTTCATTTGTTTTTTAAACTGAGAAAAACCATTGCCCAGGCTCACACTGGGAAGGGGAGACTAGTTAAGCTTTGCAGCAGTGAGTGGAAATCACACTTCACTGTGAATGAAGTGCTAGTCAGACAAATGAGAATGACAACAAAATGAAATTAATGATGTCCCGTCATTACCATGGAACATTACACCTCTTACTGCTCATGACATACCAAGTTTTCTGCAGCACTCTCTTTTTGAATGGTAAATATTATCTGCAAAAGGGTTGACTTTTCAAGAGACTGTTGGCAAGTTTTCTAATATTCACAATCCATCTCTGCATGCATGTGCATATTGCCATAGACGGAAACATGAAGAGTGAGCAATTGGGCTGGTTTGCACCCATTTTGCAGGGACTGTGCATGCTTCAAAATAGGATCTATGGTGTGCATACACACATTTGGGACATATTGTGCCAGATACCATAATAGTGAGAGCACTCACAGACGCTGAACATCCACTGAAGTAAACAGTGCTGGCTGCTCAGACATCAATCAGCTTGCAATGCTGATTTGGTGTCGGGAGTGCCAGTTTGGAACTCAACACTCTGACAAACAAGGCCAGAAACTGATGGAAATACTCAACAGATCAGCAGCATCTATGGGACAGAGTGCAGATTAGTTGTTTCAGGTTGACAATCTTTCAGCAGAACTGGGAGAAGTTAGAAATTGTATAGATTTTGAGCAAGCAATGGCAGGTCAGAGGCAAAGGGGGATATTCTGACATGCTGAGAGACAAGCAAGATTGAGTGATGGAAGAGGAAGTCTTGCAGGGCCCAGGGGAATGGAGATGGGTCAAGAAAAGAAAGGAAGAAAAGATGTACCTAGATAAGTGTGCTGCTGTTTGAAAGCAAAAGTAAGGCAAAACTTAAACAAAAATAAAAAGAAACAAAATGGAAACGTAGAGTTTATTGTGTGAAATTGTTGAATTTATTGCTGGCTCCAGAAGCCAATAATTACCTTACTGAAAGATGAGATGCTATTTCTCAACTTTACACTGAATTTCACTGGAACGGTGCAACAGGCCAAGGGCAGAGAGGTCAGTGTGAGAGCAAAGTGGCGAGTTAAAATATCAGACCACTGGAATCTCAGGGTCATGTTTACTGAGTGAATGCAGGTGGTTCACAGAGCAATTACACAATCTGCATTTGATCTCCCCAAGTGTAGAGGAGATCACATTGCCAGCAGCTAATTCAACAGACAAAAAATTGAAGGAAGTCAATGCAAATCACTGCTTTAACAGAGTCTTGGATTGTGCGGAGACAGGAGGTAAACAAAGCAGGTGTTACATTTTCTGAATGTGCATGGAATAGTGCCAAGGGAAGGGGGTGAAGTGTTGTGGGATGATGGAGAAATGGATCAGAATATCATGGAGGGATTGACCCTTTTGCAATGCTGAAAGGACACAAGAGAGGAACATATGTTTGATGGTGACATCATGGTGGGATGGGTGCAAATAGTGAGAAAAGACCAAATGAACACAGAGGGTTGATGGTTTGAAGGTCAGAATAAGGGGAACCCTATTGTGGTGCTGAAAGTGAATGAAAGGGATGAAACAGAATTTCAGAAAATGCACCAGATATGGTTAAGCACCCGGTCAACCACAATGGTGACAAGTTGGGTAGTAGCTCAGCTGAAGAAAAAAACATGGTATCTCAGAAGACGTGGTGTGGAAAGTTTCATCTTCAGAACAGCTGTGACAAATGGAGACAAAGGAACTGGAAGACTGGAATGGAGATCTTACATGACCACATCCTTTCTTAGATGCATCATGTGGATCATGTGTTCAGCAGCATGAAGAACACCCTACCAGCAAACTTTAAAGGATCATCAACTGTTTCTTAATTAGTTGCTGGTTGATTTCTTCTGGCTGTTGTTGCTGTTCTGGGTTGGATGCTTTCTATAGCTGCTTCAAGTTGCAACGGTCTATAGGGAGTAGTGTGGATGAAACCAAAAGGCTTCACATGGGATTCAGGGGGAGCTTGCCAATTGGATACAATTGGCTTAATGGCAGGAGACGGAGATTAATGGTAGAGGATTGCTTTTCAGACTGGAGGCCTGTGACGAGTAGTGTTCCACAGGGATCGGTTCTGGACCCTCCTTTGTTTGTCATTTATATAAATGATTTTGATGAGAAAGCAGAGGGCATAGTTAGTAAGTTTGCAGATGACATCAAAATTGGTGGCATTATAGACAGTGAAGAAGGTTTTCTAAGATTACAAAGGGATTTTGATCAAATGGGTCAATGGGCTGAAAATGGCAGATATAGTTCAATCTGGAGAAAGGCGAGGTATTGTGCTTTGGTATAACAAACAAGGTTAGAGCTTATACAATTAATGGTAGGGGCTTGGGTAGTGTTGTGTTGAACAGAGGGACCTAGGGGTGCAGCTACATAATTCTTTAAAGTTTGCATCACATATAGACAGGACGCTTGCCTTCATTGCTCAGTCCTTTGAGTATGGGAGTTGGGACATTATGTTAAGGTTGTACAGGGCATTGGTGAGGCCTCTTTTGGAATACTGTGTCCAGTTCTGGTCGCTCAGTTACAGGAAGGATATTATCAAGCTGGAGAGGGTTCAGAAGAGATTTACCAGGATGTTGCCTGGTATGGAAGGTTTGAGTTATAAGGAAAGGCTGGATAGGCTGGGACTTTTTTCACTGGAGTGTAGGCGGTTGAGAGGTTACCTGAAAGAACTTTATAAAATGACGAGAGGTATAGATAGAATTGATGGAGAATTTCAAGACTCGGTGAGAGGAGCGAGATTTAAAAAAGACTTAAGAGGAAAATTTTTTACACAGTGGATAGTTCGCGTGTGGAATGAACTTCCTGTTAAAGTGCTGAATGCAAGTACAATTTCAATGTTTAAAAGACATTTGGATGGATATATGAATAGGACAGATTTGGAGGGATTTGGGCCAGAAGCAGGCAGGTGGGACCAGTTTAATGTGGGATTATGTTCGGCATGAACTGATTGGACTGAAGGGTCTGTTTCTGTGTCGTAGGACTCTATGCTGACTCCTGCACAAACTCATCGTTCACAACCTTGAGCAGAGTGGAAGGCATTCCTTTCCTCTGAAATACAAAATGACCCAGGTCAAAACTTTACAAATGGTGCATTTCCCAACCTGCTCAGTTGAAGAATTGGATGGGGAAAGCAACTCTGCTAATAAGTGCAGTCCCACAGTCAATCAATGCTCAGAGGAGGGAAGGTGAGGATGGGAGATGCTGAGGGAGAGTTCAACAAGGAGAAGGAGCACCTATGAGGCAGAACTTCGGGTGGCAACCAATTTGAAAAGTGGGCTCTTTAGGGAGGTGTGACAACTTCCTGCTTATGGTCTGACCAGAATGATACAAGAGGTTTCCCTTCTGCCTCTGAATTTCTCTTGACAGGCTCAAAATTGAGATGGTTTGAGGGATTTTGAGTTTGGTGGAAGGTTACCCAGGGAATTTTACAAGCCTCACAAACTATAAAATTCTGCCTTGGGGGAGTTTGAAGTGAGGGTGCAGAGAGAAGGGCAAATTACTGGAAGAAGGATCAGGAAGAAGAGTGGGAGAAAGCTCTCAGCAGTTAGCAATGTACATCTTCAGAGAACAATGGTTCAAACTGAGCCTTGATATGGAACAATATGGAACGTTTGCACTTCATTGAGTAGAGCTTCACTGAAATCTGCTATCTGAAACAGCTACAACCTACCAACTCAACAAGTCCACAGCCACATTGTCAAGGTGGCAAGAAACATTACACATCCAGCTTCTGCCAGATTAGAGCAGGGATTTTCCAGTATATTCCGCTGTTGAATGAAAGATGCTCTCTGTTCAATGGGAGCTCATGACTTTCATTTTCTGTTGGTGGTGGCAAGCAGGTGGAGTGAGCAGAGCCTCAGTTCTGTGAAGATTGCAGGTTTCCCAAGAGTGTACGCTGCTACTGAATCCACCCAAACACTTTGCGAGCACGGCATTTCAACTCTACCCCATACCATACTTCCACTCACTTAAAATCCAGTGTCTTGTGCAGAGCAATGATTGATATCCTGGCAGCCGTCATGATGCCTTCTTTTTGCAGCACTCCACACTTCTGTGCAGTCTGTCTTTGAACTAACACCACAAGCCAAAGGTAGCTACTGGGACACAAGTGACTACCCTTTGACAACATGGCTGATGACTGGTGCATCACATGTGTACATGTGGGCAGCATACATACATGAAAGATATGCCAAGTGACTTGAAATTCTATATAGCAGACCGTTGATGTGATGAAACAATCTTTCTGCTGCAGTATTCAGCAGAGTAGACATCATGCTTTGCATGCTGCATAACCTGCCATTCCAACAACTATGTGGCCAACAGCTTAGGAACAGTAGGAGTGAAGATAGAAGAACAAGGAGTGAAAGAAGAAGGAAGGAGGTAACCTTTACAGTGCTGCCCCAGCCAGACTATCCATGAACAGCTTATTCATATCTGAAAGCAATGACAAGAACCTCAGTTTCTTAATTAGCAGTAATCTCAAACCTTTGTTATCAAGGCCATGCTCACTTGGCCATAATGTAATAATAAATTGCACTGAAAAAAACAAACAAACTTACACACAAAACTGTACACAGAAAAATTCTAAATTTCAATGCCCACCACCAAGAGGGGCCTCATAGCACCCCCACTAGCCGAGCTGATCAAGCCCTAAAGGACATAGCTGCTAGACTGGGTCTGAGAGAAATGATTAAGGAACCAACAAAAGGGGAAAACATACTTGAACTCATCCTCACCAATGTTCTTATCACAAATGTATCTGTCGATGACAATTTCGGTAGGAGCGACTACCCAATTGTCTTTGTGGAGACAAAGTACCATCTTCATATCAAGGATCACCTCTATCATGTTGTGTGGCATTATCTCCATGATAAATGAGGTAGATTTTGAACAAAATATGCCACTCAAGACTGGGCACCTATGAGGAGCTGTGGAACATTAACAGCAACTGAATTGTACTAAAACACAATCTGCACACTCATGGCCTAGCATATCCATCACTCTATGATTATCAACAAGCTATTTCATTTCTTCTTCCCTTAAGCAGTCATTTTTAAACAAAACAGCTTTTCAAACAGTTTAGATGAACATCCCATAGGGTCATCAATTAAAGATCATTCACATAGTTCTCTTGCAGGAAACTTCACTACGCTTACACTTTAGATAAAAGCTCAGTCTTCAATATCGACTGTGTGATCACATTTGCTCGATAGATTTTTCTTTAGCTAAAACTAAACTCAGGTGCTGAGGTCATTCCTTTCAACGCTCACTCACCTTTCCACCTTTTAATTGATGTGAATAGTTCTCACATGCTCCCTTGTGTTATGGTCACCATATTCTGTGGCCACTCATCCGAGGCAACACATTGAATGGACATGTGGTTTCCTGCTAGGAATTATGGGTAAGTGATGTAATCAAAGACTCACTGTTTCAATCCAATAGCCTGTCCTGTTCCATCAATTTTATTCCTTAACTGAAATGTCATCAACCCAGGTGGCCTGACAAGGTGATGGTAAAACGCTCTAACCAGAGAAATAGGAAACAGCTGACACAGATTCACATCCATTCCAAACAGGGGAAAGTAAGTAAATGAGGATAGCAACGAAACAAATTACTTCACCACTGTAGCTTAGATATCTTTGAAGAGAAGTCTATATAAAGTACTTTGTAACCGCATTTTAATCAACAGAGAGGAAGAACTGTGCAAGTCCTGGAGAAATGGTTAAAAATAGCTGTTTGAGCTGTTACACTACAGTCTTGACCAATTACTTTGTGCCAAAATTATTGCAGGATGTCAGGAGTACATCACAGAAATCGCGAGCCATGGTAACACGCCTGAGAATTGAGTTGATTCACAACTTTGACACAGAAAACCTAAAATGAAGTTAAAAGCTACATTTATAATTAATATCGAGGTATCTTTTTTCTGTCATTTCAATTAATAAATGTAAGCAAGAGTGGGAACAATCAGTCTGTGGAAGGATTCTCACAAAAACAAATGTTTCAACAGAACAGTATCATATAGTTAGGTGGCTAAAGGCAGCTTTAAAATGACCTGAAGAATATCTGACTTCTAAAGGACAATAATAATAGCATCCACAAAACTAAATACATAATAAATACAGTAATTTAAGTTTAATAAGTTTAAAAAAGTGTGCTCATTGCAATCTCATACACTGCACAAGAGAAGAATCTAATGGACGTGGGCACAGTGAGTGTCAGGAAATTGGGCATGTCAGAGCACGTATCCAGAAAGGAACACACCCAATTTTCCCTCAATTAATTAAAATGGATGGAAAATCAGAAGGTTTTCTTGACAGGCGGTGCTCCAACCTGCCCAATTTTCCAATATTTGCTGCATTCCATGTGATCTCGTACACCTGGGCACAGGCCCAGGAAAACCAGGAAAAAATATTCAGAAGTTTAACTTTCAGACAGCCTGCTGTTGTAATTTTCACTCAAAACTAAACCAAAGGACTGACAGTCCTTCTTTTCCATGTGCCCCATCTTATTTAGTACCACAGAGGGATAGATTTTAATGGCTGTGCATTCATATGTTGTTCAGCTCACTGCCGTTGAACAAAATGTAGCTGTGTTCATAATTGGAACTGCACCATATTCCAAATAATAAGTTTATTTGAGGAGTGCCTTTACTCGCAAGGTAAAGCACCTAAAGGTGAACAGTGTGACAAGTGCAGACAAAAATTCCCATTACGTAAAGCCCTTTACACAATAGTCTGGTTATTTGCTTCAGCCTAATCTATTATTTGTGCAGTGATTTTTACTATTATTCAATAAACTTGAAAACCTTTCTCTCACTAAATCCATCCATCATTTGCACATTTAAAAGTGTTTAGCTGAAATACCCTCTTAACTGAAGACAGCTGAAGTAAGTTGGCAATGCAGAACTAAGGCCAAACAATCCAGATGCTGGAAATCTGAATTAAAAACAGAAAATGCTGAAAGCACTCAGCAGTTCAGGAACTCCTCTAGAGAGAAACAGAATTATCGTTTCAGGTAGTTGACCTTTTATATCACTTGAAGTGTTACTCTATCTCTCTCTTCATAGATTTTGTCTGACCTTCTAAATATTTGCTGCATTTCTGTTTCCATTTTAGTTGATAACACCTCACATGATCATAATATCATGTGATGCATCTTAAAGGGTAGAACTTATTTCAAATTTATTTGATGCTTGGCAAATGGATTTTAAAATCTGTTTTATTAAAATTGAGGACAGACTGCAGAATTATTTACCTGTGAAGTGCTTATAGATGCTGTGCATTCAGAACATGGGATCAGACTTCTGTATCAGGGGATGTTTCCTGCTTAGTTGGATTCCATCCTCAGTTTCAGGCAAAGCCACATGATGGATAAAGTAACTGATTAGATTCCACTAGTTGCCAAAACTGCACCTCTTATGGACCATCTGAGGAACAACATCACAAAGAATTTCAAACCATGCTACAATTCACAGCATCAATATTTAAGGAAGAAAAGTGGTGGCATGAGAGGATATTTAGAAAGGTGCAGTTGTAACATTGGTGCCAGTTAAAAATATCAATTAAAGGTATGATGAAAATAAGCAATTAGATGCAGGGGGAGATTTGCGTTGCTGCTAAGTTTCTGAAAATACGTAAATCATGAATCCTGATGACAGTATCAAGGGAATAAGATAGGAAGAATGGCCAACTCTGTCTGTGTGAAGAGTCTGCAGAGTTAATACTGCTCAAAAGACACAACCGTTGTGCATTCAGTGTATATCTAGATTCCATGTCTATTTCTACAATTACAACAGGGCATTGTTGATCTACAGATCTTGGTGAAGGGGAGTCGAATATCCAGGACCGTTTCAACCCATCTGATTTACTGGAAGAGGCAAATTAATTCCTTTCCTAACGAAAGTCTTGGTATTACCTTCAGATGTCAACCTTGATTTGAAGCTCAACAAAGAGATGCACTTTTTTTGTACAGTGTCCATTGGTAATCAATTAAATAAAGAACATTTAAAAATAGGTTATGAATAACACAGTGGAAAGTTCCAGCCATAGTACAACAGTGTGACTCCTGACTCAAGGCACCACCACAGGAGAAACATTAATATTTGTAGCAAAGGGAAGTAGATTTCATTTTCCCTGATGTATGAATCTTTCCATTCTGGCCTATTCCTGGCAATGCTATCTACACTTCATTTTGCACCATCTCACTCCTGTCTCCTTTTTATTCAAGGAATTCAACCTGGGTTTAATATAACTTATTCTGAAAAACCAGTTCATCTAGTTACAGCAGCAAACAAAATATTTTCATGTTCTTTTAGCATGCTAACTTTTGGAAAATATTCAGCAAGTTTTCACATTAGATTGCAGTGGTTAAATCTTTAATATTTGTTTTTCCACATTTTGTTGTATGTATATTTATATTATGCACTATATATATTTATTATAAGGGCACTTTTTCATCTTTAGAATATATTCATATATAATTTACAACTTGCAGCCCAATATGTGCTCATATTTTACATGAGGAACACATGAAGCTGAAAATATTGCCTATTTCTTGACCAGTTACATTGACGATGGAAACTGAAATAATTATTTTAAATTTCCCATGAGTATATAGAATGTACTCATAAAATTACTTGCTATTAAAGAATTGCTTTTAATATACTTTAACAAAATACACACAGCATATCAATTTTACTCATACTTTTCTTCAAAATCTGAATATCTCATTCTATACCGAACATGCAACTTTTAGCTTTTTTTGAGTAATTTACAGTGATTCAATTAGATGTACTCTAAATTGAAATTCAGACACACTCACAATATTGCATGATAATATATGCACAGATTTAAAAATGTAACTTCTAGATCTAATCACCCAAACCCTGTACAAATCTGCAAATACATATCAGGTCTGTTAGATCGGAAAAGCTAAATAGGTTCAATGGTTCAACAGTGTGGATCTTCAACAGAACTGCAAATTAAAACTGCAAACAGCACATCTGCTAATGTGGTATACTGTATCCACTGTTCTCGATGTGGCCTCCTCTACATCGGGGAAACCAAGCGGAGGCTTGAAGACCGCTTTGCAGAACACCTATGCTCGGTTCGCGACAAACGACTGCACCTCCCAGTCGCGAACCACTTCAACTCCCCCTCCCATTCCTTAGACGACATGTCCATCCTGGGCCTCCTCCAGTGCCACAACAATGCCACCCGAAGGTTGCAGGAACAGCACCTCATATTTCGCTTGGGAACCCTGCAGCCCAATGGTATCAATGTGGACTTCACAAGCTTCAAAATCTCCCCTCCCCCAACTGCATCCCAAAACCAGCCCAGCCCGTCCCTGCCTCCCTAACCTGTCTGTCCTTCCTCCCACATATCCCCTCCTCCCACCTCAAGCCCCACCCCCACCTCCTACCTACCAGCCTCATCCCACCTCCTTGACCTGTCCATCTTCCCTGGACTGACCAACCTCCACCCTAACTCCCCACCTACACTCACCTTTACTGGCTCCATCCCCGTCTCTTTGACCTGTCTGTCTCCTCTCCACCTATCTGCTCCTTTATCCATCTTCCATCCGCCTCCCCCTCTCTCTCTATTTATTTCAGAATCCCCTTCCCCTCCCCCATTTCTGAAGAAGGGTCCAGACCCGAAACGTCAGCCTTCCTGCTCCTATGATGCTGCTTGGCCTGCTGTGTTCATTCAGCTCTACACCTTCTCATTGCAGATTAAAGGTTAGCTTACCGTTTTATAGGATTTGAAGACAGAAAGGAAGAACACATAGAAGTGAAGAATCAGGTATGCTGAATCAAATGTACAAATAATGGGCAAAGAGTAAGAGTGAACAACTGAATAGCTTATAAAAAATATGATGTAGAGGTGCCAGTGTTGGACTGAGGTGGATAAAGTCAGAAGTTGTCACTTCACCTGACGAAGGAGCAGCACTCTGAAAGCTTGTGATATCAAATAAACCTGTTGGATTATACCTGGTGTCGTGTGACTTCTGACTTTATAAAAATATGAAGAAACAATAGTACATACAACAACAAGGAATGGTGAGTACACAAACACAGCAAAAGCTTCCTGGCCCTGACAATTTCCAGACTGTAATGCTGAAGACCTGTACTTCAGAACAAGGTACAGAAAAACACACATGCTTGGGATTAATTGGGAAGCAACATTCATGCCACACTGAAAGGCATATCAATGACAATATCTATGCTTGACATTAAATGCTATCGGCAACATTGAAACTCCCATCAATAACAGCCTCAAAGTCCTGTCACTAATACAATATTGCTATATGCATGACTCAGCATCAAATTTTGTTTTGTAACATTCTGGTAGGCATTTGGTGCTCTTTGTGCTCCATTGGGACTGAAGGGGAAAAAAGTGTTCTCTTATTCAAAAAAAAATTGGCACGCTAACCTCTAAACCAAATGGTGGTTGCTGTTTTTACACCATATACCCAGAAAAACAGAACTGTATGGTTATTGGCTGAAGAGAAAGTCAAGTTTATATAAGGACAGGTGGGTATTAGTAAGCGAGGATGGTTGGGGAGTAAATGGTTTGGGGCTATTTAGAGAAAGGGAGATCAATGACTGTCTGGGAACTTAAAGTTTGGAATTCTTATTTTTTTCATTCATTCTATTATCTGCTTTTTCAACAAATTAACATTTGTTTGAGTATTTCAAGCAAACACACACTCTTCCTTTGCAGCCTAAAATAATTTACAGGTTTCCCCATCACACAGTATTAGCTTTAATGATTAAATTTAATGCAAACAGGTTAGCAAAGCATGACCTTAATTCAGACATAATTTATGGGAGACAAGTACTGATGTCCCCAGGAATGATTTATGTCCCAATCTAGTAAATTCCTTCAAATTTCATATACACCACAGCCTGCTCTCAATGTTTTCCAAGATCCACTTCAGCCATGGCTTAGTTTGTAACACTCATACTAAAGTCACAAGTTTGTGAGTTCAAGTATTTAAGCATAACAATCTTGGTTGATACCCCAGGGCTGGACTGAGGGAGTCCTGCACTAACAGAGGTGCTCTCGTTTGGATGAGACTATAAATGGAGGCCCTGTATGCCTTCTCAGGTGAATGTAATAGATCCTTTGACACCATGTTGAGAAAGAAGAGTTAGCCCAAGTGTTTTGGCCAATATTTATCACTCAATCACCAGCACAAACAAATAGAAAAACTGGCCAGAGTTCTCACATTGCTGTTTATTGGCGCACGCTCTGTACAAATTAGCAGCCGTATAAAGAAGACTGTAGCAAAGCTAATTCTTCATTAGACAGAGAATTGAAATAGTAGTGGGACTTCATCAAGCTTCAATTATTGAACTGCACTTGATAAACAGAAATAAAACCTGGTATTATAAGGCAGCAAAATTTCTTGCTATAGTTATTGCACTTCAAAAGTACTTTGTTGGCTGTAAATTGGTGAGGGGCATGCTGAGGAAGTGAAAGGCGCTGTTTAAATGTAATTTATTCCAAAGAAAAACATCTGGTATTTCAGTAACCTTACATATACCGACTTACATTGGCCAAAACATTTAATTCTTCATGGTACACAGACTGCTTCTTGCTTGTGCAATTAATTGTGACTTTAGTATAAATGTTACAACTAAGACATGGCTGAACTGGATCTTGAAAACATTGAGAGCAGGCTGTGGTGTATATGAAATTTGAAGGAATTTACTGGATTGGGAAATATTTAATGAAAGGCATTGGATATTCGAGTTTACTGTTAAAACATCTTCAACTACACATGTGCCACTCTTTAAATCTAATTTAGATAAAAATAGGACATATATAATTAGAGGTAATTAATACAGATTCAGAATGACTAGCAATTCACCTGCACAGCAAATTAATGCCTCTGACTAATTTAACAATGTGCTTAACACTTACTATTTCATTGTGTGAAAGAAATCAGATAGAAATTCAAGAAATTGTAATTATAATAATTTTTCAACTAAAGCAGTATCTTTTAATCAAAGTGAAGTTATGGAAAACAAGGTGGAGTCATCTAATGTACTCTTCTGAAATAAAGAAGCACAATGTGTACCACCGTTAGCGATGCTGTTCAGAGCGGTGCGTAGTGTGTATCTCGACCAGCTGTTTAATTGGGTATAACTAGTTTACCTGAATGAAATGTAGCAGTCGCGACAGTACGTAATTTTGTGGTATGGCGCAATATACTGTGGTCAGTTTCAGGAATCTGTTTCAGGATCCTGCTCCAAAGTTATAGGTCATAAATGTCACAATCCTCTGCAACAAAGATTTACATGGAAATACATAAAACGCAAGCAGTCTGCTGTATAATTTTCAAAGGAACTAAACACGAGATTACTATTTTCCGTAACTGCTATATTTTAAGCGCATTTCAAGGAAAACATCATTAGACTATGCATCTAAAAATGCCATTAAAATGCCACAAAGATGTCTCCAAATATAAAAGAATAAATTAACAGAGTCATTGCTGAAAATCTTCCCTCTCATGAATGGTGTCTTTTAACTGCTTCAACTGGAAATTGCACTTTTACTGTCCAGCGTAGAAAAAGCCTTAACTCTTTCAACCACTTCAGCCTACTTACCAAGTTCGAGGCTGGATAGCGTATCTCCAAAGATGATCAAAATAGCTTCACAGAATTCACTGACGTGTTGAAGAAAGGAGGTGGTTGAATAACCATTGAAGCAGAACTGCATGTCAGACCTTGATAACTGCTGTGAGAAACTACAATTTGCTATTTTAATGGCAAATTTGAGAATTAAAATCAGATTTACAGCCTTCTTTGCTGATATTTCAGTCATTGTGAATGTAGATCAGCTGTGAAGTTGCCTAAAAGGGAACAGTGTCCTTCAGATTTTTAAACCACTCCAGAATTTGCTTGTGACTTTGATATTTTGATGTATCACTTGCATATAATTATTGTATCTTAACATTGCAAATTAAAACAAAACAAATTGATTAACTGCAATCTTTCCTTCATGACTTAATGGTTTTCATCTTTCTGGAGACAATGATTAAAATGACATGCACAAATAAGCTTTTGAACAGCATTAGATCATGAAGAGCTATATGTCTCTCTTTCAACACTTAATGAATTTTCAGCAATGCTTTCCAATCTCAATTGCTCAATGTAGTAAAAAATGCATCAATGCACGTAATCTCAAAAGAAAATTGGTTTAACAGTTTGGAAAGCATAAAATCTAAAGATGCTTCTTATCATTCTAAATGCACATAAGAAATTGGGCTCATCTTTCAGAATGTTTAAAGGAAAAATATATTTTAAAAAGCACATATTCAAATTCAAGATTAATTTTATAAATATAGCACTGGGACTTGTTAAAACTGTTGTTGTTACATCAAGTTGTGATGTGAGAGCTCTGAAATATAGCTTCAAATGTACTGTGCTCACAAGTGCATGTACACGGTAGAGCCTTTTGCATTTAGTAGCAGATTAATGTTGCACAGAAATAACCCAATGCTCCCTAATACACTAACAATAACAGTAAATCAGTCATGATTACTTGAACAAAGTGTTCTGTCTGAAAGTATAAATTTTCAGGCATTATGCAGTGCAATGCTATACAAAGCCCTGGCTTGACCACATATGGGGTACTCATTTAGTCTGGGCATCAGACATTATAAAGGATATATTGGCTTTAGAAAGAGAGCAGCACAGATTCACTGAATTGTTAACAATGTTCCAAGGGTGACCAAATCTCAGGATATAATGTTAAGGGACACTTTGGCAGGAGGACTGCATGAACAGGGCTGGGTGTGGGGCTGTGGTTACAGACAGAGGTATGGGGTTTTACTGGCAAGGCTGTTCATCTGGACTATTGGGAGGGTACAGAGATTGTCAGTCAATCTGTCAGACCTAAGGAGGGGTTAGTGATAGGAAACCTTTGAGAGTGGAGGCCCAGAGAGTGCTATGGGGGAAAAGCAAAGATGAAAAATCAGGATGAAGCAGCCTCCCATCAGCAGACAACCTAGGACACAGGATATGCACATCAAATATGGGACAGTCCTGTAAAATCCAGAAAGGATGGTAATCCCGGTTAGACTGTGGGGAAACATTACATAAACTAGACTTGCATTCCCCAAATTGTAGAAAGTTTGGCAGTGATATTTTAGAGCCTTAAGGAATTTGAACGTAACTGGTGGGTTCCATGGATAAAAACATTTTGTTCTGATGGTGGGTGAGTACTGAACAAGGGGACCTGACTTTTAAATTAGAGCCAAGTAATTCAGAAGATAGCATGATGGAATGCTTTGCTACAATTCTTTGCCACAAAAAGCAGTGGAGACTACCTCAATCAAACTACTAAAATTTGAGATTGAAAGATCTCGGCAAGCATATATATCTATATATAGTACCAAAGTAAGTAAATGGAGTTAGGTCACTTATCAGCCCAGTATTTCATGGAATGGCACAATAGGCTTTAAGAGCTGTAAGGTTTATTCTTGTTCCTTATTCCTTTAGAAGTACTTCAGAATAACCAAATGTTGTGTTCTGTTATAATATTTGGACTGAAATTTTTGCATTTAATACAAGTAATGCTGTAAGTTTGAAATCAGTATATTTAATGTAACCCAATACTGCATGATTGCAAAACAAACTTTGTTGCAGGTATTTGATTCACCATATAACCTTGTTTAACAAGTCCTCAATAAAAACAACTGCTGTAGTGCAATGCTTCTGACTTCATATGGCCCAACACAGAGTGAATGATTAAACTATTTATTTATTTTCACACATATCTTGAAGATACAGTGAAAAGTATTTTGTTGCCACAATCTGGCATCAATAAGGATTAAAAAAATTACTTAAATAAGAGTTCATCTTCTGTTTAAATTGGGGTCTCAAGCACAGCTTCAAGGTTCTGTATGCAATGTACTTTGCACTAAGTAGAAGAAATACGAATCAATTTTTTTCAGTGGTGGCTGTAAATTCTGTAGTTAATATAACAAAAACCAATTGATAAAGACTGCTGATATCAACATTTGAAGACTGACAGGTAAGAGGTAAACTGTTTTACATGAAGCATTTCCAGTGTTACCATTTACATACCTGCTCTGAAGAAGAATTATATGGACTTGAAACATTAATTCTGTTTCTCTCTCTCTACACGGGCTGCCAGACCTACTGAGTTTCTCCAGCATTTTGTGTTTGTTTGTCATTTACATTGCTGTACTATTCTTTTAAACCATGCATTCCAATCTGCATCACAACTAAAGTAACCAGCTTTAACATCTATGCGGTGTCCTTATTTTGAAGTGATGGCTTTAGATGGAGAAAATGTTTTATCATTGAAAACTGGTGTTTAACTGGATTGAGTGCAGGGTCAAATGAAACAAAAGTGATGATTAAAATAGTAGCATTCAGGACTGTCCAAGCTTTCTGACTTCTGAAACTGCAACTGTAAAGTATATAACTGCTGGAAAAAAAAAACAAATTCACAATATTGGTGACACAGATGAAGACCTAACATTAATTGTTTGATTTTATGGCACAGACTTCCAGTCTTATCCTTTTGTAAAGAAAGAGCAATGGTTATTTTGCTAAATAAGAAAAAAAACTTCAAAGCCATTAAATATTCAATCTGACAATGTCAGGAGGAATAGTATTTATGTTTATATTTTACTATAGCCCTCAAAACATTATGCCATTGATGTTTAGCTAGTGTTACACATTATAGGTTTCTGCATAATTACAGTCTCAAACATTAAGATAATGAAAACAGGAGAATCAAAGCTTTGTTGTGGGATCAATGAAAGTAGATTCTCAATTTCAATGACGTAGACAGAGGACAAAAGGTATTGCATTTACCTTTGGGCGTTGCATTCCCATTGCTGAATGATCATGCTGCACAGGTCCTGAAGTAATCCAAAGGAAAGAAAAATCCGTCAGAGCACCTGTCCCTTTAACAAAAACTTTCAGATCGTATCTGTGTCTTTCCCTTTCCACCGTGTTTGCATAAGAATATTGGTCTGTCTTCAATTCTTCACAAAAGGAGGGCTGACAACATAAAATTATGCAAAGATAACCAAATTAGCAATTCCAGATTATTTTCAAACGTTTTAAGAAAATTTATAAAATATTTAACAGTGAAATTCTTTAAACATAAATGTGTCAGGATTGCTCCAAGGAATTGTTATATGAATGTTCACTATTGCAATACGTTTGAAACAAATCCACACTGTAACTGTTGTTCTTCGAGAATGCAAGTTGATAAGAGAAACACCGCGATATAAGCAATCCTCCAGTGACTTTTCTCTGAAAGTACAAAGAACTAATGGAATTTTCCCACAGGCATTTTGTTTAATCCAGTTTCATATTGGGCATTACAGTTTCCTAAAGTTACTGAAATCAGGAATGAGAATTTCTAATACAAGTGGGAGTTCAGACTGTGCCAGGACCAGTTATTTGTGAGTCATGAATATGAATGTTTACATATTTGAAGAGGTATACAGTTTACCAGTCCCCTTTGTCCTGGAATAACAATGAATTCATTAAAACTGCAGTTTTCAATGTTAAAAACATTTCATGCCATCCAAAAGCCATAGCTTCAAAGTAAGGCCACCATAATTTATAGAAAATCAGTTTTAATCTTCAGATTGTATCTACAGATTTGCAATGGCCTTACTTTCTTTTGGCCTTCAAGACAATCCCAAACAAGGTAAGGACTCCACAGATGTATTTATTGGATTCTTTCAGACTGAAGAGGGGGCGGTTTTTCATACCATTAGTTTAGATTCCAATTACAGGAAGCAAAAATGTCATGAAAATGTGCTAACCTACAACTTCACCCTGTTCCCTGCAGTCTGCTTGTAGTGAGTTTCAGTAAACTTTTTGTTTTATTAAAACAAGTATTGATACAAACTGGTTAATTCCTGTGTGTGTGTTGTGGTATACAGACTATAATTTTAATGGACAATACATTGTGAATTCTACTCAAGTAACTAATGGAATACTGAAGTATTCATTCCTATTTTTACTCGTTTTACTGAGCAAAAAGCTCTTGTAACAGAACCAGGCCAAATTTTAAAAGGATCAGCAATTATTACCAACGCACCATAGTACAAGAGCAAGTAATTGTAGGACTGTGACTCAAAACTTTCTTTTCAGAAAGGATCATAAAGTGTAGTCTATGCTATTGTCAATTGCATTCAGAATTTGACTTCTTTCTTCACAGGTAACAGGTATTAAATAAAGACTGTACAAAGTGAAATCAGAGACCTAAAGAAATACAAAAAGGAACAAAATATTTATGCACAATATCAAAAAAACCTAGTTACTATCACAGAACAAAACCCATGCATAATTATCGGAGTGATTCAGAGTCAGTACACACAGCAATGAAGACACTTCATACACCCTTTAGCAAGGCCCAACAAAAAAGCAAGTTTTATATTCTGAGAGATAGCACAATCTCTAGATAGTATCTTAGCCTCTTCAACACAATATTTAAAATTGAGAAGCTGGATACAATTGCAAATGAGATATTTGGACAGGGAAATTGCCACATTGCTTAGTCAGGGCCTGTAATATTCTCTGCTTCTCTTCCAGTTCTAATTGGTAGATACTTGATCTCTAATGACATTTAATTCATGTTCCCTGGGGGCAATTGGGGGTGAATGATATGTGTGGGAAAACCACAGCCGTGTTGGTGCACCTGCCTCATGTGTATCTCTTCCATCTCCCCCCATCCATTACACTGCGCATTTTTCTCTTATTACAGCTATTCAAAGAATACAAGCAGGACATAAAGAAGGAACAAACACAATTCCTGTGCACTCATGCCAAGTCATTCAAACAAGCAACAAAAACAAAACCCAAGAAGGATTGTCAACCCTTCTACTCATACTGAATTGACTCTGCATGTTGTGACCTGTTTCTCAAACCTGATCTCTCATGGATCTACCTTTTGAATTTATAAGAAGCAATGCCATGCTTCCAGAACTGTCCCAGTACTTCACTTTGAACTTTTTAAAAGATAGTCAGACTGTTTATAATAATGATAACCAATTCACACAACTTATTTCTATCAATATTGTCCTAGTTTAACATTGATGTATTTCTAATACTTATATTATATTGAAATCTGAATACCAAGTTTCTGTCATAATATGCAGGTTTTCATATTTTGGTATCACAAGCAGCAGGGCCTATGCTAATATTTGAGCTCTGTCATTGAAGATGTAATTTTTTGAGGTTCTGCTCCCAGTGTGGACCCCTATGTTTCATCCCCATCTCCAAACTGCATTTCCATCATCCCACATACAGATTTCAGAACAATAACAACATGCATCTTAATTCTGGGCTTACGTAAAATGTCAGTGCAAATGTCAGCCAAAAACACTGAATTGTATCTATCAATATCTGGTTTCATAGCTATATTGCCCTGGAAAGAGAGGTCTACCTGGTTAATCTTTGCAGGGGCCATAAATTATGGAGATAAAATACATTTAGAAGTGATTACATGTTGTGTAAATCAATGGTCACGAGCACGTCACCTTGAATTAATTTAAAAAGATTGCTTTAAATATCAACTGAATTTGTTACCTGCAAATTTAAGCTAACAGGCTCCATTTTATCTTACCAAATACAGTGTCAGAGATGCTATCCTTTTGATAAGATGTTGAACCATGGCTCTGTCTGCCTCATCAAATGAGCATCTCATGCCACCATTTCAAAAGAAAATAGGAACATGTTCCTAGCCAGTACTTGTCACTTAACCTACATCACTGAGAAACAGATTTGTTGATTGTTATGAGAGATAGTAGGAACTGCAGATGCTGGAGAAACCGAGACAACAAGGTGCAGGGCTGGATGAACACAGCAGGCCAAGCAG
>NC_063354.1:14238934-14379157 GCF_021869965.1 Rhincodon typus
AAGGGTTCAGACCTGAAACATCAGCTTTCCTGCTCCTCTGATGCTGCTTGGCCTGCTGTGTTCATCCAGCTCTACACCTTGTTATCTCAGATTTTCCAGCATCGGCAGTTCCAACTATCTCTGAATCTATTATAGAATGGCACCTTTTTAAAGAGCACAAACCAGCTCGTGAAGATTGGAAACAAATATTTGAACATAGAATGTAACTGGAATGCCAGTCTGTTGAAATTTCAGTTATATAAAGAAAGAAATGAACCTTGATTTCATAGATCAACAGCTAGTTGAAAAAGGAAAATGAGCAGTCAGACTTCTCACTACTTTGGGAAACAAGATTTTTTTTAGTCACTGGTGGGACGTGGGCTTCGTTTGCTGGCCAGAATTTACTGCCCGCTCCTAGTTATCCTTGAGAAGGTAATGGTGAGCTGCCTTCCTGAACCGCTGCAGTCCATGTGCTCTAGGTAGACCCACAATGCCGTTAGGGAGGAATTCCAGGATTTTGACTCAGGGACAATAAAAGAACAATGATATATTTCCAAGTCAGGATGGTGAGTGGCTTGGAGGGGAACTTGCAGGTGTTTGTGCTCTCATATATCTGCTGCTCTTGTCCTTGTGGATGGAAGTAGTTGTGAGTTTGGAAGATGCTGTCTAAGGATATTTTGTGAATTTCTGCAATGCATCTTGTAGATAGTACACATTGCTGCTATTGAGCATCAGTCATGGAGGGAGTGGATATTTATGGGTGAAATGCCAATCGAGCAGAGTGCTTTGTCCTGAACAGTTTCAAGCTTCTTGAGTGTTGTTGGAGCTGCATCCATTCAGGAAAGTGTGAAATATCCATCACATTCCTCATTTGTGCCTTGTAGATTGTGGACAGGCTTGGGGAGTCAGGAGATGAGCTACTCACCGCAATATTCCAAACTTCTGACCTGCTCTTGTAGCCGCTATGTTTATACGGCTAGTCCAGTTTATCTTCTGGTCAATCAGAGCCCACAGGATCACTGGGACTCAGTGATGGTAACACCATGAAAGGTCAAGGTGTGGGTGATTAGTTTGTCTCTTACTGGAGATGATCACTGCCTGGCATTTATGTGGCATAAATGTTAATTGTCACTTCTCAGCTCAAGCCTGGATGGTGTCCAGATACTGTTGCATTTGGACATGGACTTCTTTAATATCGGAAGAATTGTGAATGATACTGACTCAACACTGTGCAATCACTAGTGAACATCTGCACTTTTGATCTAATAATAGAGGGAAGGTCATTGAAGATGCAGCTGAAAGCAGTTGGACCTAAGACATAATGCTGAGAAACTCTGGATGTTCTGGAGCTGAGATGACTGACCTCCAACAACCGTGCCATCTTTCTGTGCCAGGTGTGATTTCCTCCAACAGAGAGATTCTCCACCACCAACCTCCCCCCACCCCCGCCACCCCCCACCCCTGATTCCCATTGGCTCCAGTTTTGTTAGGGCTCCTTGATGCCACATTCAGTCAGATGCAGCTTTTATGTTAAGGACTATCAACCTCACGTCACTTCTGGAATCCAGTCTTTTTTGTCCATGATTGAACAAAGTCCGTAATGAGGTCAGGAGCTGAGTGGCTCTGCAAAAGCCAAACTCTGTGTCAGTAAGCAAAAGTTGCAAAGAATAAAATCCACTGGTATTTCTAGTGATGCCTACAAAGTTATCATTTTTTTAAAAATTTGGCTTAAGAAGCGTAGGCTTGAATTCATGTCGTACTGCCAACAGTAAAGTGAAAATATCAACCCATTTGTAGGCAGATGTCAACAAAAAGGTGTAAAATGTGACTTGACTGCAACTAACTTAGCTGAAAGACTGGTCATTTTCTCTGCACCTATCAAATCTTCCAAAAGGTACTTCTGGATTAATCAGAAGATTATTCTGGCAATGTACTGCTCAAAGAGGACACAGGTTCAAAGCAATTGCAGCAAGCTGGCAGTTTCTGCAGGTGCTTGACTGCAACAGTTATTGTTGCCATCAAGAGGGTCAGTAAAACATCTAAACCTAATGCAAGATGCGGATTGTTTCATGCACCAGTTCAGGATTTGTGTCATGTGCAAGCTTTATTGTAGAAATCACATTAGTTTAAAATGTGCAAGAAGAGCAAGTGTTCAGAAAAAAAAAAGAGGCGCAACTCTACACAACTCTATACAAAGAGCCAACCAAGGATCAATACCAAAGACACTTTCAAATTTCCTTCCATGACATGTAAAGTATGTCACTGATGTTCAAGAGGCAACTGCAATGTTACAGCTTGCACACTGCATTCAGAAAGTACACATGGTCAATTTGTCAGACCGCATGGATGTCATCTGAAAAACTGAAGCTTTACCCAATCCAGTTGGCATGGCTCAAAAGGGAAATACAACATACAATATTTGCAAACACTGATACTTGCACAAGTGCAAATGACAACGTGTAAGCTGCATAAAGCAATCTGTACACAGGAAACTGGAACCTCTGTTCTGCAGTTCACACATGATAAGCTAACTGCTTAAAATGGGTGTGATATCACATGCATTGATATTATCTGTACTGAAAATCAATAAAGCTCTTCAAGCTGAACACATAAAACCTTTTACATGGTGATACAGCATGAACTTGTATTGTTGGTCTGCCGCACTGCACAGAAGATATTATTACCAACTCCAAAACCATGCATACCAAACTATGTCACCAAGTTTATTCATGAACACACAAATTTCTACCCGCATCAGTTTGATTCTATCAGTAATTTTAAAGGTATTGCAGCATTACATCTCAAAGATGATGCTAAACACTCCATCAGCTCTCCTTGTGAATGTAGCATTCATTCTGAGGGTAAGACAAAACTGGAATTGGATTCTATGCTACACAACAACATCATTTGCAAATTTGAGATTTAAGCTGATTGAAAGAACAAAGAACAAAGTACAATACAGCATGGGAACAGGCCCTTCAGCCCTCCAAGCCTGTGCCGACACATTTTGCCTTACCATACTGAAACTGTCTTCACTTACAGGATCTGTATCCCTCTATTCCCTTCCTATTCGTGTATTCATCCAGGTGCTTCCTGAATGCTGCTAATGCATCTGCTTCCAAAACCTCCTCTGGCAGTGTGTGCCAGGCACTCACCGTCCTTTGTGTGAAAAATGTGCCTTGCACATCTCTTTTAAACTTCCTTGCAACATGAGCCTGTGTCCCCTAGTAACTGACCCCTCCATCCTGGGGAAAAAGGCCTCAAAATTTCCACGCCATCCATGCTATTCATAATCTCATAAACTTCAATCAGGTCACCCCTCAATCCCCTGCGTTCCAGTGAAAACAAACTCAATCTACCCAACATTTCTTCATAGCTAAAATCCCTCATACCGGGCAACATCCTGGTAGCCTTTTCTGTACCCTCTCCAAAGCATCCTTCTAGTGGTGTGATGACCAGAACTGTACACAATATTCCAAGTGTGGCCTAACTAGAGCTCTGGAAAGCTGCAGCATAACTTGCCTATCTTTATACTCAATGCCCCTTCCAATGAAGGCAAGCATGCCATTGGCATTTTTTACTACCTTATCTACCTGCGCTGCCACCTTCAGCAATCTGTGGACCTGCACACCCAGATCCCTCTGCATATCAATACTCAGAAGGATTCTGCCATTCTCTGTACAATTTCCACCTGTACTTGATCTTCCAAAATGCAACACCTCCCATGTGTCTGGATTAAACTCCATCTGCTATTTTTCTGCCCATGCCTCCAACTGATCTATATCCTGCTGTATCCTCTGACAATCCTCCTCACTATCCACAACTCCACCAATCTTTTTGTCATCCAGAAACTTGCTATTTAAATCAGCCATGTTTTCCTCCAAATCATTTATATAGACCATGAACAGCAGAGGTTCCAGCACTGATCCCTGTGGGACACCATGAGTTACAACCCTCCATTCCAAAAAGCATCCTTCCACCACTACCCTCTGTCTCCTATGACTAAGCCAGTTCTATATCCATGTTGCCAGCTCACCCCTGATACCATGTGACTTCACTTTTTGTATCAGGCTGCCATGAGTGACCTGTCAAAGGCTTTACTGAAGTCCATGTAGACAACATCATCTGCTTTTCCCTGATCAATCATCTTCGCAACCTCCTCAAAAAACTCAATCAAGTTCGCGAGGCACGACTTGCCCACACAAAACCATGCTGGCTGTTGCTAATAGGTCCCTTTGCTTCTAAATGTGTATAGATCTCATCCCTAAGAATCTTTTCCAATAATTTCCTTACCAATGACATGAGGCTTACAGGCCTGTAATTTCCTGGATTATCCCTGTTGCCCTTTTTAAACAATGGGACAAGATTGGCTATTCCCCAGTCCTTTGGGAACTCACCTGTGGCCATAGAGGATAAAAAGATGTCTGTTAATGCCCCAACAATTTGTTCTCTTGCCTTCCTCAATATTATGTGATAGATCCTATCGGGATCTGGGAACTTATTTACCTTAATACTTTTTAAGACGCACAACACCTCTTCCTTTTTAATCACAACTTGGCTTAGAAATTCCACACACCCAGCCCTGAGATCATCCTCCACCAGTTCCATCTCTTTGGTGAATATCAACATAAGGTATTCATTTCGGACCTCACCTACTTCTTCTGGCTCCACACATAGATTCCCTCGTTAGTTCTCAAGTGGGCCAACCCTTTCCCTGGCTACGCTCTTGCTTTTTACTTATGCATTCTCCTTAATCCTGTACAAAGCTGTGTCAACTATGCAAATGTTCAGATGTAAGGCAAATGAACATTGCAATAAAAAAACATGTACCTAAGATACCTTACCAGGAAGTTCATAGAATCCCTACAGTGTGGAAACAGGCCCTTCGGCCCAACAAGTCCACACTGACCCTTGCAGCATCCCACCCAGACCCATCCCCCTATAACCCACACACCCCTGAACACTATGGGCAATTTAGCATGGCCAATCCACCTAGCCTACACATCTTTGGACTGTGGGAGGAAACCGGAGCACCTGGAGGAAACCCACGCAGACAGTCGCCCGAGGCTAGAATTGAACCTAGGTCCCTGGCGCTGTGAGGCTGCAGTGCTAACCACTGAGCCACCGTGCCACCGTGTGTTCAGATGCAAAGCATTTTTTCAAGCTTGATGCCAAGGATGGATATTGATCCATCTTTCCCCAGAGTCACAGGAACTGACAACCTTTTGGTAGAGGAGGAGGAGCTGTTTTCCCAGGTTAGCATTTGGATCGCCAGTCAGCCTGGAACACTTCCAGTAATGTATGGATTGTATATAATAGAGAATCTATTAGGTTGTCTCTGTGTTGTGTATGGTATTGCAGTTCTTGGAAGAAACTAAACATGAGCATGACACATTCATTCATCAACTCATAGCTGTGGCAAGAAAACACTGTTTATTTTCAACAGTGAAATAATGCCAAATCCACATGAGCCAAATCAACTTCTTCTGATCAATCTACTCTTCAAATGGTATTAGATCTGATCTCACCAAAATAGAAGACATTCAAATCCACTAATGTCCCAAGATAGGGGTGACTTACAAAGACAGTTTGATTTCTTCAACCTTTTCTCTCTGCATAATCTGAAATTTGTGACCAAAGTGTTTCCAACTGAGATTTGCTTCACCAAAGTACACCATTCATGTGGCATGAAAATTACTAACATATGTTTCCATTCCTCAAAATCACTTAATCTTCCAGCAAGAGTGTTACTCAATATTGTGATGCCTCCAAGATTACCACATTGCAAGTAGATGCATCCTAGAAAGGCCTCGGAACATGTCCACTCCAGAATGACTGGTCTGTTGCACACTTGGTTCTGAATTCCTATACCAGCTACTCCAATATAGAAAGGGAAACTTTCCAACTGTCTGTCAGCTCGTCAGTCAATTGCCAATGTAATTTAACAGTAGTCTAAAAAATCAGATAGCCTATCTATAGAGAAGGCTCTTGTGTACCAGTGGTACAGTCCCTATCTTCAGCCTGAAAAATTTTGGTTCAAGTCCCACCTGCTCTAGACGTGTATCACAACGTGGTTAAATAGCTTGATATGGAAAACAAAAGTGGACTGTTAATGCAAGTCATATTACATAACTGTAACTATATTGTATTTGTATGCACACACAGTTGTTAAAAACGTCAAATTCCTACACCAATAAGAACCTGAGTTTCTGTGGTATATTTTATATATAGAAAACCCTGTCGTATCATCTCTCCCCAATAAACAGTAAATAGAGAGTTATATGCAATAGTGGATTGTCTGGAGAGGAAGAAAAGGCAACATTTGAGAAGGGTGACTGAGGTAGGGGTGCAAACGAGTTGTAGGATAAAGACGAATATGTGTTGACTGCTCGGATATATGGAATTGTAAGGAGAAAGAAGAATGAGTGAAACATCAAGGAGCTTTTTCATGCAGAATGACGGGTAAGTCAGAAAGATTGGTTGGCCTCTGAAAGTGTTTGGCCATTCTGATTTCCTGTTCTTGAGGTTCTTGATCCTCGTCAGTACTGTCTCCATGTCTGAGAAGCACATTGGTTGGCCACTTCCATCCACATCTGCTTGATTTGAGATACTGGTCCTTTTCTTTTTTTTTTTGGCAAATAACATCTTATTTTGGACTGTCCGATCCCACGGCAGCTCCTCTCAGTAAGTATGAGAAACCTTGGAGCCTGTCTTCCCAAGACTCCTCTCTGTGCCTATGGATACCAAATCTGACAATATTCTGCTATTCTGAGTCCTATCAGACTCTTAAACTAGACATTCCACTAAGGTGCAGGCTGGGAGGCTCACGTGCAATCTTCCTACCGGCTCCACTCATGATCATCAAGTGGCCATTTATTGACCTCCTGAGATGCAACTATCTTAGCACCTAAAAAAGATAAACAACAGGTAGCCCATTCAACTGGTAAACTGAGCAGGCGGGCTGGAGGCTGGTGGGAAGGGGTAAGAGTGGAGGGGGTCCCTCAGTCTGCACTAATTTGTGCACAAATGACGACATAGAGAAGGCCCTGGTGGTGGCTTCATAGAGCCAAACCCCGGTCCTTGATTCCGATCGCCATGGCCTCTCTCATTCTGTCAGGCCTGAACCCACCTCAACCACTCCTACTTTTGTCCATTGGTTTTATCTCTGCCCTGGAAGTCTGGAGCAGCCCCAAATGGCAGCTGCTAGCCGCTAATTGGCTGGTAATTCCAGGTAGCTAGCCTATCCAGAGGTCCTCAGTGGGGAGGGAGGCCAATCATATGGTGACTACTTAAGTGCCTGATGGGCACAAGATCTAACGGCCCTTCCTTCTAGGAGATAGTGCGGGTGTCTCCATATTTGTGTGGGTAGTGTGTGAGAGACATTTGCCTAATTCAAAAGATTTTGACCATTATCCCACAAAGACATGATGTACATGGAGACATACTTGCCAATGTGCAACATAGATAGATGAAATTTGTTGAACCTGTAATCCAAAAATGTCCTACATGGATAGAAAGCACTGGGATAGTGCCCTACTTTTATGAGTACACACTCTACTTATGTTTGTATCAAAGTTCAAAGTGATTTTCACTGCGTTTACCTGATGACCGTAACATTATAATGCATATAATGTAAATGGAATTCAGAAACTACCCAGGAACTCTCAATCTAGCTGTTAGGGAGCGAACATCTTCCCTTCTGAGAGTCAAGAAAAACATGGGTTAGGAGTGAAGCTGAAGAATGACTCAGCCTTTCATCATTATTTGCTCAGCTACACCTGAACATGAATTATAAATGCAACAAAGATATATCAGAACTCTTTCCAGCCAATAAAAGCATTTTTGATGTGTAACCACATCCAGTAACATGGAAACAGGGAAACGTAGGAGCCAATTTTGTGCACAAACAGCTAGTTAATCTGTTTTCAGTGATGTTGGTTGTGGGATAAATATCATCCAAGATCTCAGGAAACAAGTCCCAGCCATTCTTCACATCATGCCACAGGGTCTTTTCCATCCACCTTAGATGGCACTCAGAATCTTGGTTTAACATCTCAACCAAAAGACGGAACCTCCGACAGTGCAGTACTTGAGTGCCAGTCTAGATGGGTCTGAAATAGGGTTAGAATCCATCAGCAATGGCATAGTAATCAGATTGTGCCACAGCTGACAATGTAATTTTTCACAATGTGGATTTTCCACGGAAGTTGGATGCTTCTCTTCCTGTAATATCAAAGCATCCGAAGCTATTAAAACCAACTGCTTTCACCCTCTGAGATAACAAGGTGTAGAGCTGGATGAACACAGCAGGCCAAGCTGTATCAGAGGAGCAGGAAAGCTGACATTTCGGGTCTGGATCCTTCTTCAGAAAAAAACATTTTTCTGAAGAAGGGTCCAGACGCGAAACATCAGCTTTCCTGCTCCTCGGCCTGCTGTGTTCATCCAGCTCTACGCCTTGTTATCTCAGATTCTCCAGCATCAGCAGTTCCTACTATCGCTTTCACCCTCTACTCTGCAATAATCCTTGGCCATGATTTGTTCACGTTATGTTTATCCTGGATACCTGAGCTTAATTACTTTTTCTGAAGATGTCTGACTCAGGTGAAGTGAAGACTTAACTTAAAAAGATAAGACAATAAATTCAAGATTTTATATTAAAGCATGAAGATAAAATAGCTTGTAGAGTAAGCAAAAAGCAGCAAGGGTTGGTGTAGTGGTAAAGTCATTAAACTGGTAAGTTTGAATCCCAGGCTAATGTTCTGGAGGCGTAGGTTCAAATCTTACCATGGTAGGTGATAAGATTTGAATTCAATAAAAACCTGGAATTAAAAAGTAGCCTAATGGTGACCATTGTTATTAAAAACCCATCAGGTTCACTCAAGCCCTTTAGGGGTCGAGATCTTACATGGTCTGGCCAAATGTGATTCCAGACCCACAGCAACATGGTTCATTCTTAACTGGATTGGCAATAAATTTTGGCTTAACCAGGCTTCAACCACATCCCATAGACTAATTTTAAAATACATGAAAATGAGCACTGAGCCACGCAAACCAATAAGAAGGGATTTCCGTTTGTGACATCGCCTCAGCCAGGGCAATAGCTGGGTATTTCATCTCCCCTGGCTAAGCAGTAGTTCCCTCTAGTCATTCCCCAGGGTAGAGAATGGGTCACTCCATTTCTTAGCATCACTGCTATTTATACAATAGAAAGTGCTTGGGTTCAGATGTTTGACAATTGGAGACGGCTGCAATAGCTTCAATAGCAGAACTACATTGATGATAGGAACATAGGGTCAGAAGTAAGTCATTCAACCATTTAATATGATCATGGTACTAGTTGGATCTGAGGGTTGGTAGCTTTGGAATCATAACATTCAGGTAAGAAAGTGTTATTGATGATGTTGGTAGTTGGAGGTGGTTGAATAGTAAAGCCTACATGACACAAAGGGCTCCACACATTTTCTGAGCAAAGGTGGTCTTCTTTCAAAACCTTTATTCAAATTGCTATCCTTAAAAATATTTTTCTGTAGTTATGACTCAATACAAATGTGCAGAGGTTGTTTGCTACAAGGTAATCTAGATAATAAAGTTGAAAAGCTAAAGTTCTTGCAAACTATATATACTTTCTTGATTCAATATCTTACTAAGGACTTAAGTTACCAGTTCAAACTTGGACCTAAAAGGATGGATTTTCTTATGATTAAATATGTCTAAAAAATTCGCACCAGTATGTTTCAAAGGAAAATTGATTGAAGAGATCCCCTCAGATTTGTTCTTTGAGGGTTTCCTGTTTCTCCTATGCAGTTTCTTGAATACTGATAGTGAATAAATCAATACATGTGTCCTTGAGGCTGCTGTGGGATAATGTTTGCAAACAACTAAAATAACCAATTCAACAGCATTCAGTAAACAGCAGAGAAAAACAGTTTCAGGCAAACATGGTAGGAGCTCCATGTATTATCCCATAGCATCATTTCAAAGTTTTTATGCTCAAATCATTCTCAGAGTTTGCAGTTTTCATTTATTCATTGTTTCTGCCTCAATTTTCAATGAATATTCCTTGCAATGCAAAGACCAACTTATTCCCCATTCCTGTACTTTTGAACAAAATGTTCTTCATTCTCCAAGTCGTCATCAATCCTTGTTTCCACCCACTGTGTTTCAATGTTTTATTCGTCTTTCTATTAACTAATTCCTCAACTTACTTTTATAATCAGTCTACCCCGGCAACTTCTTTTTTCATGTTGCTGTCCTTCATCCATATTCTCAACTCACTGCTGTGACCAATACTGTTAACGAATAATGGCGAAAGAACATAATGTCCCAATGTGAAAGATCAGGGTATTTTAAATTTTAAATTAAACAGTGAAGAATATTCAAAAATAATCAAAACAACATGGAAGTTTCAAATATGTTGTAAACAAAACACAAGAGGATTGCTGTGAATTATAGGAGTCATTTTCCAAATGTTAATGCGCCTCAAAGTATTTTCTTTATCAAAATGTAATTTTGACTCATCAACCTGAAATGTTCTTTCATGGCACTGTTCATTATATTATTTACTTAATTCAGTCATTCATAAATATGCAGAAGATTGGATATCAATCCCAGCATCACACATTGAGGTCGCATTTTAGCTGATAAAAAAATCACTTGTTCACTTGCTCGGTACAAAGTGCTAGTCTTTCTTTCATGCCTTAAATTTTACGTTGCAAACAGGCACACTGCCCTTTTCCATTTAATAGGAATAACATACTTTGGCAACAATGAACAACGTCTCTGTTTAACACAACAGTTAGGGCAGCAGCGATCATTTTAGTCTGTGGTGAAGCCGATTTTGAGAACAAGTTGTGAATGATGAAACTAAGATAAACAAACACCTTTGCCAACATGACAACAGTGACTGCAACCCAAAAGTAATTGACTGACTAAAGTGCCTTGAGATTTTTTTTCGATAATCATTCTGTCCAGGTATTTCTTTTCTGACAAGAACAGTTTTCCTAATAAACGCACTCATGCCATTTTTATTATTGAATTATAAGGTTTGATTTATTTCTTGTCTTTATATCTTTGGAACAAGAAAGTGAATCCAAGACGGACTGGAACCATGCATTAGTCAACTTCCATACAATGGTCATCAGTCAGATCCTTGATTTAGCCCAAGCTACAACTAAATCTAAAAGGACCAGACATCACATACAAGCATAAATGGAAAGAAATTTGATTTTTTTTAGTATGTACGATCTAAATTCTTTTTCATTCTCGGTGACTTTAAAACTTGGGACAGGAAACCACATAAGTTTGAAACATTTTATCTCTACATTGGAAAACGATTTATTACTAACAATGGCTGCAAGCTTTCAACAATATATATCCCTCAGAAATAAAAATAACTTTTCCAAAATGAAGTGTAACAAAAAACAAATAATTTCACTTGCCTTAACACACAAAAAGTGATTCAAACGTTTCATCAGCTACAGTTTTGGATATTTTAACATTATTCCTTCTACTCAGAAGAATCAGCATTACACATCAGCATTTCAGACCATGTTAGTGCACACTCTGGTTATGAACAACATCAATTGTGTGCTTGAGCTATTTCCAAGAAATGAGTTAAGTTTCATTTTGGCACATTCCACATGAACCACCACCTCTACATCTCAAAACAAAACTTTTACACAGTCTACACTGTCCTTTCTAAAGGGAAAGGTACTCGTTCCTGAGCTTACAAATGTGAGACTTAGGAGTTCCTAAATCAACATCTCAACTTCCTGGACATGTGTTTGACACAGGTTTTCCAACAGGCTGTGAGGTCTGGCTACATTAAACACAATTCCATGTTGGGGGCCTTCACAGTGTACCTCAGCTTGTGCCTGTCCAGCTGTTGACAGATAGGTTGATACCCACGACAGCACACATGTGCAAATATCTGTCATCTTCTTTCATTCACTCAGTTCGGTATAATGCTTTAAATCTGTTCAGCCACATTAATAACTGGTCTCACAGCACATGGGATCCAGAAGTAGCAAATGTGGATGACACTAATTTCAGCTGTCTTTTCTAAGGACAATCTTCACAGGGCTTGGTACTTCAAAGGAAAATTATGCTTTCAAACCTGAAGACTTTCTTAGGGACTTCAACTGACTGCCTTGACATTCAGCTTGCATGTGAAACAGTTATTGAGCATGTCAGGGTATACCCATCTCTTACATAATGTACATTATAAACTATCACTCACTGAAAAGTATCTGAAAAGTACCATAAGCATTTTGAATCATTTCTGTCCTTGCTTTTTAAATAGTTCATAATTTTTTCACAATTACTGTGCTTTTAGACACTTAATCATGTCATATGTTATATTTTTACTTCTGAAATAATTTCATCTGGAAATGTAGCTTTACCGCCCCAGTAAGCATTGGTCACGTGATAAAGTGATGGGAGAACACAGTGAACATTCAAACATTCTCAATGAACAACATACTGCAATTCAGGATAAGTTTTTAAACCTGGACAATATTCCATATTTGGTAGTAATCTTAAAGAAAGTTCTGGCTCATAACAATTACATCCACTTGTTGAAAATGCTGTCCAGCTCTGAATACATTGTGAAGGGACAAGGTGCAGAAGATTACATATTGTAACAATCAAAGGTGCTGAAATTAAGCAATTAACCCATAGTGAAGCTTAACACCAGCACCAGACGATAGATACAATTCGTCACGGGCATTTTTTCTTGCTGAAGTGTCGTTTGCTCACAAAAAGTAAAACCATTTCAAGGTTATAATCTGACAAAATATTCCTGAGGAGACAGGTGGAATTACATAATTTTTAAAACCAACCATTATTTGATTTGTGGCAGCCTCAAAATGTGGTCAGTGGCCTTAATGCCCAGGAAGATACAACTTGTGCACTTTTGAAAGGGCTAAAAGGGCATTGGGCCATAAATCTATTTCAATTTGAAAATTGAAGTCTGTATCTGTAATTGTCATTTCAAAAAATGACTTTTTTTAGGGAGATGGTGGAGACAAGATGAAAAGGAGCAAAAGTGTTAAAGTAAATGTATGTACGCTATTTTACAGAACACTCGACTATAAACTAACAGATAATTCAGTTAACATTAAACAGTGAACCATAATGATATAAAAGCAAATATCTGAAAAACGACTCCTATCGGACTCAAAACATCAACACTGTTTCTCTCGTCATAGATGCTGCCAGACCTCCTGAGTTTCTCTAGCATTTTCAGCTTTTATGACAATGAATGAAGTATATTTTATCGGCACAGAAGTTATTTCTCATTTCCACTGATGCAGCTGTGTAAATGCAATAAAATGAAATCATTGATGACTTTGTTACAACCAAGGACAAGAAGTGGAATGGGACCTGTTTTGACCCTTTCAATTAGTCACAGCAAAGCTGGCTAATTTTTGGTAGCATACAGATAAATCACACTTCCATTAAACGAGTTAAAATTAAGAATACAATTACAGTGCCTTCTTGGGTGAAAGGAAGAGAAACTGTATTGCTTAATAATTCCAAGAAAATAATAAAATACATCAAAACGACATAAACAACTACAAAGTTTTAAAAGACAAGAGTATCTGGTGCAAAAAGGAAGATCAAAGAATAGGCAGTTTCTTTTAAAATGAGAAACATATGTCCTTGAAATGCTAGGTTTTAATCTGTGACCATGGTTTAATCAACATCTTATATCTTCAGTAGCTCCAAAATTTGTGGATATCCTGGAGTTTGCAGTGAATGGGTGTTTCCAAGATTTGCTTCCTGGGTGCTTTTATTCAAGGGGCTGAGAGAATTAGGGAGAGACAGTAATCCTCTTAGTTCTGTTTTTATAAACATATTTTCTTCTCACTGCTCTTCTCTAAATTCTGTTATCTGAAGTAAGTTCCTTTGTGTACTGTCATATCTGATTTCATTATTTTTCCCAAGTTAGACAACCAATAGGCAACTTGCATCCCAATTTGTGAAGCTTCCAAACATGTGTAATTCAAGCAGGAGACAGAGATCAGAGTTAGTAGGAACCGCAGATGCTGGAGAATCTGAGACAACAAGGTGCAGAGCTGGATGAACACAGCAGGCCAAGCAGCATCATAGGAGCAGAGAGGCTGACGTTTCGGGTCTAGACTCTTCTGATGAAGGGTCTAGGCCCAAAATGTCAGCCTTTCTGCTCCTATGATGCTGCTTGGTCGACAGAGATCAGAGTCACTGGTTTCAGTAGTTTTGATGACATCAATTTCAGTTCAGACTGGATTTTGTTTATTGATGGTTTCATGAACTTGTCTCAACTGGGTTAGATATCATTATGGACAATTTAGTCTATAAATACTTGCAGGCATTAAAACTAGATGATGGAAGTTGAAAATTGATTATCTATTTTTACCTTTTTCATGACAACTGATTGAGATATACCTATTTTCCTTAACCTTTACACCCATCGAACCAAACTTCTCTGAAAATTTCTCCTGCTCATCAACTTAGCTTTGCTACCTCACACAACAGTGCTGCTCACACACATTTTCTGAATTTACTGAATTTCATTTAATCTTTCTTTTTTATTTTGTCCCTGTTTTATTTGGTTAAACATGACAATGAAGTTGAAAATTTTGTGGGGCCCTGGACTTTGAACAACTTTTTGATAAACTCAAACACCAGAACTCTGGACTATGGAGTTGCGAAGTAAAAAGGATGAGATTTACAATATTACTCCTTTGTCCCAAGGACAATACAACTTCAAACCAAAGGCAACTCTCAATCAAGAATCACTCTACTGAAACAATGTCCTCTTACTCACTCCAATTCATGAACCTGCTTTTGTTATTCAACCCGACCAACTCTTTTCATGTAGAAGCATTTTGGCTTCTTTTGGAACATTATTCAAAGAGCATAGCATTAGTTTTAATTGCTTTCATAAATTACATCACATATTAATCAAGAGAGTGTTTTAGTTAGATAAATTAATAGATAAAATTGAGCAAATGCTTGCAATCAGACACTAACTCTGGTGGAATCCTATACTACTACAATCAAGCAGTATTAGGCAAATCCTTAGAAGGACTGGTAATAGCCAAAGTACTACAGCATGTAGGCTTCACAGCACAATAGGGGAATTCAAACTAATGCTATAGATATCATTTACCTTGCGAAAAATGGTTTTCAGCCGATGGCATTACAGATTCAAATGTGCACATGCAGAATTTTCTACAAAAAAAAGTCAGTTAATTTAATAAAGTTTCCCAAACCTTAGATCAACAGCAAACTCAAATGGTGGACTGCAGTCAAAATCTGAAATATGAAACTATTAAATTCAAACGTCTCTCTGTGAACTTATTGGGGTTGGGGTAGGGGGGTGGTGGTAGAGGAAAAAGAGGAGTGAGAAATAGCCAAGAGAGAGTGAAAGAAACCTTCTTTTCCTTGCTGAACAGTACCTACCTTTCATTTACCTTGTAGTTCTAATTTAAACAGTATCTAATTAAAAAGAAGACCACTTCATTTGCAGAATTCATTCTCTTGGTGCTTAGAAACCTCAATACTACTTAGCCTTGACACTTGAAATTGCATATTCAAACATTAATAAATTAGTTTAAATGTATTCTTACTAATATTCTATAGGATAATGGCAAAGAACATTTATTTATTAGAGAAGTCTGAACTTTAAAGCCACTAACACTTTTGATGGCTACAATTGCAGTCAAACTAATTGAACACCCCTGAATCAAAGTAAGAGGGGATATTTAGAGAGATAGATAGCAACTCAAAGATTCTGTGAACATATTTGAGGAAATAATATGATTAAAGAAATGATATAACTGGCAAGAGGGTGCCTGTTAGCTGGACTGCCAGTTTGTAATGCAGGGATGCCAACAACCTGAGTTCAATTCCTACACTGGCTGGGGTTACCACAAAGGATTTTCCTACTCAACCTCTTCTCCTTGCTTGAGGTGTGATGACCCTCAGGTTAAAACATTATGAGCCGTCTCTCTCTCTCTCTCTGATGAAAGAGGAACCCTATGATCTGGCTGGACAATGATGACTTTACCTATCAGCTAGAACTGGTGAGAGACTAAATGAAGGAAGTCAATTTCCACTAAAATGAGTTGCAAAGACATTATGTCTAAAGGTTTGAGTTCATTACAAGTCTAAAGACTGTTATACCCACTGGTTTCCTGAGTCAGATCATCAGCACACTAGTTAGAGTAAACATTACTGGAAAATTTACATAAAATGGGCGTAAATAACAGGAACAAATGGAAGCTGAACACTGACAATTTTTTTAAAATGCACTTTTATCTGCACGTTTCAGCAGCAAAGTGAAGGTAACCCAGTAAGCAAAGAATGGTTCTTGCCTGGCTGACTGGCTCAGATAACTTCATTGAGATATGTTCTTTGACTTAACCTTGCCTTACACATCACCCTTTTCATCTGTTATTCAAAAAACAGTTGACAATAGAACCAGATGAGCTTTTCCCGACAATCAGCAATGTTTCCATGGTTATCATTAGATTTTTAATTTCAGATTTTTTTTGTTGAATTCAAATTCCACCAACTGCCAGGCAGGATTCAAACCCAGGTCCACAAAACATTACCTAGATTCCCAGGTTAATGGTTTAGCAATGATACCACTAGGTCATCACCTCCTTACCTGGCATGTGTTACATGTGACTCCAGACCCACAGCAATGCCCTCCATTGTGTTATATGACACTGTCACCGTGCTAAATGATATATTCTGAACCGATTTAGCAACTCAAATCCGGACATCAATGAGGTGTCACGGGCTATCAGCAGCAACAGAATTGTACTGAACAACAACCTGTAATCTCATGCATATTCTCAATTCTATCATTACCATCAAGGCAGGAGATTTATCCTGGTTCAATGAAGACACAATCCACCTAACCTGCACATCTTTGGATTGTGAGAGCAAACCAGAGCACCCAGAGCAAACCCACACAGACATGGAGACAAAGTGTAAACTCCACACAGACAGTCACCCGAGGGTGGAATCAAACCCGAATCCCTGATGCTCTGAGGCAGCAGTGCTAACCACTGAGCCACTGTGCTGCCCCAAATATGTTTGAATTACTGGCAAGTGAAGAAATATCACGTGTCTAAGGTATTATATTTACAGGGCAGGCTAAAACAATGTGCCACACATGGCCAGTCAAAAACAAAATTAAACTGGTTTATTCCAGTATACACACACATACAAATGGCCACAAGACTTATTCCACTGCTCCTGTGATATGTTGCACAATGTTCAAAATTCCATAAAATTTATATGTACCTCATGACTCCCAACTGTTTGCAAATCTACATTAATCCTTGATTCAAACTTTCAAAACTTGAACTTCCTGGCATGAGATTGATGAGTAGCAGTCTCTATCATGGATTGATTTTGCTATTGACATTTAATTGAACTTCACCTTCATCAGACTTGTCTACATGGCTGTGACTCGGATCTGAACAGCTTTCAGGCACAATTTGCTTTGGAGTAACTATCAGTTGTCTATTCACATCTGAACTATCCAATTCATCAGGTTTATTTGATTCTTCCCAACTTACTTCATCTTCATGAACCTGTGAAGTTAAAACATGATCTACATTTACAAACCTAACCTTTCCAATACTATACATCTCGATTAAATACATGCCAGGAGCGCCTAATTTTGTAAATCTCCCTGGCAGCTATTACAACCATTTATGATAATGTTCTTTAATTAATCTTTTGGTTCAACTTCAGACTTGTTTCTCTCACTCATCCCCTATTATGATGTTCTTTCTTTCCAGACTTTTTTTCTATTGTACTGACTGTGCTAAATGTGACTTCAGGAAACAAAGCCTCATTCTGGCTTTCTTCTAAGAAACAATTCAGCGAGTATACTATTAGTTTTAGGGTGAGGTGTGTTACAATAAATAAACAAAAAAAAAATCACCATTTAGTGATTCAATGATATCTGACATTTCTTCCAGTTTGTATCAAGTATTTGTTTAACAAGAGCACAATTAACAATTTGTACTGTGTACTCTGCTGCGCCATTCGAAGCTAGATGATATGGTTGAATTCTGGTATGGTTTATTCGACTTATTCTCATAAAGTCTGAAAACTCTTCTGAACAACTCTTTGTCAGACACAGCTTTCCCTTGGAACCAAATAGCAACAATCAAACTGTGCAAAATCTCTAACGTTCTACTGATTATTGCCTGATTCAGTAGAAATGCCTCAGTCCACTTCAAATGGTGCCTATTAAATGAATCAATGTGCAAACCTCTGTCACATTCTGGTGCTGGCCATTTTTATGGTTGCAAAGTTACCAATGGTGGCATATTCTACACTGGTTCAGCATTTCTGCAATGTCCTTAACTAACCCTGGCCACCATCTTGCTTGTCTCTTTGTCAAACAGTGTTAACCATGAAAATCACATAGCAATTTTTTTTTCTTTATTCATTCATGAGATGAGGGTGTTGCTGGCTAGGCAGCATTCATTGCCAATCCCTAATTGCCCAAAGGGAAGTTACAAGTCAACCACATTGCTGTGGGTCTGGAGTCACATGTAGGCCAGACCAGGTAAGGATGGCAGTTCCCTTCCCTAAAGGACATTAGTGAACCAGGTGGGTTTTTACCACAATTGGCAATGGATTTATGGTTATCATTAGATTCTTAGTTCCAGATATTTATTGAATTCAAATTCCACCATCTGCCATGGCGGAATTTGAAACTGGGTCCCCAGAACATTATCTGGGTCTCTGGATTAACAGTCCAGCGATAATACCGCGAGGCCATCGCCTCCCCTGATTGTTATATATACGTCTATAGAATTACTTTTCTGCCTGTCCACAAAACACAAACTTTATCAAAGTTTTATCTTATGGACAAAAAATGGCCCAATTTCTAAATCCAGTGTTTATGTTGGTTACCCATGTTTTGTGATATAGTTATTCACCCATCATAATATGGGGTCCCTGCAAGCTAATCTACCAATGTCATCTACAGTCATTGACAAATCATGTACATGCAGAAAGAAAAATACATCCTCCTTGTTGGGCTCTATGTTACATGAGGATGTTGATTTGGACATCATCTTGGCATTTCAATGATTTTTTGATGGTCAACACTTGATGTCGTACATAGATACAGTAAAAAATCGAAGCCCATCTTGGCATTTAGGCTGCAGCTAAAGTGGATATTGCAGTCTTTGGATTCAAAATAGCCATCAGTGGCTTAAGATCAATTTAGATTATGAATTGATTGCCACATATGTATTCATTGAATCTTAATTTTGCTTTCTAGTGCTGAGAGTACATGAGGTCTTGTCTTACTTTATCAAACACACAAAAGAACACAGCATTTACACCAGAGGGAAGGTATTACACACTAGCTTAATTGTTTTTGGCTTGTCTGAATGCAAAAACATTATCCCAAATTCCAAATAACTTTTCAACAGCTTGTCACACTTCTTTGTCCGAAGCTACATAATATCCTTCCTCAAGAGTTTAATCAATGGATGCTGTGATGATACTGTCACTTTAAAAAGGTTATTTTGTCCTGGGATTTTTTTTGAAGAAAGGTTATGAAGACAGAGGTAGAAAAGTGTTGACTGGATCCAGCCTAAGTCAATAGGTTAAGAGGCCCTCAGGTTTTTTTTAAAGAAGTTGTAACAATGGAAGAGGAGTGGCCAGTTCTCCCAGATGAGCGTTTCTGTTTTTTTTAGCTGTAACAGTAAGAAGCTATTTGAGTCCCAGAAGAATTGTGCGCTTCAATAAATGATTCCTAACTGCGACTTTCTCTGAAATCTTTCTGAATATTTTTCCCTCTTGAATTGGAAAACTGCACGTAAGAATTTGTGATAACAAGGTGTAGAGCTGGATGAACACAGCAGGCCGAGCAGCATCAGAGGAGCAGGAAAGCTGATGTTGAATGTTACTGGGATGTTACTGCATTGGAACAGTTAATTATTAATAGACACTCTATCTATTATGCAGTTAAGTTTTCCAACAGTTAAGTTATTCTAAATTCCTCTTGCTTTTGTTTGTACGTTAACAATAGTGTTAAATAAATTGTATTCGCTGAATACGAGAGGTTTGACCAGTTGTATCACATCTGGAACATCCACTTCACATCTACCTTCAAAATAAGGAAAAGTTAGGGTCTAGGCTACCTTCTAAAATATTTTGAGGAAGTCTGGTCTGGTCCATAACAAACTGGCGGCTCGTCCGGGATATTGTTCGATAATTCCAATTTGGGTTTAGGATTGTTGGACTCAAAGGCGGCAACTGGTAGATGTTCGTGTTTTTTGTTTTGGGTGTTGAATTCAGTTGGTTTATATAGGGTGTGCTTTGTGTAGTAATGGCTCTTTCAGTCACTAAGTGTTTTCTGAGGGTGGAAGAAGTGACTTCAGGAGTTTTACAACAAGTGAGCAAGGTTGGAATTGGCAGACAAGCTGGAGTTGGGGTTCCCTTTGTCTGTGAGAAAAGGGAGAGGTAATTACAGCAATAGCTCGGCATTTACATTTGCTGGAAATGCCATCAGAATCTTTGGAAATGGCTAGAATTCAATTGCAGATGAAATAGCTTGAACATGAAAGGGAAAGGAAGCAGTTTGAATTATGATTAAAAGAAGAGGAATGAGAAAATGAAAAGAAATAGAAAAGAAGAGGAAGGCCCTCACAGAAGGAAGGGGGAAAGAGAGAGCAGAAAAGTGGAAAAGTGAACTCCAAAAGTTGGCAATTAGACAGAAAAATCGACTTAAAAAGATGGAGGTGAAGGTAGAAGGTAGGTTTAGTGAGGAGGATAATGATGATGAGCAAAGCCATCATAACCAAAGGCTTGGTGGGGATTTGTTTAAATATACCCAAGCATTGCCCAGATTTGATGAGAAGTTTGTATAAGCCTTTTTCATTTCATTTGAGAAAGTAGCTAAACAAATGAAGTGACTGATGACTACGTGGATTTCATTGATCCAAATAAAGTTGGTACGAAGAGCTAGTGAGATATTTGCATCACTATCAGAGAAGGTATCTGGGGAGTATGAGTAGATGAAGAAAGCCATCCTAAGTGCATACGAGCTAGTGCCAGAAGCCTACAGACAACGTTTCAGTAATATAAGGAGGGTCCCTGGTCAAATGTATATTGAGTTTGAAAGGATCAAACAAAGTGTGAGGGATAGAAATTGGGGGAAAGAGAAATCCTCAGGAGGTAAGGGAAAAGTAGATTTTATCGAAGATAATAAAAATAGTTTACCACAAGGTAAAAAGAAAACCCATGAAGGGGAAAGAAAGGTAAAAAATCTCAGGTATTTTCACTGTAATAAAGTAGGCCACATGAAGTCACAGCGTTGGTGGTTTAGAAAAAGCACTGGGAAGATGGATGTAGGAAAACAGGATAAGCCAGTGAATTTCATTAAAGTGGTAGAGGAAAGCAGAGTGGAGGCTAAAAAGCTGCACCAGAATGTACAACCTGGTCAGAGTTTAGCTGAGAAGAAAGTGCCAGATTTTCTTACTTGCGAGGGTAAGGTTTACTTGCACATGCCAGGAGGAGCAGGTAAAGAATTTACAGTTTTAAGAGATACAGGGGAATGTCAATCTTTGATGTTGAGAGATGAGGAGATATGTAATTCAGGACAATTGCCAGAAAAAGTGCTGGCATGCGGAATTCATGGGGAGACAAGAAGCGTTCCATTATCTAAAATGAAAAGTAGAAAAGTGGTGGCAGGAGTACTGGAAGAATTCTCACCTCCAGCAATACAATTTGTCTTTGGTATTGATATAGTTGGATCACAGGTTAGAGAGCTGCCTACTCTGGTTGAAAAGCCAGTGGAAAATAGGCAACCGAGGTATTACAGGAAGTATATCCTGGGATTTGTCCTGACTGTGTGGTAACATGGTCACAAAGCCACCAGCGGAAGCAGGAGGAATAATCAAAGAATAAAGATAAGGAAGTCGAAGCAGAACATTGGAGATCGTGTTTGATCGAATACTTAAGACAAAACAAGAACACGTGGAGGACTAGTTGGATATTTTTTAGTTTGGAGAAATTAACTAAGTTACAACAGAAAGTTGACAAACTGAAGCAATTGTTTCAAAGGGTGTACACAGAAGTACAATCTGAGCGTATTCCTGAATGTTACTATCTTAAAATGATGTCTTGATGAGGAAATGGAGAACATCACATATTCAGGCAGATGAGAAATAGGCAGAGGTACATCAAGTTGTATTACCAATGGGTTATAGAAAGGAGGTGTTGTGGGTAGCACATAATTTACCAGTAGGAGGTCATTTAAGGGTAAGGAAAACTCAAGTCAAAATGCAAAAAATAATTTTTACTAGCCTGGACTGCATTTGGATGGATTTGAATTTTGCTAGACATATCATTCAAGTCAGGTAATTGCAAAACCTCAGGCAATGATAAAACCAACACCTTTAATACACATTCCTGCATTTCAGGAATCTTTTACAAGAGTCTTAATTGATTGAGTAGGACCCGTACCTAAAACAAAAAGTGGGAATCAGTAATTGTTGACAATAATGGATGTGTCCACGAGATTTCTAGAGGCCATTCCATTATGCAATATCACAGTTAAAAGGATTGTAGAAGAGTTACACAAATTTTTCGCTAGATACGGACTACCCATAGAGATACAATTAGAACAAGAGTCAAATTTGACATCAAACTTATTCAGGGAAGTTATGGGTAGCTTAGGAATGAAACAGTTCAAATCCACTGCATATCATCCAGAATCGCAGGGAACGTTAGAATTGTGGCATCAAACTTTAAAGACCATGTAGAGGGCTTATAGTCAAGACTATCCAGTTGATTGGGATAAAGGAATTCTGTTTGTACTTTTTTGCCATTAGGAATGCACCAAATGAATCTACCAAATTCCATCCATTCGAATTAGTTTTTGCACATGAGGTGAGAGGACCACTGAAATTAATTAATTTGAAATTTATGAGTACGGCATATTTGGACTCTGTGTCAAATTTTATGGAACGATAAAATAGAGCAGGGGAGTTGGCTAGACAGCATTTTAAAAGTAGCACAGCATATGATGAAAAAGGAAGCAGACAAGAAATCAAAAGTTTGCAATTTTGCTAATGGGGATAAAGTGTTCGTGCTACTTCCAATGAAAGGTGAGCCTTTAAAAGCAAGGTTTAATGGGATTTATCAAATAATTCACCTCATTCAAACTCCTTTCAATTTGATAAGAACTCTAAATAGAAAGAAAACTCACAGAGTGTGTCATGTGAATATGTTCATAAGGTATTTTGGTAGGGAAGGAAAGCAAAAGGATAATATGTTACTTGTTATAACACACAGTGAAGAACCAAGTTCAGAGGATTCTGGACTGGACAGTCCTCAAGTTAAATTGGATAATGAGGAAGTTCTCAAAAATTGGGATAAATTCTGAGTTACCTTCCAGGGGAAATTGAAATGACCTGAAAGAATTATCATTATTGCATGGGGAAATATGTGGGCATAAGCTGGGAACTACTAACCTAATGACTTATGATGTAAATATAGGAAATGCTGTTCCAATTAAACAACATCCTTATAGGCGTAACCCTATAAAGTGGGCACAGGTTGAAAAAAGAGATTGAATGTATGCTCAAAGACAACATAATCAAACAGAGTTGTAGCAATTGGAGCTCACCTATAGTAATGGTGCCAAAGCCAGATAGTACCCAGCAATTTTGTGTGGGCTATTGCAAAGTCAGTGCAGTTACAAAGTCTGATTCAAGTTCTATTCCACGTTTGGAAGACTGTATTGAGAAGGTGGGACAAGCAATATTTATTCTTAAGTTCGACTTACTCAGAGAATATTGGCAGGCACCTTGATCCAAAAGAGCGAAGACAATTTCAGCTTTTGTGACACCAGATGGACTACACTGATTTAAATTCATGCCATTTGGTATGAAAAATGTGCCAGCCAACATTTCAAGGACGAACCAATAAAGTCATTTCTGGATTACCTAAATGTGTGGGGTACATCAACAACCTGGTGATTTTTAGTCACACATGGAAGGAACCTTTGCAGCATTTAATTATTTGATTGACTTTGGGAGGCAGGCATTGACAAAGAGAGCAGTGCGACAATACCTGGGATTGAGTGGGTTTTATTGGAAGTTCATACCAAATGTTGACAATGCGGTTGCTCCACTGACTGACTTATGAAAGAAATGCAGAAAATTTCAGTGGAAGGCAGACTGTCAGAAGGTATTTGACAGCCTCAAAGCTGTGTTAACCACTGCCCCAGTGTTAGCCACACCTAATTACGCAAAACCATTCAAGGTGGCTATCGATGGAAGTGATGTGGGTGTTGGTGCTATACTCTTACCAGAAGACGACGAAAGAATAAAAAGACCTATTGGGTAGTTTTCCAGAAAGTTGAGTACTCAACAACAGAAATATTCCATGATTGAGAAGGAGATCTTGAGCTTAGTGTTGGCATTACAGAATTTCAACATTTATATTGCCAGTAAATTGTCTGACACAATTGTACATACTGATCATAACCCAGTAAAGTTTTTGGAGAAATTTAAGGACAAAAATTCCATACTGTTGAGATGGAGCTTATCATTGCAACCATTCAATTTGAAAATTAGACACATGGCAGGACAGGAAAACATAATTGCTGATGCGTTATCGTAACTTGAATGAAGAAAGACAGAGGTGTTCGGTGGCTGGAGTAAACAGACTGAAATAGAATGTAGAAGTGAATGTTTGCTTGCTGAGAGTCAATGTAATGTATATATTGTAGTGTACTAATGGGGTAACACTAAGGGTTTTAAAGTGAAGCCATCTTTGTATATTGATGGTTCATTTTTTAAAGTGGGGAGGTGTGACAGTGCTGTCACTTTAAAAAGGTTTTTTGTCCTGTCTTTTTTTGATGAGAGGTTGCAAAGGCAGAGGTAGAAAAATGTCTATTGAACCCGGCCTAAGACAATAAGTTAAGAGGCCTTCACATTTTTTTAAAGCAGTTATAACAACAGAAGAGGAGCAGCCATTTCTCCCAGATCAGGGTTTCTAGTTTCTTTTAGCTACATCATTCAGAAGCGGTTTGGGTCTGAGAAGGGCTGCAAGTTTCAATAAATGATTCCAAACTGTGACTTTCTCTGAAATTTCTCTTGATGTGGTTCCCTCCTGGACTGGGAAACTGCATGTAAGGATTTGTGTCTGAATTTACCTTTTTGCAAAGGGGTGTGTTTATGGGATATTACTGTATTGGAACAGTTAATTAGTAATAGGCACTGTATCTATTATTCAGTTAAGTTTTCCAATAATTAAGTTATTCTGAATTTTTTTTTGCACTTTAACTATAGCGTTTAAATAAATTGTGCTTTGCTTAACATTGGGTGGTTTAACCAGTTGCATTACATTTGTAAGAGAGAAGAATGTATAGCTTGAAAGTTGGTGGAGGAGCGAGGGCTTTAAATTCTAGGGGCACTGAGATTGGCTTTGGGAAAGATGGGACCTGCACAGGCCAAATATTTTGCACCTAAAGGGAGCCAGAACTGAGTTCCTTGAAGGGGTTTTTCTAGCACTATTAAGGTAAGTTTAAACTAACTTAGTAGTGGCGTGGGAACCCCAGAAGATAAAAGCAAAGAGGTATGCCAAGGTTTACAGAAAACAATGAGAGACTGATAGCACTAGAATAGAGAATATTAACTCAATAGATAGGATCAGCATAAGGGAGAAATTAATAAACTCTAATTCAGAGTTACACTACATGTATGTAAATGCACGGAGAGTGGGAAATAAGATTGGTGAGATTGAAAGATTGCAGATTGCCGAGTGGAAGAACGATGTTGTGGCTATAACAAGAACCTACTCAGGAAAAGTCAGACTGGGTGTTAAATTTTCCTGGCGTTCAGGAGAGATGGGAAAGGAAGAATAGAAGAGTATTGCAGTGCAGGAGAAAGAGGATGTCCCACAGGGATCAGGGACATAATTTAGTTAGAGCAAAGGGACATGTAAATATTATGGGGCTGTTCAGTGTTTTATTAGCAACCATGTGGTGAGATAAATGTAGAAGAATAAATTTGCAAGCTAATTACAGTGTGGTGCAAAAAAAAGGGAACAGTTATGATGGAGGGTATATTAATATAGACTGAATAGTGGCAGTATAAAAGAAATAGAGGAGGCAAAAATTCCTTTAGGATGTTCAGAAAAATTCACTACAGTAAGATGTTTCTTTCAAAAGGAAAAGGTAAGGCAAATAATTCAGAGCTACCTAGATAAGAAAAGAGTTAGAAGTTATGATAAAGAGGAAAAAGGATGTTTATGACAGACATCAAGTAGAAAATTTAATTGAGAACCAAGCTGAATACACAAAGTTCACAGGTAGGTGGAAAAATAAGAGAAGCAAAGAGGAAACATAAGAAGAGACTGACAACTGACATAAAATTAATATTTGCCTTCTATAGACATATTCATTGTAAAAAGACAGTAAAAGGAGGAGTGGAGTCAATGAAGGAACAAAAAGGGATTTTAACATGAAGGCAGAAGACATGGTTGAAGCATTAACTTCTTCCAAGGTACTGGCTGTTTGCAAACTCTATTGGAATTAGTGAGTTTCCATCCAAGAGCTGAATGAACAGCAGGGTGCTGGTTTAGGAGCTGACTGGAGGTAGTTGTGTCATTAGTGGCAATATCCTTACAGAGCAAGCTATTTCTGGGATGAGTAATGGTGAATGCGACCTCCAAATAGTTTATGCAAGGATGGAATCTGTTTGGCATTCCTTAACGTGGAATGAAAGGGGAGCAACAAGTGGACAGCACAGTGTCTCAGAGACTAGCAATGCTGCCTCACAATACCATGGACCTGGATTCAATTCTCACTCCTCGGGCGACTGTTTGTGAGGAGATTGCACGTTCTCCCGTGTCTTTGTGGGTTTTCTCTGGGTGCTCCGGTTTCCTCCCACAGTCCAAAGATGTGCAGGTTAGGTGGATTGGCCATGCTAAATTGCCCATTGTGTCCAGGATTCTGCAGGCTAGGTGGATTAACCACGGGAAATGTGTGGTTCAAGGGATAGGGTAGGAGGGTTGAGTCTGGGTAGAATACTCTTTGAAGCATTGATGTGGACTTGATGGGCTGAATGGCCTATTTCCAGACTGAAGTGATTCTATGATTAATGAATACTTATGATTATCCAGCTCACTGGATTAATGTACATGGGCACAATCTAATTAGCCAAAAATAGGAAAACATGTGAAATGACAAATATGATGAGATAGATGAGGTGTGTACTTGGCAGAATAGGCTTTTTCCTCCAAGCTTCTGTGATTACAAACATTTTCAGTAACTTGGCTCTTTCATAACCAAGTTATCTCCAGGGTGGGTGGAGGTAATGATGAGGAACTGAGTGTTCTCCTGAGATTTAGAGGGTGATATGTTGTCAGGATGCGTTTTAAATATAGTGGCTGGAAGTTGAAGCTTGGAAGCCTCAGGGAGCTTCAGAAATTGATACCCATAAAATTTTACGTTTCACCTGTGCATGCACATGTAATAAGCCGAGAAGAAAGTAAACAGACAAGAAATTAGATGAGCTCCTGAGCCGAAGGCCCTTTTGCTTTTATGCCTTCTTCCACACTTAGTCTCAGAAAAATAAGTCTGCCCCTTTAGAGACAGAGAAAAAGAGAGTGTGCGTGGTGTGTGTGCGTGTGTGTGCGTGCGCATTATTTTTCACATTTCGCTTTGATCAGTCTTCCTTAACCTGAAAGAAAACAGTCCATCCATTTCTTAACGCTCACAGCATTGAATTGCCAAAGATATCCCCATCCAAAATAAAATTAAAACTATTGTGGTTAAACAACGAGAAGGAAAATTAGGAAAGTCATATGCATATGATTCTGACTTCATTACCAAGCGCATGGTTTTAATGATAAATCATTGGTTAGGTCACAGTTAGAATTGTCTGACCCATTTTGGTCAGCCTTTGTTGGAAAGGATGACAAAATTATGGTGAGTATACAGAAGAAAAGCATGGTGTGATGCCTTAAATACAGGCTTCAATTGCAAGGATAGCATAGAAAAGCAAAGGTGTTCATCATCGAAAAGCAAAGGGAATTCTGACACATTCTAATAGAGGTAATGAAAATGATGAGATTTAACAACAAAAATGGAACAAAACTACTTCCATTACAACTGAATCTGCAACTGCAGAGCATGGACATATCATAAATACTAAAGAACAAAAATTGGGACAGGATAGGATTAGTTGTCAAAATCTATAATGTCCAACCAGAGATGGGGCAGAACAAGAATTCCAACAGAACTTTAAGACTAATGAGTCAACATTTGAAACATAAAGTTGAAGATATGGAGACAACGAGTAGTGCACAAGGACTAAGCGTAGATTTGATAGGCCATATAAGTGTCCCCCTTTCTCTGCACTGTAAAATTCCATCTACTTTTGTTGAATGAGATCAGTGTTAAAGCCAAATAAATGAACAACTATACTATTAAGCAGTGAATTATATATTAACATTAAAGATAAATCATCCAGCCCTGCACCTTGTTGTCTTGGAAACATTGCTGTTCTGATTGGAACCACTGATTGGCCTAGGGTTCGTAAAACCAAATCAGAAAGTCCTAGCTGACCAATATTAACTGGGGACTTGGAATCTCCTCAGTTCAGGCAACAGACTCCGAGCTGGCTGACCACAGCTAGAGTACTATGCACACCTAAATAAAGGGGGACTTGGTGACAGGATACTGGCCTCTGTGCAGTTGTTTCAATTGCCCTTCTCGAAAATTAGTAAAATCTTGGCAACTTCTCCTCACTCTAACAAATCAAACACAGCACCTCAATGTTAAGCTTTTCGTATGTTGACAAATATATTGTCTATTTCCAGCACTTTATTCTTGCATTAGTTAACTGACATGAGGTGAAGCACACGCGAAGCTGCAACTTTCTCAAAATGAAGTAAAATTTGGGTACAATGTAATGGCTGCGACTGAGCACTAACTAATAGCTGGAAAATGAATAGATTCCAGAATTAGGTATGTTACAGTGAAAGACAAGTTAATATATTCATTCGTGCTTTGCTGTACATAGAATGTCATTATCGGGGGGGTTGTGTTTCATCCCAGTCATGGAGAGCTACTCGGGTACTTCGCATTTCACTTTGCTGCATTTTGACAATATAAAGAGAGTGGTTCGTTAACTCAATTTCACAGAAAATTTCAAATGCTCTTTAGTCATAATTAATTGCAATACATCAGGGAATGTAGGACACAATGCAATATCTGCTGGACCCACAGGAATTGTCATTATAATATCAACTGGCGAAATCTCCTCTCGTTTTGATGGATGGCACAACATATTGGAAGCATTCTCAAGCAAGCTGTACAGTGTTGTGCACTGATGGCTATGCGCATTTGGTTACGATTTATTGATAATTTTTCAACATTCTCTAGAATCCTGAGGTCAACATTCAAGTTTAAGGAAAACTTTCTATAAAAAAATATTTTTAGCCTCATTTGGAATACAGAAAACATGATGACCAACAACAAAACGTATGTGGAACTGAAAACACAAAATCCTTCACTTCATGGTGTCTTTGCACACAGGGCTGTCCCACTCAATGTTCCCTGAGCTTTGCTGTGAAATAATTGCACTTTTTAAATAATCCCTGAACATTTCTTAAATTTGCAAATGTATAGGTTAGTCTAAAAATCTATAAAGACTCTTAGATGATAAGATATTCAGAAGAGTACTTGAGAAGGTTAACAATGTCATGCATACATAAATTTGAAAATAAGTTACCACATTTCAACTTTTTTTCAAACATTTATTCAAAAAGGCAGAGAAGATAATCAAAACACTCTCTGTTGGCCTCGAATTTAGCTTTAGTCACTGAGATTATGTTTTAGATTGCCTTTAAAATTCATCTGCAATTCGCAACATTTTTTGAGAAGATATTTTCCCTGTAATCGACTGTAATTTATTTTTTCATAAACTGCTTGTAAAGTAGTCACAGCACAGTAGTGTTTGTGGTTAGAGGCAGAGGAGAGTTGGGGGGGGAAGGTGGGAGAGAGGTGTAATATTATTCTGAGAACAAGATACAGTAACATTTTGAGGAACAACAGAAAAAAAACCTGGAACCCTCACAAAACAGTAGCAGTTTAATCGTTAAATGAACTAAAATCAAAATAATGTAACAAGTTGAATGACTTCACCCCTGAGTTGGAGGGGGAGGGGTGGACGAAGAAGCAAAGTGAGTACCTTTTTGAAGAATTATCCACGTGTTTTATTTTCTCTCTACATGAAGCAGATTTATTTTCACAAACCTAACATCAACTCTGAATAGTAATAGCATTTTTGACTATTCTCGTGAGTTGAAGTGCATCAGAAGTTGAAATCGTATCAAGTAAATTATAAATGATTAATTTGTTCTTTTTCTCCAACAGCATAATTGCTAAAACCTGTCTTCCTTCCACAGATACCCAGGTAAAATCATATTTCTGTTGCTGTTCCTCATGTATCGATAGAAGATATACTTTGTCATATTGTATTTAAACACGTAAACTAATAAAATTATTTCCATTTTCGTGCTTCAAAATTTAACAGCAGCGACTGGAACCCACCCCGTGACCCTACTCCCTTAGCACCCAACCCAAAAAAGGGGTTAACTGTTAAAGGGCAACTGTCAATTTATCTCAACAACTTCAGCCAAGATCTAAGACAAAAAATTTCAGATAACTATCCCACAGGATAAACAATTTGACAAAACACTGTCTGTCAAGCCACAAGCCAGTCAGTCTATTCTTTGTGGTATGATATAATATGATGTATTCCATATGTAAATTCCTCAATCCCCTATTTAGTGAGCAATGAACTATTTGGTCTCAACATATTCTAGTCGCAAATACAATGACAGCTTTTTATTGTGGGTTTACTGGTCTAACCGGTAAACGTGTTTTTAGCACTAAACTCTAATATACTAGGAACTGAAAACATTGCAAAAGACCTTTCTTTAAGAAAAGGCAAAGTTAACTTTAATATGGCGATTTTCACTGTACCATTCCTAATTGGGTCAACTTAATATTTGGCCATGTTATAACTGTCTTGTTTTTTTATTTAATACAGTACAAAAACATCTATACTGTAAATTGCAGACAGCTAACGAATTGGCTTAGGACAATGTCTCTTGTGATGTTAAATAAATCTTATTGGACGAATGCTTTTTATGGGAATATTTTGACTTAATATAAAAAAGAATATGCTTAACTTTATACTTATGAACTACTTTTTTTCCCCAAAGGTCTCCTGCACTCTTCCTTTGCATTCTGCCACCTCCCATGAATGAATAAAAGAAAAACATGCTATTTCAGCCAGGAGCATTTGCCACTGCTCTCAATTGGAACTGTCGTAGAGAGGTAGAAGTCAACACGAAAGAACCCACTTGCTCATTTTTCTCTGATCATCCCTCCCCATACAGCACAGGTAGTGTCTGAGTGGTGCACCATCTAGTGGTCAAGTAGAGAAACTCAGAAAAAGAATTCAAAACTGAACCACCGGAGTCAACAGTAAACAATCCTGGGACTTACAACTCAAACTCCATTGATCAAGAGTGAATACCCAGTCTCAGTCTCCCATATCTCTTGACTTTGCTACTGTGCTGCATTGTATTATTTTCAGTTTTCCCTTTATCGCTCTTGAAAAAAGTTCTTTTGACAGGAAATGTTATGTTCTTATATGAAAGATTAATTTTGCACAAAGTAAACTTTAAGAGTGTCAAATGCACACATCAAGCTTCTTTGAAAGCACTGCTGCTTCTGCAGATTGACTGCAACCAGCTAAATTTAATCAAACGTTCTGGCACATCTCACTTTCAACATTCAAGAAACCTGAGCTATGAATGACGACTTTTCAAATCTGTTTAGATCGAACATGAAAAGTTAATAACTTTGTGATAGATTATCCAGGCTTGAAGCTGATTTTGAGCAGTGTATGTTTTCTAATTCTTGATTACGTTTTGTCCTCAGTTCAGTGACATAAAACAAAGAATGCATCTGTTTCTTTGCTGACAAGCTGACCACAACTTTATAAACAGGTAAAAGAGCGACAGATTCTCCTATCAGGTTTCAACTAGCTGAGCCTAATGCAATTAAACTATTCATATTGACACTGACAAGTAAAGAATTTTAAAATATCAGTCAAGGAAAAAAACACAAAGGATATGTTTAAACATCTGTAACACTATATAAAAATTGGTTTGAAACTGTATAATTGTATCCCTATTAGCAATTTCACTTGGCATTGTACCATATTAAAACCCAAGAGCTATGACTAGAGTAAACAGTTTTAATAAACCCAAACCAGACTACATAAATTAAAAACAAAATTACTGCATGCTAATCGAGCACTGCAATCGGACAAGCTCTTCCTTCGAAGCCCGAACGTTTTCTAGCAGCATGGTCAGGAGTATTGAAGACAGCTGAAGAAATGTTAAGACCACCCTGAATTTTACAGTTGGGATTTCCAGCAATTCTCGAAGTGCAATGTTCACATTGAGGATTTTTTGATACATTCATTGCGGCATAGCATAAATAATGCGTTGTGTTGGAGAACTACATCCTAACATCCCACAAGGCCATTTGCTACACCAGTGTCTCATATCTATTGCTCATCCATTCACTGATACTGATATTGATCCACCACAGTCTAGTATCATTTAAGGGGTCAGCCTTGTTTGCGTGTTCTTTGGTGGCTCATGAGCTTCAATTTTGTACCACATTGGGCTTGAAATTAGCCATCCTTAGAATGAAAGATTGCAGCAGCAGTCTGCAAGAGCAAAAGATAAGTATTCCACTTTGTTTTGCCTGATCTGGTTGACTGGAAAGCATGTTACATAGTGGGCTTCAGTGTGATCACTGTGACACTTTTAAAGCATGACTACATGTGGAAGAGGCACTCAAAGAAGGAAACAGGGCTCAAGATTTTACAGATAGAGTGATCTTCAAGTAATTTAGAATGAGATGCAGCCATAGAGCAGCTTGTTTAGCCTGTGTTAAATCAAATGAAATGTGCATTTATTACATTTACATCACTTTCTAAGATGGAAACAAATTGCAATGCATTTTCCAACAGATATTTTATTAAAGTAAACTTACAATAATCTGAAGATTAGCCTTTCTGAAGCTAGAATGTCTTCAGGTTGCCGAACTAAGAAGCACTATTCACATATAGAAAATAGCTGGACTGACTATGCAATAAGCTGATGTTGACTAACTAGTTTGCTACCTTTTAACATATCGACATAATTGGAAGCATAATTATCTGCAAACTCTTGTGCAAGAAAATACTGGCAGATCTTGTTTTTGTATTTTTCTTCTGAAAAGTCCGTAATAAATTCGAATTTTCAATCCTAAATTCAATCAATTATTTTTTTCGGAACATGTTTTTTTACAGGTTTCCTTTAATTTCATTGTTAGTTTTTCAAAGCAGTCAGGAGACTTTCATCTGTGAAATGGCAAATAAAAAAACAACTTGCCTACATAATAATAACTGAAGCACTTTGAAGGAATTTGCCAAGTACCTGGATGATGTGAGGATCAATGTAGTGCTGTACGTGAAAGTAAATTTTTCCTCTTCCCCCTTTCGCTTTTGAAAAGTTTTCACCATATTACAGATTTCAGAACTGATTGGAAGGAATTAAGAGACAGTGAGTAAGGGTTAAGATGCATCACAGGGAGGAGAATCACAGCAATGTGTCACCTCAAACTGCTCTTGTACACCTTCTCCTGGCTAATTACAGAACAACACAAGCGGATATTCAAAGATAGTAGGAACTGCAGATGCTGGAGAATCCGAGACAACAAGGTGCAGGGCTGGATGAACACAGCAGGCCAAGCAGCATCATAGGAGCAGAAAGGATATTCAAAAGCAGTTCAGCAGACAGTTCACTTGATTTGGGTATAAACAACATGATGAACCCTGTGGGAAAGTCACCTTAACTAACTTCTTACCGATTAGGGTTGGGTGGGACTTACAAGTATCTATGTAAAAGCAGCTGTAGCGTTGGTAAATGCACACCACAGCTAATCCTTTCTTTCTTCAGCATATCTTTCTGCAACTAGCAATATAAGATCGCTAGAGATACTCTGTCGGCTTTGGAGAGGCTTATAAAAGGCAAGGAGATTACTGCAAAATCCACACGGACTGGAAGGCATCCTGGTGTCTTAGATTGTCATTGTGTCTTGGCATATGCATAGTTCAGGCAACTGTGAGAAAGTGTGTAGGGGGGAATGTGAATAGTGGGGAGAACACATCTCTGTATTTTTAATACAACTTCCCACTGGATTTATCTGTTAGAAATGAACTAGTCTGCCAAGTTTGCTGAAAACTAGAACGTACCATACATTGCACTGAAGACAGCACTCATATGATTGATAGTAATATGCAATCCTGTGAAAACTAGACTGTCATAAAGGGATTGTAACCAACTCACATCTATTAATGAAACACACAAGAATATTTGGCACTTTTTACACCATATGACTAGAAGATACAGGAGCAGAATTAGGAATTTGAGTCTGCTCTGCCATTTGATCACAGCTGATATGTTTCTCAACACCGTTCTTCGGCCTTCTCCCCATAGACCTGTGATCTCCTTACCAATTAAGAACCTAAATATCTCAGTCTTAAATACACCCAATGGCTTGCATCCACAGCCCTCTCCAGCAATGATTTCCACAGATTATCTGCCCTCTGGCTGAAGAAATTCCTCCTCATTTCAGTTCTCTTGTGTCTGTGCCCTCAGGTCCTAGTCTCTTCTAACGGTGAAAACATCTTCTCTCCGCCCACTTTATTTAGGCCTATCAATATTCATCCTTCTAAAGTTCATTGACTACAGACCCAGAGTCTTCAACTGCTCCTCCTATGACAAGCCCTTCTTCCCTTGAATCATTCTTGTAAACCTCCTCTGGACCCCCTTGAAAGCCAACACATCCTTTCTTAGATATGGGCCCAAAACTGCTCACAATATTCCAAATGCAGTCTACCAGAGCCTATACAGCTTTGCCCTCTTGAAATGAATGCTAACATTGCATTTGCCTTACAAACTGCAAACTGAACCTATGTGGCTAATCTTAAGAGAATCCTAAATTAGGACTCCCAACTTCCTTTCTGCTTCAGATTTCCAAAGCTGTATTAAAAATAGTCAGTGCCTCTATTCTTCCTACCAAAGTGCCAGCCTCACATTTTACCACGCCGTATTCCATTGGCCACTTCTTTGCCCACACGCATCGACTGTCCAAGCCCTTCAGTAGCCTCCCTGCTTCCTGAACATTGCCTGTCCTTCTACCTGTCTTTGTGTCATCTGCAAACTTTGCAACAATACCCTCAGTTTCTTTGTCCAGATTGTTAATGTCTGACGTGAATAGTGCAGTCCCAACACTGACCCCTGTGGAACTCCATTAGTCATTGGCTGCCATCCTGAAAAAGATCCCTTTATCCCCACTCTCTGCCTTCTGCCAGTCAGCCAATCCTCTATCCATGCCAGTACCTTACCCCTAACACCATGGGCTCTTATCTTATTGTGGTACATTGTTAAAGGCCTTCTGGAAATCCAAATAGACCACATCCACTGCCTTTCCTTTGTCTAACTTGTTTGTTACCTCCACAAAGAATTCTAACAGATATTGTCAGGAATGATCTCCCCTTGAGAAGCCGTGCTGACTCTGACCTATTTTACCATGCACTTTCAGGTACTCAGCAATTTCCTCCTTAATAGTGGACCCTAAGATCTGACCAACGATCGAAGTCAGGCTAACTAGTCTATAGTTTCCTATCTTCTGCTTCCCTCCCTTCTAAAACAGGGGTATTACATTAGACATTTCCAGTCCTCTGGGACCCTCCCTGCCTCTAGTGATTCCTGAAATATCACCATCAATGCCTCTACATCTCAACAGCTATCTCCTTCAGAACCCTGGGGAATAGATCATTTAGTCCGGGTGATTTATCCAACTTCAGACCTTTTAATTTCCCCAGCACCTTCTCCTTTGTGATTCTCACTGTACTCACCTCTGCCCCTTTACTCTCCTGGAAGTCTGGTACATTACTGTTGCCTTCCACCGTGAAAACTGACGCAAAGTACCTATTTGTGTCCTCTGCATTTCTTTGTTTTCCATAACTACCCTTCCAACCTCATCTTCCAATAGTTCACATCCACTCTTGCATCTCTTTACCTTTTAGATATCTAAAAAGACTTTTGCAATCTTCTTTTATATCACTACCTGGCTTACTCTCACATTTCACCTTCACCCCACTTTATTGCTTTTTTAGTTATCCTCTGCTGGCTTTTAAAGGTTTCCTAATCCTTTGCCTTCCCTCTAATATTCACCACATTGTATGCTTTTTTTTCTCGCTGTTATGTCGTCCCTCACTTCCCTTGTCAGCCACAGTTACCTAATCCTCCTCTTAGTATGGTTCTTCTTCCTTGGGATGATTTTCTACTGGGTCTCATGATTACCCTCTGTAACTCTAGCCAATGCTCCTCCACCGTCTTCCTGGCTAGGCTCCCTTTCCAATCAACTCTGACCAGCCCCTCCCTCATGTCTATGTAGTTACAGTCAGTCAACTGTAATACCATTACATCTGATTCAATCTTCTCCCTCTCAAACTGCAGGGTGAATTTTATCATATTATGGCCACTGATCTCTAGGGATTCCTTTGCCTTCAGCTCCCCTAACAAGTATGCCTCATTACGCATCACAAAATCCAGATTTGCCTGTTCCATTGTGGGCTCTACCACAAACTGCTCCAAAAAAAAGCCTTTTATTAACTGTGGAATGAGAAATGGCACAATAACTATGAATAGGATAGCGGGGACTCAGTTCCTGCAAGGCAGGTGTTGCACAGCGCTTGGGGGTGGACCATAATGTAAGGGTTGGCTCATTTAAAGATTCCCAAGCTGCTTTTAGCACTTAGTGCATGATGGATTCATTCACAATGTGGGCTATGACTCAATCGGCCAGCACAGAAGAAAAATACGATTGCAACTGTACTTGGACAGTGAGGTAAAATCTGTTGCATTAAAAAAAAGTCTGTACTTAAAAATATTTACTTGTACTTTCAAAAGCTGCTTAAAGGTGGGGGGAATCAACAGCAAGCTAGTTTTCAAGATACGAAGCAACAATTTGTTGGCAAATGCTGGTGCAGTATAGATGACAGTCTTGACCTCCCACACTCACCATATTTGATAGAAGGCAAATTGACAGAGCTGCTGTATTAGGGGAGTACAATGAGGGCACTCAGTCTGCTCACCATTTCTAACAGAAGGTCATCAGAGAACTGAATGCTGCGTACAGTACTTTCATTGCTCAACAATCAGATACAGGAGGAGGCAACTGAATCTGGCACAGCAAATCTACCATGCAGTATCACATCAGGTAGTTAGTGTGGTGCTGCAGAACACAAAATCCTGCCCTTCAACCTGTCCCACATTTATTAGTACTCTTATTCATGAATCTCATACAAATCTATCCTTCAGCAGGGCTCCCAGTCGAACTCCATCATGCGTCAAAAAGCATTTTACATGTAAACACTTTATAAGACCCTTGTATATCATCACATTGCAACAAAAACAAGATCACTGACACCTCCAAGGTGGGCTTCAGTTTAGGCAGATGTCAGCAATCCAGGACTGCTTATGTTTCAGAAAATGCAGCATTGGAGTGGTATAGGTAACTATCTAATAAGTCGTCTATTGAAAGTGAGTATGAAAGTGCAGGCCAGTTTAGATTATGTGCATAAGTCGATAGTGGATGCAGAATCAACAGCCTTACGGTTTATGGTATTCAATAGGAGTCAATCTATGTTATTCTGCTTGATTGTTAAATCTGTGAATGGAGCAACAGAGTTAAATATCCCGGCCCACACAGACATAAGGATTCTAGGTAATACCTGTGCTTCCATGGAAAGACCACAACTGTGTTGTGTTATTGAAAGATTCCAGACCAGCCAGTCAATGTACCTTTAAGACATGGTTACATGTCTTAAGTTACATGGCATCATGACCTGTGATGTTCAGGTATGAAAGATGCCAACTTTGTCTTCAATCACTCTCTGAATGTAATGTTAGTACAGTGCAGTCAGTCATGCCAGTTATGTTTGTTACTGTAATGCACTGTAATATCAGCAAATACAGAACCCAGACTATGTACAAATCTGTGATATTGTAGCCATGTAAATAGTGAGTCTTCTTAATACAATAGAAGACATCTGTCACAACATATGTTACACGAGCTAACATATAGGGCAGCATTCACACCATATCACCATGGCAGTGGTGTCTGATCCAAGAAACCTTGACATGGTGGCACACAATGTTGAAATTTTTGTAAATTTTAAAATGCTCTAAAGTTCCGTAAATAAATTACTTGGGTTTGGAATTCACAGCCATCTTTGCATTGCTCTCAGATAAATTAGACTTAGAGACACACCAATTTGGTGAATATATTATAAGAGGTTACAGGAAGACACGGCAGGATACTATAATCAGGGTGTGAACAAATGAGCAGAAACATCGCTCAAGTTGTAGAAGCATTACCAACAACAGAAAATAAAACAACTCAGAGATCCTACAACACAGCTTCTTACTCAAAACTGAGTAAAGTCTATCAAATGGTTACAGCTACAAAGTGTTAGTCTCCCACAGAAACATTTAATGTGTCAAGATAATTTGAACTGTCACAGTACAAAATTGCAGCTTTGGCACTGATAGGCTGGATTCAAGATGCATAATCTGTGCAGCAGTGCCTATGTCTATACTGGAAGGCCTTAATCGGTGATGGTTTTAACAAAGATATTTCATTACGACAACACTCCACCTTAAATTGCAGTGCCAGGAGGCTGGCTTGGAGGTACAGAGAGCTACAAAAATCTGGGCAGAGAATGCCACACTGCATGTACTCTTCCTGGTGTGAGGATAATGGGCCTAGTCGGTTTTTTTTCTAATTTCAGCTGCTTCCCTACACTAGAATGGGCTCCCTGTAAAGGAAAAACATACATGGGTAGTATGGCCTCAGTGCTGGCCGAATGCCAAGAGCAAATAAAAAAAATCGATCAGCCAACAGTTCTTAAAGGCTGCAGCTGGGTCTTAAAGGGCACATGCTTCTTGGCTAGAGCTTGGAGCCACGATACATTTTGAAATCTGTGAAACATCTGCCCGAGGGAAGATTGAACATTTCAGCTCTGATGGACTGGAAGTCATAATGTAGAGGCAGACTTAAACATGGAGCAGAAAGTGAGCCCTACATCTGCTTCAGTGTAAATGCTTATATGCCTGACAGTAGGACCCCCAGTAAATTAAAGTAAATTAAAAGAGTTCTGAGGAAGGGTCACCAGACCCGAAACGTTAACTCTGTTTTCTCCTTCACAGATGCTGCCAGACCTGCTGAGCTTCTCCAGCAACTTTGTTTTTGTTCCCAGTAAATTAAAGCCGTTTCCAGTTCAGAGATCCTACAACACAGCTTCTTACTCAAAACTGAGTAAAGTCTATCAAATGGTTACAGCTACAAAGTGTTAGTCTCCCACAGAAACATTTAATGTGTCAAGATAATTTGAACCGTCACAGTACAAAATTGCAGCTTTGGCACTGATAGGCTGGGTTCAAGATGCATAATCTGTGCAGCAATGCCTATGTCTATACTGGAAGGCCTTAATCGGTGATGGTTTTAACAAAGATATTTCATTACGACAACACTCCACCTTAAATTACAGTGCCAGGACGTATTAATGAGGATGATCATCTGTGCAATCAGGATAAAAGTTGTCAACTAAATGCACCTACTTTTAATTCTCTTATCAAATTTGGCCTGAGTGTAACTAACCATTTGCTGTATCTGAATCAGAGTGACCAAGAGATCCAAGACAGCATTGACCCCTGAATTGTCATTTTCATTCTACAGTATGGGGGAAGTATGTGGGGAAGCCATATTTCCACGTACAAACTTCTTTTCAAGGCATCCATTTAATCGTGGGAAAAGCAACAAATAACTGGAAGTCCTGGCAATGAATCGCCATGATAGGATGCAGTCAAGCAGCTTAGACATACATTGGGCGGAGTTGGCTTGGAGACAAGATGAAACAGCGACAAAAATAGCTGAACAGATGGCCTTCACAAATATGTTAATGATTTCCCCCATTTCTTCTTAGAGTCCAAGTAAGAGCAAAAAGGGTAATGCTCTTGTGGCACAGAGGAAGTATTACTACCCCTGAAGTAAAAGGCCTGGGTTCAAACCCCACCTGCTCCAGAAGCCTGTAATAACATCTCTGAAGAGGTTGCTAGGAAAATAGTTTAAATAAGGAAAACAGATGCTTAAGGAGGTTGTAGTCAACAAAAGGAATTTGAGTTTAACAATAACTTTTGAGTGATCAAACATGCAAGTGCCATGTTCCTATGAAGTTAGATGGTGAATTTGGAGTTATGGTTGAGGGCACTGTTCATAGACCTACATATTGCAGTTAGCCCACTGGGATATTTATCTATTACCATCACAACAGGGAGCTAGTCTTAACATCTAAACATGAAAGAATGTCTCCACTGTACAGGACAAAAAAAAGCTTAAAGAAATAGGAATCACTAAAAAAGATTTGGACTTAAAGTTTTCTTGGTATAGACATTCATTGACACTGATCTTTCTACCTGCAACACCAAAAAGAGCTCTGGCTTTCCAATATAAAAGGTGTGGATAGATGACTTTAACACTTGTGCCATATATATTTGTGATAGATTTTAAAGCAATTGAACGTGTTTGAGCATGACATTGCAAGCATAGTACTAAGTACATCCTCTGAAGCTGCATAGCAAAGTGCAAATTGGAAGAGCACGTGGAACCTAATAGAAGGGCTTAATTCAATTTTGTGGACAATGCAAAAGAACAGAACTCCTGTCTTCTCAACATTAAAGATATGATGATGTCAGGAAGCTCTAACTTGTCAGAAGCTCTATTAGAATTCTATCCTTATGAGCTTGGCAATCAGAGAGATCAAATGTGTGGGACAATGATGAGCTTACTGAACTTTTGTTCTGAATTCCTTAAAAATGGATTTTTCACCCAAACGTTTTTGACAGAAGACCCTAAACTTGAAATCAAACCAATAATTAATCTGAAAATAATCCACCACACATGCACATCTTTTCCTTTGAAAATACGTCAGTGGCTTAGAAACTAACAGGGCTACGTTATCTTGCAAATCCATAATTCCTCAAACAGCCTTCACAAGGGCCAACAGTTTAACTTCCTTATGTATCATTTATTAAATACTTGCTTTTGAATATGTTACCAGACGGGAAGTGGGTGAGACAGTAGTTTATCAGAAAAGTAGAATATTAACCAAGCATGGGAATGTGGTGACATCAGCTGGCACTTTGCTGAGCGTGTCCCTTTCAAACACTTGTTGTTTTATATTTTGAAAGAGCAGAAGTTTGCATAAAAAGTATTAAATATCATCCACTTTAAGTAACACTGCTGGTTGAAGTTATTGGCTGATTTAATGCTCTGAGGACTATTACAATCAGACTTCTCTGCATTTAAAACTGCACTGTCCAGATTAAGGCAATGTGATTGTTTAAACAATTTCCACACCCACTGATATTTGTGATTGCAGAAAGCAATGTTTTAAAAAAATACAATAGCTGAACACCTGATGCGGAACATGGGAGATTTTAGAAAATGGGATCAGTAAATCGTTGTTAAAAAAAATGCTAGCAGTTATCTTTCTCCTTTTGGTTTAAGATGCAAAAGTGCTTGGGAATTCCCTGTCATGCTGATAATTCAAAGTCCTAATTAATAAAATGCTGTAAATTTCATCATTGGGTGTGGCTGAAGAAGGTCAAACCCTTAGTTACAGGACTTTCTCCCCTTCCTTTATCTATGGTCTCAGCCTGCCACAAGGAAGAAATGAGCATAAGCCTCAGAATTCAGCTTGATAGAAGATGATACCAGCGAGAACAAAATTACTTTAACCGTTGCACAGTGAGGGGCTCCTCATGGGGCTAAACCTGGTCTCAAAAAGATAAGTGACAAAGCTGCATTATCTACTATACTGGGGTACCACAATGCTAGTTCATCTCTGGGGCTGTTCTCAAGCTGAACTAGGGAACTGTGAAGATTATTTAAGATGTTTCATTGTTTTAATAATTAAATATGAATAACCTAAATGCAGAGCAAATATAATGATGATGGCAGCACAAATTAAGTCCAAGTAATTTGGTATAATTATCCAATTAAAATTCTGAACAATTAAAATTCAGCAATGGAAGAATATATTATTGACCATAATCACAGCAATATAAATTGCCAAGTACTCTTAATAAACATTTATGTTTCATCAGTAGGCCATAGAAACAATAATTACAATAATTGGGAAAAATTAAGAAGGAAAATTAAAATTATGAGGTACAGTAAAGGTACCTCTGTGCACCTATGGAAAGTGAACACCACACATCTCTCATATGTTTCTCAGGGCCTTGAAATCACACATCATGCCAAAAAATTCAAGTGGAACTAGCTTGGCACTCCCAATTCTGACCAGCACTGTACATTACTGTAAGGATGACTAACTTATTACATGGAGCCCTGCCTTTATTACACAATACCATGGGATTGAAACCAAGTATAACATAGACTTAATTATAAGGTACCTTAAAGTATAATTGTTCCACTAATTGTAAAATCAATACAGAGGAGTTCAATCATGATGGTGAACCAATCACAATTGGAGATCTAGTTGTCCTTTTAATCCACATACACTGTCCTGACAAGTTGTCTTCCATGGTACCTTTTTCCCTTAATCATATTAAGGTTTAGATGAAAACATTCCAGCCCTCTTTCTTTCCTTCTAATTGCCAAACAAATGAATATCTGCTTTTTGAATCCTTCACAATGTTGAACACAGTTCCCTGTTTAGATTTATAATTTTCCTTTGCTAATTTATCAGTATTTTAATCAAGCAAAACCGTATTTTCCAAATTCTCAGCGTAACTACTCAAATTTCACAAAATATCTAAATGAGGTAAAAGTGTCGCTTCTACAACACTCACTCATTCATCAACCTTTCTCAGTCAATGTCAGACTGGGACATTCCTTCACAATTCACAAAATTCCCCGAACCGTCACTCTACCAGAAAAGTCACCCAGGAGCCAGCCCAGATAAAGTTGGCTCGCCTGCATCTATTTTATTCTTGGCAGGTGTTAATTGATTCAGGACAAGACATCTGCTAACTAACAACCTGGTCTCTCACTGCCATGGGTTAACAAGTGATGGGGGCAGGATGTGGCACTTAAATGACCATTTAAGAGCCTCAATAAGCCCAAGGAAAAGCTGACTGGCTGATACTCCCACAGGCCCTGGAAACCAGGTGACATATTGAAGGTAAGCAGAAAAGCAGGATGTGTGCTGCATTGCACCAGCCCCATCCGATCTTCAAAAGTGCAGGTGGGGTAGGCTGTAAAATTCAGGCCAAAGTGATCAGGCAGGGGTTTCAGAAACAAGTAATCATCAGTCAGTAAACAGTAATAAAGGAGATTTTCCTGGATCCCTGCCACAACACATCACATAGCTTAATTAATTTCAGCAATCCACAAGTTCTGTATTACTAAACCACAACTCGTGTCATTTTCAGCTTGATATAATTAATGCAAGTATTTTTATTCCTAGCATCAGATTTCCTTTCACTCTGATAATTTCACACAAGTATGGTGAGAAAGAATGTTTTCAAAACAAGAAATGGATTGCTGATGAATTGTAACAGAAATGAGCTAACTTGCCAACTCCTCGTCACTCTCGACAGAGGGAAGATCAGAGCATTACCACAGGAACAATTCCTTGGCAATGTTGCTGGAAAGAGGTTTTTATTCATTCTGTCAACAATAAAATTTCACTTAGACAAACTTATTTTTGACCAGGATAAAATGCAGACAGCAATGAAAACAGAATGTGACCAATTAGGTTGCAGGTTGGGAGCCAGAGATTGGATATATAGGGAATGGCTCACATTCTATTTTAACTCTTTTCTTTGTGCGATTGCACCTAGTTTTTACTTGGTCCATAACATAGAATACATAGTCAGATCAGCACTAAATTGCAGGCAATAATGGATGATTAACTGCTCCTTGGGAAAGTACTTCCATAAATCGTACCCATGAACTAAATGGATTTTTTGCAACAATAATCAATGATAGTTGTCATGGTCACCATTACCGAGATTTATGAAACAAATTGAAATGCCACCTGTTTGCTATGGTGGCATTTGAAACCATATCCCCCCTCCGCAAAGATTAGTTTAGTCACTGGATTATTACGCCTGTGATGATATCAATACAAGACTGTTTACATTCATTCCAAGTGGCACTTCAATACATGACCCTGTTCCCCGGCCAACATCTCTGTCTCAGGCTTGCTAAGTGCTCCAGCAAAGCTCGGCGCAAGCTGGAATAACAGCACCTCATTTTCTGCTTGGGGACACTGAAGACTTCTGGATTTAATAACAAGTTCAATTACTTTAGGGCTTGAGCTCTCCCATGTCCTTACCCCATACACCACATCTTGTTATCACATAGTCTGCTATTACACACAACCTATTGTTACTTTAGAAACAATAAAGATAGGAGCAGGGGAAGGCCATTCAGCCCTTTGAGCCTGCTCCGTCATTCATCACAATCATGGCTTATCATCTATCAATAGCCTAATCCTGCTTTCTCCCCATAACCTTTGATCCCATTTGCCCCGACTGTTATATCTAACCACCTTTTGTTAGCCATTAACAATCCCCATTAATATCTATTCACTCTCTTAGTTAGATCGTTATCCACTTCTTTTTCTGTCCAGGGTTTCCTAGGTTTCTGAGGAAGGGTCACTCAACCGAAAATGTGAACTCTGATTTCTCTCCACAGATACTGCCAGACCTGCTGAGCCTTTCCAGCAATTCCTATTGAAATACCTAATTTTCAGCATATGGGCAACTGGGATCATTTAAAGAACCAAGCAGTACATTACCTGGTCCCTAAATAGCAATGAGCCCACTCCAAATAGTATTAACATTGAGGCAACAATTTATCTTTTTTGTCCCCATTAACTGTCCTGGCAGTATCTATCGCTCAATTCACATAATATTCATTTTGTAGGATGTGGTCACCGCTGGCTGGGCCAGTATTTATTGCCCATCCCTAGTTGCCGTTGAGAAGGTGGTGGTGAGCTGCTTTCTTGAACTGCTGCAGTCCACCTTCTGCAGGTTGACCCACAATGCTCTTAGGGAGGGAATTCTAGGATTTTGACCCAGCAACAGTGAAGAAATGGTGATATATTTCTAAGTCAGGATGGTGAGTGGCTTGGAGAGGAACTTGAAGGTGGTGGTGCTCCCATATGTCTGCTGTCTTGTCCTTCTAGATGGAAGTGGTCGTGGGTTTGGAAGGTGCTGTCTGAGGATCTTTGGTGAGTTTCTGCAGTGTATCATGTAGATAGTATACACGGCTGTTATTGAGCGTCTGTGGTGGAGGGAGTGGAAGCTGTGGATGTAGTGCTAATCAAGCAGGCTGCCTTGTCCTGAATGGTGTCAAGTTTCTTGGGTGTTTTTGGGGCTGCATTCATTCAGGCAAGTGGTGAGTATTCCATCACAGTCCTAACTTGGGCCTTGTAGGTGGTGGACAAGCTTTGAGGAGTCAGGAGGTGAGTTACTCACCACAGTATTCGTGGCATCTGACCTGCTCTTGTAGCCACTGTGTTTATGTGGTGAGTCCAGTTGAATTACTGGTCAATGATAACCCCCAGTACGTTGATAGAGGGGGATTCAGTGATGGTAACACCATTGAAAGTCAAGAGGCAGTGATTAGATTGTCTCTTATTGTTGATGGTCATAGTCTGGCATTTGTGTGCTGCAAATGTTACTTGCCATTTGTCAGCCAAAGCCTGGATGTTGTCCAGATCTTGTTGCGTTTGAACACGGACTGCTTCAGCATCTGAAGAGTAATGAAAAGTGCTGAACGTTGTGCAATCGTCACCGAACATCCCCACTTCTGACCTTGTGATGGTGAGAAGGTCATTGATGAAGCAGCTGAAGATGGTTTGCCAAGGACACTACCCTGAGGAATGTCTGCAGAGATGACTGACCTCCAACAGCCATGATCATCTTCCTACGTGTCAGGTATGACTCCAAACACTGCACAGCTTGGCCCCTGATGCCCATTGATTCCAGTTTTGCTTGGGTTCCTTGATGCCACACTCAGTTGAATGCAGCCTTGATGTCAAGGGCTGTTACTCTCACCTCACCTCTGGAATTTAGCTCTTTTGTTCCATATTTCAGCCAAGGCTGTAATGAGATCAGGAGCTGAGTGGCCCTGGCAGAACACAAACTGGGCATCACTAAGCAGGTTATTTTTGAGCAGGTGCTGCCTAACAGCACTGTTGATAACACCTTCCATCACTTTACTGATGATTGAGAGTAGACTGATGGGGCGGTAATTGGCCAGGTTGGATTTGTCCTGATTTTTATGTATAGTACATGCCTGGGAAATTTTCCACATTGTCGGGTACATACCAGATACTGTACTGGATGAGCTTGGCTCGGGGTGCGGAAAGTTCTGAAGCACATGTCTTCAGTACTATTGCCGGAATGTCATCAGAGCCCATGGCCTTTGCGGTATCCAGTGTCTCCAACCATTTCTTGATATCATGTGGTGTGAATCAAATTGGCTGAAGACTGGTATCTGTGATGCTGAGGATCACTGGAGGAAAAGAAATGGAACATCCACTCGGCATTTCTGGCTGAAGATTGTAGCGAAAGCTTCATTCTAATCCTTTGTACTGATGTCCTGGGCTCTTCCATCATTGAGGATGGGGGTACTTGTGAAACCGCCTCCTCCAGTGAGTTAGGTTATAACTTAGGTTACAGAGTCATGGAGTCACAGAGTCATATAGCATGGAAACAGACCCTTTGGTCCAACTCATCTATGCCTACCAAGTTTCCCAAAGTAAACTAGTCCCACTTGACTGTGTTTATCCCACATCCCTCTAAACCTTTCCAATTCATGTGCCTGTCCAATTGTCTTTTAAATGGTGCATCTATCACTTCCTCTGCCTATTCATTTCATACGTGAACAGCCCTCCATATGAAGATATTGCCCTCCATGTCCCTAAACAGAAGAGGCACTTATCTTACATAAGAAAACAAGTTCTTGCCTGATAGTAATAGGTACATGTTGAGGTTGGTTGGCTCGCCGAGCTGGTTTGTTGTTCCACAGATGTTTCGTTACCGTGCTTGGTAACATCCTCAAGCACGATATCGAAACGTCTGCGGAACAACAAACCAGCTCGGCGAGCCAACCAACCTCAACACCCACAACCCGAGCTACAAATCTACTCCAAAACCTTAAAGTAATAGATACAGCTTAGATTAATGTGCTAGGCATGAATATGAAGGATTATCAGGAGCTATGTGGAATATATGGGCTCCTCTTAAGAACTCATAAAATCTCAAATGCATATACCAAAATTCTATGTGTCACCATCATATTGGGTGGAACTTAACAGCACATCAACATTAACTTTATCAGAGCCATTAGTCTATGCGACAGTAAAAGTCTAGCTTCATAGAGAAACAAATTTATCTGAACACTTTTTTGCAAAAGAAAAGTGTCCCACAATTATGCAGGGCCCATTCCAGAGCAGAAAAGATTAAATTCAATTGATCAGTAATCACCAACTCTTACAATTTATGTTGCTCCTGAGCTGCAAATTCTTCAGACTTGTATTTTTCACTGATGTGACGGGCTCTGTAGTCATTGAGGACAAGGTTAATTATGTAGCCTCCTCATCCTCCTGGTATTTGTTTAATAATCCACAGCCATTACGTTGTATATGATATGACTGTAGAGTTTTCATCTGATATATTGATTGTGGGATCACTAAGCTCTGTCTATTGCATGCTGTTTTTGCTACTTAGCATACCAACAGATGTGTGCAGCTTTACCAGGTTGACACTTCATCTTTAGCTCTGTTTGCTACTGATCCTGCCATGCTCTCCAGCATTCTTCTGGGAAACAGAGTTCATCCCTAGTTTGATAGCAATGATAGAATCAAAGGTATGCTGGGCTATGAGGTTAGAGCTTGTGGTGGAATACAATTCTGTTGCTGCTGATGGTCCAATGTGCCCTCATGGATGGCCAGTTTGAATTTCTAATTCTGTCTGAAATCTATCTGATTTAGAACAGTGGCATTGTCATGAATGCAACGGAGGGTATTCTTGATATAAAGATGGGACTTCCTCTCTATAAGGTCACTCCTACTGATGCTGTCATGAGTAGATGCATATGTGGCAGATAGATTGATGAGTATAATCACATCAAGTAGATTTTCCCCCTTGCTCGCTCCCATCACCATCTGCTGCAGACCCAGTATAATAGATCCGTCCTTTAGGACTTAGATAGCTCAGTCAGTGGTTGTGCTACTGATTCTCTCTTGGTGATGTGCATTGATGTCCTCCATCCAGAGTACATTCTGTGTCTTTTCTAACCTCAATTCCACTTCCAATTAATACAAGAGGGTGAGGGCTGGGGTATTCATGCATTGGCTGAGAGGAAATTAGGTGGCAATCAGCAGGAAGTTTCCTTACCCATGTTTGACCTGATGCCATGAGATTTCATGTGGTCCAGAGTCAATTTTAAGGATTCCCAGGTATATCCTTCCTAACCGTATACCAATGTGCCATCACCTTGGGTGAGTCTGTTCTACTGGTGGGATGGGGTATATTCAGGGGTGGCGATAGTGTTGTCTGTGACATTGTCTGCAAAATATGATTCCATGAGTATGACAATGTCAGGCTATTGCTTGACTAGTCTGTGGGACAGTACTCCCTATTTTGGCACATGTTCCCAGATATTCATAGGCTGACTTTTCAAGGTTAACAAAGCAGTGCCTAAGTCAATACAAGTTCAAAAGTCACAGGACACCAGGTTATAATCCAACAGGGTTATTTGAAATCTCAAGCTTTTGGAGCTTTGCTCTTTTGTCAGGTGAAGTCACTTAACAAAGGAGCAGCACTCCGAAAGCTTATGATTTCAAATAAACCTGTTGGACCAAAACTTGGTGTTGTGTCACTTCTGACCTTGTCCACTCCAATCCAACACCAGCACCTCCACATCATAAGTCAATATGAGGTGGTGCATCCAGATTCATCCCTTACTTTAAAAATTCAAAGCAGTATTTGTAATTATGTACATTTCTTTTTACTATAGCTATGGTACAGGTATAGTTGGAGACCCTGAACAGTATACTGTGATTCTCATTTGTCCAACGCATAATTATGTTGCTTATTTTTCAACAATGAAGATTAGCAACAACTAGATATTTTGCTTGAGTTTTTGAAGTCAAGGCTGAAAACTTTATTTCTGGGGTAGTTCATTTATTAATGCAATGGCAATGATAGTTCTTTTGCATGAATAAGAGTTATAAATACATTTATAAGTTATTCAGATGATTGTATTGAATTGTGGATTCACACCAAAATGTTCAAAAGTCAACACTGCCAGGAGTCAGATCAGAGCTGGATCAGTAGTTTTACATCAGTGAACCCCTGAAGTTGCTTCAAAACTATTTCAAAGTAGCCAAGGCAAAATTAAATGACTGCTACTCTTTCAAGAGTGATTCATAGTGACGTAGGATAACCTGTTGTGAAAGCTGGAGAATGCAAGACATATCGAATAGAAAAATATGAACATTAGCTGCAATATGGGAAAGTACGATTGAGGATTAATTTGTCTTCTTTTGAAGCTTGATTGGTCCAATTTATTGTTTTCTTAAAATTCAACTGGGTGCGATCATGCAAGTTGAAGTGTTAAAACAAGCTATAGTATCATTCTCTAGTAAAACACACCAGTGAAGTCCATTGCAAACCCACCTACGCATTGCGTGAGTGCCATTACAAATTTTTATCCACCCACACAGACATATTCCGAAGCGGGATAGATAACTTACCCGTTAAACAAGAGAATCGTTCAAACGTGAAGGACAATAAAAAAAGTTCCAGACAGTCTGCAGGTGTCAAAGATAACATATGAATTCTGCCTTTTGAGATTAATAAAAAGCAATAACACAAGAATATCTGGTTTAACACTGATGAAAAGGCTGCAGAATAAATTCATATAGATTTCATCAACTTGCACCAAACTTCAGCAAAAGTACTACAAACACACATCTGTTCCGATTACATTAGCAATTGGAGACTGTAGCAGTCCTGACTTTCTACCGCAGTCTGTGGAACAATTGCTCATTAAAGACACAATCAGCATCGCCAGCAGAAAACTGCTTTGGACTTTATGAGACACACCTTGATGGTCCTCCTGAAATCTGAAGAAGCAATTTTCCAACATTTTCTCCAGTCTAGTTGGCAAGACTTCCAGCAGATGGAAACTCTATCTTTCCATCATTAATACGTCTGATCACAGTAATTCGCACAAATACATCTATATTAAATATTACAATTGTTAAATTAACCATTCAACCTCATTTTAATAGCTCAATATAACTATCCATAACTGGAATCATAATTGCAGAGTATAATAAAATCATTGTAATGAGGAAGATTTTTAGGAGGGTAGGGGGAAGGGACAGAAATGGAGATAGCAATAAGAGTTAACTACTGCAAATTATGCAATAAGGTTCAGTCTAATTTAAGTTATATGAGAAATTATTCATAATGCAACTTTATACAATTATAGCAAAGAGGGCTAGAAGGACAGATGGGAGTGGCTCGCAGCCAATGCCCTCAACTTGATTTTGGGTCCCTTGCTCAAGCATTCAATGTCTTTTAATAAAGGAACCTCCTGAGAGCAATGGATAGATGTATTTGTTGTCTTCCCATATGGCAAGCTCCACCTGTGGCTTGGTTACTATCAGCAGCTGAGGGCTGAGGCACCTAAGTGGGCACTAATCACCCACTTAAGGCTCTCAACAGGCAATGCAGTGGGAAGGCGTCCACCAGATATGACTGAGACCTGTCCACAATTGTCTATCAGATTAAATGCTCCTATGGCCACCAATGTCTGCATGAGGGAGGGCCAAAATGCCATCCCATGTGTTTTACAATGACTTGGATATAGTCAGGGTTAGACACTGCACTTCACCATGTAGGAATATAAATAATAACTACTGCTTGGATTAAAAAAAGGACCAAACTAATGAAGAATTAAGACATGGCTCAACAATTTGCCTTATTTGTTGCTTGAGGAGGAATCTGTGGAGGGTTTATTTTTAATTGGGGTGAGAGGATGAAATTGCACAGTGACAGACAGTTCTGAGATTAAACATTCCTGGGCTGAGAAAGCAAAAGAATAGAAGTAAACACTTAGGAGGAAATAAACTGATTCTAGGAAATTGAATTTTCAATTTAAAGTATATTCTGTGAGGTGTGTTTTTTTTGCATGCTTAAAAACAAGACTGTTCTGTTTTTGGGTTTAAAGCATAAATTTCCTCCAAAGACATTGTTTAGTCCATAGTGTTTATAGTCTTTTGTTATAGTCAAGTCTTAAAAAGTGCCATGCCATCCCTTCAACTATTATCTGTAAAGTTTGAATGTATTTTTTAAAAACTATTCATCTTGAAGAAGGTCATAAAATAATTGTGCTACAGTAAATAATGTAAACACAAGCTCAATATTGTTGAACAAAGAGACTTTGTCAAATTGAATGGGTGAAACTGCAGCAGATGAAGTTGTACATTGCACAATGGGCTAACATTTCCTCGAATCTGAAAGATTAAAGGGTGATCTAATTGAAGTGTCATAAGATGATTAAAGTTTTTGTTAAGAAAGATGGAACAAAACTAGGAGGCTCAGGTCAAGGAGGCATAATCATAAAATTACTCTACGTCATTCAAGTATGACTTTTTCACAAAATGACAATGGAAATGTGGAACTCTCTCCAGCAAATTGTTACTAGGATCAGGTCAATTGATAATTTTTAAACTGAAATTGATTGGTTTGTTTTATTAAGCAAGGATTTCTTCACCTTAAAGGTCCATGTTTTGTAAAGCATGTTACATCCAAAGTGAGCTTCCTGCACTCTTTGACAAGAGTTGGTCATTTGTCAATTTTGTTTGAAGAATACTTTTAATTAGTTGCAGTGTTCCAGATAGCCTTTTGATACTGCTCACATATTATCACATAGTTCATAGATGAAATGCAAAATGGAGAAGGCAGAAAAATGGAGTTGAGGCTGTTAGATCTGCCAATGATCGCATTGAATGGCACAGCAGCTTTAATGGGCTGTATGGCCTGCTTCCTTTCTATAATTTATGGTCAAATGATATGACTGTATTCTTTCAATCATTTCCCAAAATCTCAAGATCATGAGGTAATGCATGCCCTAGTTCATGTCATGCATGAACAGCCTGTACACTTCTAACACAGTGACTCACACAGAGAATAATAAGGAACAAAGGTTTTTGCTCCAAATGAGGAAAATGATGTAAACTTAAGAAATATTTTGCACACTGGCATGAAGTAAAGGGAACCAGCAAGTACATTATAGTTTCAAGCATTTTTAAAAACTAAACCTCAGCTCAGATTGGATGAGGTAAGTTTGTCCCTGATAATGAATGGTTCACCCCTAGTTTAAGAGGAGGCTTGGAATGCAAAGTGGAAGTATTCAGGCTCCTAAAGGTGCATGAAAAGTATAAATATATTTAACATTGTCACAAGCTTTGCAACAACCTTGCTTCAAATTTGTAAGGTGGAGAATGAAAACACAATTTGATTGTACATAGTAAACATAAACTTCAACATTCATTCCCTTCATTGCCAATGCAAGGGGGCAGGAGTGTGTGGTTACAAGATGCACTATAACAGTTCACCCATGATTTTTTGACAGCACGGAGCAAATTCGTGGTCTCTACTACATCGAAGGACAAGGGCAGCAGATATTTGGGAACTCCTCAACCTGCAAGTTGCCCTCCAAGTTCCACAACATGCTGAAATGGAATCATATGGCTGTTCCTTCACTGTTGTTGGGTCAGAATCATTTGGAATTCCCTCCCTAACAGCTCAGTGGGTGTACTTAAATTCAAAAGTCTGCAGCAATTTGTGGAAGTTGTTTACACCACTTTCTCGAAGGCAATTAGAGATATGTAATAAATGTTGGCTAAGCCAGCCATGCCCACATCCAATGAACAAACTAATAAATGGAGAAAAAATAATTAGCACAGTGCTCAGTAAATATGAAGTGGATTTCCGAAGGAAGTAGTGGAGACTGATTCTTGAACTTATTAATGAAGAAAGTGGGGTAAGCTTCATGTGAGGAATTTTAACAGGAGATTATGAGGCATATCATGAGTCTTTTTTAATACTGAAACCAGCTACATAAATACACAATGGCCTGAATTTTGCCATAAATTAGCTGAGCGCCAATTTCAGGGAGTTTCATGAAGGGCTTCTGTCCATGAGTTCTAGTGCATTTCTCACATTATTTTCTCTGCAGCTTACCTAATTGTGTATGCATCGTGCCTCAATAGCCCTCCACTCATTCTACCCTCCACTCAGCAATGACAGAGGTACTTGGAGTTGTTGGGACTCCCCGGATTCCTGGCACCAGCACCTTTTTTTTTAAAAAGCCCATCTGTGCGCAAGGTCTAGCCCTTCACAGGACATATCCTGGAAGATGAATGAAAACAAGATGTTTCTGAGGGCACATAGATGGTATGGGGGAAACATCATTACAAATACAAGCACACATTCGTAATAGCATTGCTATTTTACATCATCTGTATCATAGACTATCATAGTAAATGCAGTTACAAGAATCAAGCCATGCAGAATACTGTTCTCAGTGCCATTTCATCTTAGAACCTTGTCCAAGGGAATGTTACTCTTTCATCAGTGCCCAACTTGGAATAAAATCTTCTCATTGTTCAATGTGGGAGCATCAGGTACTGGAAAACTCAAATGGTTGAAAACATGCATTTGTATTCAACAACAGCAAAATAAAAGGGAAAAATAAGCAAAACAAACTTAATTTGCTTCTGAAAGCAGACAGAGATTGCTTGCCATTTGTGCAACAACCCATTTACAGACATAAATGACCATTGCTCTATGAATATAGTGACAATAACCCCTGCCATGGTTGGAGTCATTGGTCATATTTCTAACGAAACTGTGTGGGAAACAGAATTGGTCCTGAGTAAGGTGAACAGTCAACAATCACATCACACACAAATGCTGATTTAACGTAGTCCTATACACAATGGGACATGGAGAACTGACAAAGAAGGCCTTGAATATTCTCCATTGTACTTTGACAAAGTGAGCTTATTCTGACGTTTGCATCAAAAATCAAACATTACAAGATTGTGAGAATGGTGGCAATACTGAAACCTTGTACCCCCAACAGCAACCAAGAAAAGCAACATTGTTTATAAGAATATGTTCATGTTCTTGTGAGGAACTGAACCTCTTGCCCTTGTGTAGTCTATGAAATCTTGGATTGCCATTGTGAGTTATGGCCCTAAGGTGAGACATCTAATGTTACCTGTGATAACTTCTGTTTCACAGAGGTGACTATGATCATTCTGTAATGGCCAATGTTATCATTACAATTGCTCATGACCAGGATCTATAAGCCATATATTTGACTATTGCATACATTTCACACACATGGTGTTAGAATTACAGATGTATTTAACCTGTACAATGTAAGAGTCTGATTAATGTAATTGCCCATTGAAGAGCCTCACATCATTTACAAGTCGAGTCCTTATGCAACAGATATAAAACATTTACTCCTTCCATCCTAGATGTGGTCACAGCCATTTTCCATTTTTAGTGCACGTTCCCGACTCCCATAAGAATGGAAAGCAACACAGGTCACGCTTGGCAGAGAAAGTTGCAGTCCTAGCTTGGTAGTTAAGAGCCCTCATCCCCCAACCTCCATATTCATTTCTTACAGATATTCCATATCAAGCCCATCTGTACTGAGCTTCCACACATTTCCACTGAACTCCTTTTATTTGTGTCTTCATCTCCTGACACTACCCCTGATCCTGGCCTTATAGCTTAACCATGCCAACCATTGTGTGTACTGTCCCCAATTAGTCATGGTTACAGTTGATGATGTCCACTTTGCAATTACCCATGTCCTCCAATGCACTATCATCTTCTATCTTTATATGTTGAGTTTCCCCTCCCTCTTTATAGTTATTGTGCCCTTTGCATCGCAGCATGCTGCCTTTGTTCCCCACAATGAGTTTCCTTACCACAGCAGTGGCTCCTGATAATCCCCCATGCTTTCACTGATCAGACCTCAACACAAAGTTGAGGAACAACACCTTATCTTCACCTGGGCACCCTACAGCCTGGAGGGCTCAACACTGAGTTTTCCATTGTCAAGTAATCTTCCCACCCATCTCCCAGCTCCCTTTCCAGCCCCACCTCCTCCCTTCCATTCCACATTCTGACCTTTCCTTGCAGCCACCAACTGGATTCATCCCTCCCACCAACCAACCAGGGCATACCTACTACCGCTGTCCACCTATCACCACCATTCAGCTACCCCCCCCTTACCCCAATCTTTATCTGCAGCTCCCCCTTCCCCCATATCTAGTCCTGAAGAAGGATAATAGCTGAAATGTTGACTTCTCCTTCCCTCCAGAGGAGGGGTTGGAGGCTGGTACAACTGCAACATTTATAAGGCATTTGGATGGGTTAGATGAATAGGAAAGTTCCAGAGGGATATGTGCCAAATGCTGACAATTGGGACTAGACTAGTTTAGAATATCTAGTCGCCATTGCTGAATTGGATCAAAGGGTCTGTTTTAGTGCTGTGCAGCTCCATGACTCCATGACTCTAAGTTGCGACATCAATAAGGTACTTAATAGGCAGTAATCCTGTTTGATTGTCAACTTACTGTTACCTAGTGAGAAACTCACAATGCCATTCTTAATAGCAAAAATGACAACGCACCATTCCAGGATTAATCTCGCTGAACCTCTCGTTGAACTATACTACAAATCGCACCATAGCCCACTTCACTCTGACCCCTTACAAGACCCCACTCTTTGTTTCAACAATCCTGAACAACAATAAATGGCCAGGGATACAATTTTTCATGTGCTCAAATCATCCCAACCAAAAATACTAATCTGCTATTCACTTTCAAATGCTAGTTGCTTTCCAACATTGGTCTGTATTTCTCTGTAAGTAAGGATCAAATTTCCTGTCTAGATGGTCAATAAAACAGTCACAAACATTGACTATTTTGGATTTGTTATCTGATTATAGCCTCATAGTTCTACTCCAGGAATATTTTTGTGTTTGCATTTTGACTGCAGATTTTATAATGCTTGAGAAAAAATATGCATCAGCCAGAAATGCTCAGTAAAATTGTGGGCCTGTCAGGATGCACTATCATACAAAATTCAACAGTTCACAATTCTCTCAACTTTTCCACCATGTAGGGCACTGATGATGTATGTGTACTGAAAAGAAAACCCACATGAGTTTTTGATATACTACACATTATTCTTCTCAAGCCTTGGCTTGATCCACAGGTAGCACTCTTGTCAGAGTGAGAAACGTATGGGTTTACGTCTACTCTGAGATTGCAGTTCATAATCTAGGATAAGTGTTGCAAAACTGAACACGGTCAACCTTGCAGAGCAGATGTAAAACTAAGGCCACATTTGTGTGTTCTCATCACTACATCAACAACCTTTTATTTATATAGCTGCTTTAATGTATGTAAATGTCCAAGGTGCTTGACAGGATCATTAGAAGACAAAGTTTTGCCCTGAGACACAAGAAGATATCAGGTCAGATGATGGAAAGATTGGTGAAAGGAGAAGTTTTTAAGAAGTGTCTTGAAGGATGTAAGTGGGCTAGAGAAGCAGGGAGGTGCAAGGAGGGAATTCCAGAAGTAAACTCCGAAAATTCTGAAGAAACTCAGCAATGCTGGCAGCATCTGTGATGAAAGAAACAGAGTTAATGCTTTGAGTCTCTATGACTCTTCTTCAGAACTGACTGTGAATTCCAGAGCTAGGCAACTGAAAGAGCAGTCACCAATGATGCAGCGATGGTTCATGGAAATGCACGAGATGCCAGAATTAGAGGAGGATAGGTATCTTGGGAGACTGTGGGATAGAAAAGGTCTTATAACAAGGAAATTCTCTGGATAATATTTATCTTGCATACAGTACTAGCAGAAAAGCGATTCATCTTACTTGCTTACCCATGAGACATTGCTGTAAACAATTTAGTCACTCCATTTACAAAATTAACAAAACTAACTACTTAAGAAAAAGTAATGAATTGACCGATATATTCTTTGGGGTATCCGGTCAACATGAAAGGTGCTGTCTAAATCTAATTCCTTTTTCCATGGAAGTGATTTCATTTAACATGATGCATGAAATATTTTACGTCTTTTGTTAGTTTACAGAAGAACCACATCTTCAAAATTGCCTTTGGATCTTTAAAACAGCAAAAAACACAAATGATTTCTCATTCAGCACAATCAGGTGACACTAGAGCAGTTTAACTCACACTAAAAATAACTTCAATCATCTTCATCATGCTTCTAAGTGATAGAATTTTTCAGAGATTAGTTTCCATTCAATTTTGGGCCATTTCTGGTGAAATTTTGCTGTAATTAAAATGTATTAACTACTACTTTAATGTAAAGCTGATTTTTGGCTGAGTCTGTGGTGGGGTCATATGAAAAGCCATGGTCAGGCAATTATTCAGTTCACTGAAACAGACCTATACATTGATTCCCACTTCTCTGCAATACATATGTCTCCAATTCTAGCGTAGGTCTCTACAAGGCTCATACATCTTCATGCAAACATCTATTCCACAAATGAGTTTCTACTTCACATGAGCCAGGGTTAACCTCTCTACCATGAACCCAAATGTCATTTTATCGACGTTACTGCTTATTTCAGTAAATCCCCTTCAAATATTCTCAGGAGTGCTGCAGCTGTGGATTTGAGCAATATGTTTCTGCAGTTCATGAGATTATGCAAAAAAATCAAGCAAGAGGCCAGTTAGCGCGACATCATTGTAGACAAATGCTAGAATCTATTACAAGGGAGGTGGCAACAGCAGACTTACAAAATCATACTGGTCCAGGCCTTTGATTAAAAGATAACTGTTCAGTAGCATAGCCAGGAGTTGTACATCAGATGTCTGACACAGCCAATTCTGCGGGAATTGACAGAGAAGTTGAAACTTCCTTGAAACTGTGTTAGAGTTGGAGACTTTGGAGGACTCCAAATGACTCAGCTTACTAATAACCCATGAAAAGTTATAGGGATTAAAACTTGAACAAACTTTTATATGACTATTAAAATGAATCCTCCAAACTCTCCACTGACCACCACAAATCTACATCCACACCCATCCACATATGCTTCATCCCTTACCCATCTGAGACTCTGCACACTTATCGACCTGACACACTAATCCTCAACAACCTGGGACCCCACCCTTCACCCACCTGATACCCCAACACTCAACCACTGCACTCAAACCCAACACCTGAATGCCTTTTCTCACTTGACAACTATACCTTCCACCCATCTGGCATCCTACAGCCCATCAATCTGATACCTAAACCCTCACATATCTTATATATCTATCTTCTCTCAGAAGCTCTGAAAGAGTGGTTTCAAGACTATAAGTCCTGGAATATGACAGGAATTGTGATAAAGATACGTGGTTTCAATGCTGATCCACTTTGTTGATGGCTACATGGATTCCTGGACTATGCTAGAAGAATTTAACCGAGAAAATTCTTATACTGGCAGATTAAATGGATGGCTCTGTTCAAGACAAGTACATTTTTTTTGTTCAGCCAGTCAGGGCGAAATAGGTTCCAATCCTGACTGGAAGATTAAGCAAAGTCAAAATTAGAGTTTGATAAAGGAACCACAGTTGACAAATCTGTCAAGAGTTCTTTAAAGATACAACTATAATAGATAGACCAGTAGATGTAGTGTATTTGTATTTCAAAAACCACTTGATAACATGCCACACAAGAACTTATGACTAAAGAAAATGGGGCTAACATATCAGCATAGACTAAAGATTTGTGAATGGACAGGAATCAGAAAGTAGTTCAGGCAAGATCGCTAAGCTGTATCTGTATCAGTATTTGGGCTCAGCTATTTACAATCAATATCAATGATAATAAATTAAGGGACTATGCGTGATATATTCAGCTTTTCTGATAATATGGGGTTTGGTGGGAAAGTACGTAGTGAGGAGGACTCATGGAAGCTCCAGGTTGGTTAAGTGGGCAAGAACAAAGGATATGGACGTCAATGTGACATAGTGTGAAATTATACATTTTGGCAGGAAATGCATAAATTTAGAACATTTCTTGGTGAGAAATTAGGAAATGTGGTCCTTGCGTATCCTTGTAGATGAAACACAGAGTTTACACGCAAGTACATACGGCAAACAATTAGGACAACAAAAGGTATATTAGTCACAAATGAACTGGAGCAATGTCTTACTCAAGTGATTCTAGTTATTAATGAGGTCACTGTCAGAATTCTGTGTACAGTTTTGTTCTCCTTATCTCAGGATGGTCATACTTGCATGAGAAGTAAAAGTTCACTAGAATAGTTACTGTGAACAGAGAATTGTTCAACGAGGAGAGATTGAGTAAACTCAGTCCATATGGCCGGAGTTTAAATTTTTGATGGGTAATCTCACTGAAACATCTGAAATTTTTAAGGGGCTGATTAAAGGAAATGAAAGTTCTGATAAAAGATTACAGATCTGAAACATTAGCTTTGCTTATTTCTTCACAGATACAGCCAGCCCTGCTGAGTATTTACAGCATTTTACACCTCATTACAGACAAAATGTTTCCCAACTGGCAAATCTATAACTCAAGGCCACAGCTTGAGAGTAAGGAGTCGGTCATTTAGGACTGAGTTCAGGAAACATTTCTACACATGAAGGGCAACACACCCAGTAATTTCCTGGTTCATCCTTTCATATAATAAGATTTTGTACAGATAACTTTGGTAACAATAACTGCACTCACTGTTATTGTGGAGTAAATCAGATGGCAACATCTGTAAGATTCTCAGTTCATGCTGAACTCTAGGAGTCACTGTCAGAAAAATTCATTCCTTCACAGGATGCAATAGTCCTGGCCAATGGATTCAGCAAGGAAATCAATAGAATGGCATGAAGATTTGGATTCTAGCTCATTAGGTCAGCACTAAAGACATCAGAAAATGTTAAGACCTTCAGAGATTAAATACGTTTATAACTGTGTGAAAAGTAATAATTACTAAAAGCCTATGTCTCTGGTTCTGAAACTTTTGTTTGACAAATGTGGAGCTTTGTTCCTTCAGAACTTGACTAATGTTGGAGATTCATTTTTTGAATGGGTTTTCTATCTATCTTTATGTTTCTCTTGATGCGTCTCTGTCTTAATCACTTCTATTATTCCCAACCTTTACTTCACTTTTTGTGTATTATTTCAATCTAATTTAATCTTCCTGATGGAGACTCAACATGTCTTCAGTGTGCTTACTTGAAGAGTTTCTCTGTTTCTTGCCTTACACACACACACCATGTGTGACAGTACAGTGGCTTTAAGAGACGTATTTTGTCCACTTTTTGTTTGAAAACAGACTTTAAGGCAGAGATATCAAGCAGTTTACCAGAGCCATTAGAGTGAACAGCTTGTGAGACCTTGTTTTTTTCTTAAAAGTTGGAACAATAGAAGTAGCCTGAATGGGTGCGGTCAAGCTCCCACAGAACCATGAACTTAAGCTTTGGCTTTCAGCAGTTGCTATTGGGGTCCTGAAAAAGTGAAAGCTATTTGTTTCTTCTCTCAGTTACAGCCAAAAGCTGGGAGTTCTCTTCCTGGTACTGGAGTTGCATGTGAGACAGTCTGTTTTCTGAATTTGGCTTTTGCCAAGGGTGTGTGTATGGGATGTTACTGTATTGAAACAGTTAACTAGTAATAGTTACTGTATCTATTATTCTGTTAAGTTTTCCAATAAGATTAAGTTAAAGGTAGCATGGCGGCCTCACAGCCCCAGGGACCCAGGTTCAATTCCACCCTAGGGCAACCGTCTATGTGGAGTTTACACATTCTCCCTGTGTTTGTGTGGGTTTCTGCTGGGTGCTCTGGTTTTCTCCCACAGTCCAAAGATGTGCAGGTTAGATGGATTGGCCATGCTAAATTGTCCATAGTGTCCAGGGGTATGTAATTTGGGTGGATTAGCCATGGGAAATGTAGCGTTACAGGCAAAGGGTAGGGGAATGGGTCTGGATGGGATGCTCTTTGGAGTGGCAGTGTGGACCTGTTGGGCCGATTGGCCTGTTTGCACACTGTAGGGATTCTATGATTCCAAGTTATTCCAATATCTTCTTTCTTTTGTTATATTTTAACTATAGTGGATAAATAAAGTGTCTTAAGTTTTAAATCTGATAGTTTGACCAATCAATTTGCATCTGGAACACAACACCTTATATTTACCTTTAAGATAAGAAAGGGTTAGGGTCTAGACTATCTTCTGAATATTTTGAGGGGGTTTGTTCTGGTCCATGCACAGGTAAGAGGAAGTCTCCACTCAAAAACTCACAAAACCTTTGTGGGCAGCTGACAGTAAAGTGAACTGTGGGATTAGTCCTTCGTCACTGACCACATTTTCTCAACAAAATGGCTAATTTGCTCAAAGACGTTCACTTATTCTCACAAGCATTACCTTGTAAATCACATCAAGAAACAAATACTTGCCCCCATCATTTAGTATTCACTTTGAGATTATTTCTTTAGAAAATATATGTTCTTTCATTTTTACTTGTTGCAGTTATACTTGATTCAAGTGGATATTAAAACACACTCTTTAGTGTAAGTTTCACTTCTAAGATCACTTTTTCAGGTATTTTAGGCCTTTACCAATGTCCCTCTGTAACCAACCTCAAGATGTATGCAAGATCAGAAAAAGAAGCAGAATATGCTGGAAATATGTGACAGATCTGGCAGCATCTGTGAAGCCAGAAGCAGAATTAACATTTCAGATCAATCTTCTTTGATCAGAACTGGGAAATATTAGAGATCGGGTAGATTTTAAGCGAGTACAGATGTGGGATGGGAGGAAGAATAAATGTGAAGGTCTGTGATTGGACAGAGATAAAGAATTAAATAAGAAAAAAAGGATGATGGGGATGGAGCATTGATTGATTGATTGATTGATTGATTGATTGATTTACTGTGACATGCACTGAAGTACAATGTAAAGTTTTGTTAATGAGCAGTGCTGGCAGATCATAGTAAGCAAGGATGTACAGATCAAAAAGACTTAGACAGAAGAATACAGGTTACATTGCGCAGGGCGTGCACTAGGCAAGATCAAAGTTAGCAAGACCAGCATTATTCGAGGCTTGACAGTCCATTCATCAGTCTAATAATGGCCAAGAAGAAGCTATAGAACAAGTATAGAAACAAAAGATGAGTCACAAGGTGCAACTAGTCTCAACGTTGAGGGTCATATTTTCAAATCAGAACCTCAGTCCTCATTTTTTGAAGGCAATTGTTAGTGATTCTGCTTTTCCCACTTAGACCTTCTCCAGTCCAATATTTTCAGCTGCAAATTATGTTATTTAATCAATTCTAATTTCCTACTTTCCACATACCCTTCTTTTGCTTCTCCATCTCTGCCCCACCACCAACCTGCGATGTTTCCGTGTTGGTTCATAATGGTAAGATCCCTATTTGTATAGCGTTCTGGCAAAAAGTCAGAAATCTGGAACTGTTTTCTTTTCAGATCTGGCTAAATCTGATGAGTATTTGCAGCATTTATTTTTCTTCAGAGTTCCAGCATCTGCAGTGTTTTGCTTTTGAATGCAAGTTCAGGCCAAGTTGGTTCACCATCTGGTTATAGCTGTTACTTTCAATAGCCCCTTTCTTCTGCAGCAAATCTTTTGTTCATCTAAATCTCACAATCTAATTAAAGCTTCAAAAGACCATGTGAAAATTTGTTGGCATCACAGGCACAGGGTGGAAGAAGGGTGTGAGTTAACTACTCATAATTTAAATATGGCTTCAATTGAGACCTATTGCTTTTTATGCTTTTTATCCTTTTCTACTATCCTGCTTCAATCAATCAGTCTTCCTGTGCCATTTTACACTTAAGTAATATTTTCAAATAGGCAAATTAGATAAGTTATGAGGAAATTCAGTAAATGTGACAAGTCTTGTTTCTTAAAACCTTAGCTCATAGAACAGTAGACAACTATTGAGCCATTAGGCCTATACCGAAACTTTAAAATAACTAATCCTGTTCCCGTAGTATTACCCCATAGCCTTGCAGATGTTTACTTTTTCAACTATTTATCCAATTCCATTTAAAAAGTTAATATTGAATCTTTCTCCATCACTCTTTTACATTATGTGTTCTGGGTTACAGCAATTCACTTATTCAAAAAAAAGCATACTCATCTCTCCTCCAGTTCTTTTGCCAATGACCTTAAATTCCGGTTACTGATGCTCCAGACAGTGAGAATAGTTCATTTTATCGGCACTACAAACGTACGTCATAATTTTGAACAACCGTATAAAATTCCTCCTTGCGGCAAGGGGTCCAATCTCAATTCCTCCAGCCTCTCCCCTAACTGGAGCCCTTCATTCCTGGTATCAATTCTGTAGGCTTTCCAACACATTGACACCCTTCCTAAAAGTTGATGCCCGGAAGTTAGCAAAATTACTGCAATTGAGGCTTATCTAATGAGTTATAGATTTCGAGAAACATCCATTTTCAGATTATTCATTTACAGCTGGCCTTCACCCAAAAATTCTTGCTGGTCAGTTGATTAATAACCTGCCTACTTCAAAGCACTACAGCTGACAATAGTTCTAACTTCGACTTCAGAATGGTATGGTAAATGAGGTAGGTGCTGCTGCCTTAGATTCTGGGAACCAACAAGAGAGATTATTTATATGGAGATTTCCAGAAAGCTATGACAACAAGAGAAGATTGTGCCAGTAAGGGCAGCCATCTTCACTTTGTCACTACCAATTCCAATTTGCAGAGGGGTGGGTGAGGAATTATACTGTATTTCACTTTTTGCTGCATGCATCTCATGGATCCAGAAGCAAACCAGCGTGCACTGGAGTCCTGTGTCACTATCATGGGAACAACATCTTGAAGCAATTTTACTACAGACAAGTGCCATGAGATGACTGAACTCCCACATACATTTCGCCAGAAGGATTTATGAACTGTAAAAAGCCAGTAAGCTCCTATAGGGAGCTAGATTTTCATTTGAAAATACTTTAAATAAACTAGCTGCCCATTACAGGATTTTGACAACATCAGAATGATCCACAAGTTACTTGAACAAATGTGACTTAATTAAGGAAGGCTAGCAGAAGGATTTGTTATGGGGAAATCATGGTTTTGATTGCATTCTTTTTGATAAGGTATCAGACAGGGTTGATGTGGTGTACATGGACTTCCAAAAAGTGTTTAATAAAGTGCCACATAACAGGCTTGTCGGTAAAGTTAGAACCCATGCAATAAAAGGGACAATAGCAGCATGGTACACAATTGGCTAGGCGACAGGAATGTTACAGTAGTTGAGCACAGTTGGTTTTTCAAGCTTAACTGGGGCTCCCTGGGTCAGTATTAGGACTTTTACTTTTTTGTGATATATATTAATAATCAACACTGGGATGCACAAGGCACAATTTCAAAACTTGTAGATAGCACAAAAACCAGGAAATTGCAAATGTGAGAAGAATACTGATAAAGATAAAAGGACATAAACATGCATTGGAATGGTTGGGCAGCTGGGAGATGAAATTTGATATGGAGAAGTCGGAAGTGATTCATTTTGGTGGGAAGGACAAGCAGTGGCAAGATAGCATAATGGGCAAAATTGTAAAGAGGGTGCAGGAAAAATGGGCTGAATCTTACCATATTTTGGCAGTGTCAAAGTTGTTGCTTTTATGCAAGGTACCTCTCCGAGAATTTTCTCATGTACTAGTTCCCAAAACTCACCCATTAAGTACCTACTTGTGCCCTTGTATTGTCTCCTATGTGAATATAACCTGATTCTCCAACTCACTGTAGCTGGAAGAAGTCACCACTGGCCGGCTAACCTGGAATAGACTGGCATCCCAGGTGCCCACATTCAGAAGCCCAACATGCACCTTACAAGTTCTGACAGTCCAGAACTGCCCTGCCTGGCTGCCTACAGTTTGGTAATCACTAAGGCAGTTTTGGGGAAATTGGTTTTGCAGCTGGGGACCTCAATGTCCTGGTGAACAGGGTGTCCTGAACAGGGACATCCTCAAGCCCCAGGAAGGCCAGAGGTGATCTCGCCAGTAGACCCTGCCAGCTTGGTCTGAAGGCACCATCCTGGTCACTGCGGTCTCCACAGTTCAGAGGAACACCCAACGGTGCACAAAGATGGTCAATGATCTTCTCCACTCCGCCAAAGTGAGAGCCACCATCTTGTCTCTACTTTCTCCCCCAACATTCTATCTCTACACCCACCAAGGCTCATGCTCTACCAGTCTCATTTTCACATTGTCTTCTTTCAATCACTCTCATCCACCTCAACATCCACAACAACTGATCCTGCAAGCTGTCAGTGCTGTCCACTCACTCACTCAGGAAACCTCATCAGCTTTCGCCCACTTGCAATACCACTAATGGCTGTACCATTATCTCATTCAAGTCCTCCCTAGCCAACATTACAAGTGTAAAAGAGTCCACAATAAGGCTGAATAGCCTGGATGAGTATTGGGTGCCCAACATTTGGACTTTAACCACTTACAGGCAGACGATGTCAGCCCCCACTGTCAAGGACCAGGATAGGTCATGCAGAAATGCCGATACATCTATTTCCCATCAACCAAGTAAGAATCATTCTTCACTCTCCACAGATGCTGACAGATCTATTAGTTTCTTCAGCACTTTCTGCCTGTGGTTCAGATATCCACAGTTCTTTGTTTTATTTGTTGTCATGCACCTCTCACATTAACCCTACTGTCGATGTACTTTTCACTTCTCACAATATCTGGTTGCGATGCTTTCTCTCTTTTGTGTCTTGCAGGTACCAGCAGGATGTTAACATTGGCCGTGGTCAACAGGGTGGCCCCACAGACATTCCCTCGGAAGAAGAGAGCACAGATACCTCAGAGAATATACAGGCAAAGTTGCACCTCCCACCAGTTCAGATATTGTTATCTCAAGGGGCACTTTATCTGGCTAAGAGTCGGGAGCACTCAGAGTTGAATACCTCACTGGTATGTCTCCGCAACTGGTCGAGGAAGATATGCCCTGGGTTGCTGGTACTGAGAGGGTCATCCCAAAAAAGAGATGATCCCCTCTTGGTGTCAGCAATCAGAAACAACATACAAATACACAAACGGACACAAGAGGAGCAAGCAGGTTTGTGGGTGGTAATGGGCGCCATAACACAAAGGCCGAAAAGAGTGCAGCAATGTCATGGAAACCTGTTGCCTCATGAATGCAATCATCTGTCTGCCTCCAAGGCCAGGTCAGCAGTTGCCACAGGGAGCCAGGTCTGGCAGTCTCAGAGTCTGCTGACAGACTTGCACTCCATTACCCTAGCCAGAATACAAAAGCGTGAAAGTTATGATAAAACTTTGTAAAGCATTGGCGTGGCATGCCAGAAGAATTGTATTTAGTTCAGGGAACCATACTTAGAAAGGATCTGAGAGAGTAGAGAGGGTGCAAAAAAGATTCACAGGAATTGTTCCCTGTGGATGGGGATCTTCAGTTATATGGATAGATTGGAGATACCGGACTAATTGCTTGGAGAGGAGAAAATTAAGAGGAGATTTGATTCCAGTCTTCAAAATCATATACTACATGGTCTATAACACGTCTGTATGAAGTAGTTAGGAGAAACTGTTCCTATTGGTAAAGGCTTGAAAGCCAGAGAACACCAGTTTCGGGTGCTTGCTGAAAAAGCAAAGATTCAGTGACACGAGGAAAAACACTTTTACGGAGTCAGCGGTGAGGATCTGGAATACACTGCCTCGGACTGTAACAGAGGAAGGTTTAATCAGGGTTTTCAGAAGAGAATTGGATAATTATCTGAAAAGAATTGGAATGCTGTGGGGAAAAGGAAGGTGAATGGGATGAAGTGTGTTGATCTGCAGAGAGTTGGCATAGGCATTGAGGTTTAATGTAATGGTTCTGAACTATATAATTCAGAAGTTTCATTAGCAAGACCCAGTCTGATGATGTCACCCAGTATTTCAGTGAAGGTACTTGAGCTCAACACTAGCCTTTGAAGGGAGTGAATTTATTCAGCTCCCAAGAGTCTTAGTAATTATGTCTGAGCAGTAATGTAAGTTGGATTTATTGTTGTCTTGCAATAAAGCATTTTGTTATTTTAGATAAGTTCCTCCTCTTGTTAGACTCACCAGGGATCTATCCCCTAACACTGATAATTAGGCAGGCTCTAGACATAGTATACACAAAGAATGACAGGAGGGGCTGTTGTGGTGGAGTGATAGTGTCCCTACCTCTGAGGCAGGGGGCCCAAGTTCAAGTCCCATCAGCTTCAGAGGTGTGTATAACATCACTGAACTGGTTGATTAGGAAATAGACAAAGCAGGACTAGAGATAGCATACTACCTCAACCACTCCTTGCCCATTACCACTTACTGGCAGTGGTTGCAAGGCCTGAATGACTTCCTTCTACATGTAACAGTTCTATAATTTCAAATGAATGACTCTTTGAGCCGTCAGATTTATGAAGAATTGAAAACCACTTTCTTACATCAAATTGAATCAAGATTGCCTTGCACCAAAACAGACCCTTCAGTCCAATTCGTCAATGCCAACCAGATATCCTAAATTACTTTAGTTCCATTTGCTAGCATTTGTCCCATATCCCTCTAAACCGTTCCTATTCACATACCCATCAAGATGCCTTTTAAATGTTGTAATTGTACTAGCCTCTACCATTTCCTCTGGCAGTTCACTCCGTACACACACCACCCTTTGCTTGAAAATGTTGCTCCTTAGGTCCCTTTTAAATCTTTCCCCTCTCACCTTAAACCTATGCCCTCTAGTTTTGGATTCTCCTACCCTGGAGAAAAGACCTCGACTATTCACCCTATTCATGCCCCTCATGATTTTATAAACCTATAGAAGGTCACCCCTCAGTCTCCACCGTTCCAGGGAAAATAGCCCCAGCCTATCCAGCCCCTTCCTGTAGCTCAAAACCTCCAATTCTGGCAACATCCTTGTAAATCTTTTCTGAATCCTTTCAAGTTTAACAACATGCATAACCAAAGACACATTAGGGATACTTGGACCCCATAGATGCAGGATGGTCAGGCAGCCCCTTCAGAATATTATTGAATTTGACATTCAGCAGTAATCACCTATAACACAAAATGTTAGGTCTTGTCCAAAATTGACCTTCACTATGTTCAGCTGGACAGGATACATGTAAATTAACGGATTCATGTTGAGTTTATTTTTAATATTTCCTCTGTGTTCTGATGGGAACTTGGGTTATCAGTTCCCTCTCATTTACCTGATGATATTATCCATGCCTCCCACATGTTCTCACTAGCAACTCTTTGATCAGTAAAGTGAGTGGGCAGGAAGCATCACAAGTGGAAACAGCAATCGCTGAACGCAAAACAAGTCACAGCTTGAGCTGCTATCAAGATAATCAAAGAATTTAAACTAATATCTGTCTGGATGGCTGGTTAGTACAGCTTGGCCAGGAAACATGAGTGGTTCACCTGAATCAGTTACTATTTCTAGCAAATACCACCTTTATGATAAGTTGCCTTTCTTGGTGTGTTTTTACAAGAAGGCAATGCCATGCAGCATGATGACTGAAACAACCATAGCCACAGCTCCACATTCTTTTATAAAAATACTTTAAAACTGCATTTGAAATGTCATAGCACATACTCGAGGCTCAGAACAGTGTGCTCAAGTTAAGTGAGCTTTCTCCCAGCAGCCACCAGAAATCTTGAAGACATTTTTATTTACAGCAGGTTATTTTGAAGATAAGTAAAATTTCCGAATGTGCCAATGCAGTCCAATCAACCTATTTAAATGTCAATCAGTAAATCCAGCCCTGTAAAAGAAACAATAAAGCTGTCAAATGGTCATAAAAGCTCAACTAGTTCACTAATGTACTTCCAAAAAGAAAATCTGCTTTCCTTACCTATTCTAGTCTATACATGACTTCAGCCCAGCCTGGTAATGGTGCTTTTTATCGGCCCAATGGTTTATCAAGTGTAAGGACTATTTATTTTTTGATTGAGGACTGAAATGGGAAAGGGTCTGTTTTAAGACTAAGGATTATGGAAGAGATTTTTGCACTTTTTAAAAGCAAGCTACCAAAACTTACTGTTAGTGCAGTTGACACTGCTGCTTTGTTTAACCAATGTGAGGTTGGTTGCAGACAGGTTGGCACAGAGGGTGTGTACCAAAGTAAAGCTCAGCTGGCAACAAGTAGCTGCCTGATCTGTGACCAATGTCAATGACAAAAGTCATCATCCTGTCAACGTTGACAGAAACCTTCAGGCCTCCTAAGGGGAAGGTACTGTCTCTCTGCAGTCAAAAATACCTGAATCCTGAAGAAAGCCAGTTTATTTTCCTTCACCAGTTGCTAAGTCAGAGACCTCGCAATTTGTAAGCCAGTCACCTTGAACCCCCCCCCTGCATAGAAGTGAAAAGAGAAATCGATGAACAGCAAGTCCTGGCAAACAAAACGATCAACTCAGTGAACACTGTGAACAGGTGTCATTGAACTGCCTTCCCAGTCTTTCTCTCCACCCATAATACCTTTCTTTTTGTCTGTCAATTTCTGTCTGCATGTGTGTGTAAAGGTAGTTTAACAAGGGAGTTAGAATTTTAAATAGTAGAGTGATATAGTAAAAGTAACTAATTGTTTCCCTGTATCTAGGAACTATTTATTTGTAATAAATAAAGTCTCGAAAACTGGTCTGTCTTTTCTACACGTTTAAGTCTAAACAGACAGATAAATTGGGGAGAGATAGTAGGAACTGCAGATGCTGGAGAATCTGAGATAACAAGGTGTAGAGCTGGATGAACACAGCAGGCCAAGCAGCATCAGAGGAGCAGGAAAGCTGACGTTTCGGGTCGGGACCCTTCTTCAGAAAATCTATAGGGAATGCAACATACATCCAGAAAAATGGATAATAACATCCTGATGTAAAAAATGAGATAGATAAAAGATAAAAAGATGAGAAAATGTAATGAAATAGACAGAACCTAGACTCATTTACCAGTCCTGGTATGAGATGCCAAGGTTTTGTAAGCAAATGGAGAACTGCAAAAGACTGATGAAAGGAAAGCATCAAAAAAAGCAGAATGGATTAAGCTGTAGTGGCCTGCCTGACCCTAAGTTAGACATTCATTCCACTTCTCCACTACTTCTGGAGCTTGTGGCAATTTCCAATTTTGTTGTCAACTTTCCACCTTGTAACTGAATCTGTCAACCACCTGGATCTTCATTCCTACAGAAATACCTCTCTGTTAGTGTATCCTCTAACTCTATTTCCAAATAACTTCTGGAGTTCACAAACCTGCCACACCTGCCTTCTTACTATGACCAGAGGTTTTTTTGATGCTTCGTGTTGACTCCACCCTCTTTACTTCATGAATACTTCCGAAAAAATCTTTCATTTTAACTCTCACCTCGCTCCTGTGGATTTCCATTTATATCCCATTTACCACACAGTTTTTATGGATATTATGAATTAGCATGTTAGATATTTTCTAATCAACCTATTCAGAGCTATTCCAACACATCGTGAACCTGGGCCTCCTGGACCTCAGGTAGGAAGATTACCATTGCACCACAGGGACCCCACAAATTACTATGTAAGTGAGTTAATTTGTTTTTGTTTCTCCTGTGTCGATTCAGCTGCAAGTTTTGGTTCACACTATAATCTGAGCACATCACTTCTAGTTCCACTCTTTTCACCTGTTGTAATGTCTTTTTTCTTTAAGCTGTCCTTTCTCCTGTCATCATGTTTCATTTAACTTTTCTACTCTCAGGTACGTGGCCCATCCAAACCCCAATTCTGACTCTTTAATACACATCTATCTCCAGACTAACTGGTTGCCATCCAATGCTTCACTCCTTCCAAGATTACTCCTCTTTTTTAAAATCCCAACATCCATGCCCTTGACGATAGCAGCCTAGCCCTTAAGATCCGGAATTCCCTTCCTGTGCCTCTCTATCTCTCTTTCCTCCTTCGAAACACTCTTTAAAACCGACCACTTCGGCCAAAAGTTTGACCACTTGCTGTAAATGTACTGATGTGATTTGGTATCAGATTCTGCTTATAAATACAGCTTGTTGTTTTGTTATTGAAGACGAAAGCAAGCTGCAGCAAGGCTATACATCACATTCCCAAAAAAATGGCAACCCCATGGACCTCTCAGCACTTTCTGCTACAGAGAAAATATGAGGTCTGAATTTGCTTAAAGATAATAAGAATAAGGCAAAGGGTTGCTGACAAAGGATTTTGTTCCATATTTTCCAATGGTCAGATAATCGTTTTTCCGGTGTAGGTAAATGTTGTACATGGGGAATCCTGCTGAATTTCTATCACAGCAGATTTCAGAGGAATTGCCGAGGAAATTGAAGATTCCACTGGCAATTCCCTGAAACCTGAAACCCTCCAAAAGTATACATTTAAAGCAGAAAAGTTGGAGGGTCTGCTGCAGTTCTGTGAAGTGTTACTCAGAAAAAGTAGACCATTAAATAAGTAGTCTAACTCCTGAGTAACTATTCAACTGACCCCCAACTTACTTCACACACCTCCACCTATTCTCCCCCCACACCCCAATTTCTGCATGCATGGGTACACATATGTATATTTTGGATCTGAGCAATGTGAGGCTGTCTTCTTCTGTTTCTAAGACTTGGGTAAGTCTTTATTTGACCTTTGCACTGTCTATTTTGCAGTTGATCTCAAACATTTTACCCTGCACCGACATTCAATTACAGCCGAATTGGTCCAGGTGCTATTTAAATGACCTTGGAAGCCATCCAACCCAAATCATAGAATCATGTAATCCAGTGCAAAAGCAGGCCATTCAGCCTATCAAATCAACACCGACCCTCTGAAGAGTATCCTACCCAGACACATTCCCCTACCCTATCCCTTTAACCTGCATTCCCCGTGGCTAACCCACATAGCTGGCACATCCTTGGACATAGTGAGCAATTTAGCGTGGGCAATCCACCTAACCTGCACATCTTTGGAGGAAACTGGAGCACCCGGTGGAAACCCACACAGACATAGGGAAAATGAGCAAACTCCACATATACAGTCACCCGAGAGTGGAATTGAACCTGGGTCCTGGCACTGTGAGGCAGCAGTGCTAACTGGTAGCCACTGTACCAACCGTCATTTTAATATTCTTTCAGACTATTTGGAGTTTGTGACCCTCAACTTTCAATCAGACTTCCCATGTTTTGAACTAAGTAACCAGTGATTCTAAAAAGAACCATTAAAAAAAAGTTATTTACATTATGTTTTTACATTGACAGAGAGAGCAAGTGTGCTGCTCCTGGATCCACAAAACAACTGGAGGTCACTGTTGATGCAACTTTACCCTTTCCACAATCACAACCCGAACCTTCACGCTTAGCAGAATTATCCCTTAATGGCAACTTGGATCAGAACTCCTGAGTGGCTTCTGTACAGCTTACCCAAATTGGGATGGTGAGTCTGAGGGTAAACTAATTTGGGACACAATGAATTAGGTCCCAATGCCTTTCAGAGAGATTGAGTTGGAGAATAAAGAAAAGGGACGAGAAAATAATGTAGTGGAATAAGTAATACGCAACTGGGCATTTTACCAAATGAAAGAATTGCGTGTAGCATACATACAGACGACATACAAGTTGCATTGGCTGGCAGATTAATCAGTCGGTTGGCATGCTTCAGTACAACCCAATAAATTATTTGCAGAACCTCATAACACTACTTGATTTTACAACACTCCCCTATCACCATGCATTAAATTGTAATTGATTTACATACATATCACTGGTTAACCAGGATATAGGAGCTGACCATGTTATTACAGGGACGGGAGTACAATAATATCAGAACAATGCAATGTTGAAACATAAGGTTTACTACAGAAACATTCATCTCAGATGATAAAAGCAAATTCTCATGCCAACAGTATGGTTTTAAAAAAAAACCAAAACCTTGGAGACCAACTGCAAAATAGGTGGTGTAGCTCAAACACACAGATGGAAAAGGTATTGTGGCATAGTATGGAAACAATTACATCTTGGCAAGTAAACTTGGCACCAAATTCTAAAGTTTTCTGACGTTAATCCTTGAACGAGTTCACTTCTACATGATTTGGTCTACATAACTAAGAATATGTCAGGACAGATTATTCATCATTAAAACATGACAAGTACTTCAATACTCAAATCATCTGTTTCACGTAAAAGTGACTATGATTATCATCGATCACACTCAGCTTTCAACTGTATACATTTCAAATATGATCCAAATTATGAAGAAGGGAACCCTTCCTCAGCCTATTGAGGGATGTTCATGCTAACTAAGGCTGGAGCAGTGTTTCAGATACAAGGATTTTAATGGCAAATATTGATTCCCAATGATTTACACAAATGGCAGGGCATCATTCTATAATAAGGAGATATCACTCTTGTGGTAGACTTGATTTCCATTGTGATAACACATCCTTAAACTGACTTGAGGTCAATGCTACTTGCACTAAAAAAAGCTAATGAAAAGATAGAACATACATTTCTATATGTAATTGGATTTACATACAGTGCAGCATAAGCCCCAAACTTGTAAATATTGATCAGGTTAAAGAAAATACAAAAATTTATAAAATTTGTTACTTCAATGGTTTTGTGCATTATTACATATTCAATGAGAAATAACTTACATTCCACATTCCATGGCACACATTCATGATTTACTGTGTTGCTTTCAAGTTAGGTTGTTATGAACTGTGTGTAACATCATCCAAATATTTTGCGACAGTCATCGTAACATAATGGAGGGGATATAGTGGCCATGCAAGGAGGGTATTTTCTGCTGGCTGGAGTCCGAGAAGTATGCCACTTCTTAAAAGTGTGCTACCTTTTTCAGAAAGACTAGCAGTTCCACTCCAAAACTTGCAGGTTACAAACCTTTCCCAGAAACAAGGAGCCCCACAGGCGGAAATCCTGCCTGCCTTAAGCTGGTGGACAATCAGCCATCAAGAAGGCAGTGCCAGCTGCTAGTGCAATATCACCACGGGCCCTAAGATCACAGCAGCAAATGTGGGGGGATTCACTCGGTGGGGATTTTAGACAAAGAGTGGATGGCAACAAGAGCAGAGCAGCAGCTCCAAACAAGCCCCTTCCTCAGACGCTAAGTGTCTTTGAACAAGAGCTAATCTGAACACCCCCTCACCCCAAAAAGGAGCCTGCACCAACCCTGTGTGTGTTCGCTAGTCATGCTCCCTGTATGATAACCCCAATTCCGAAACCATTTGGTTAATACAAGCTACGGTGGATTGTGATCCTTAAGTGGCGTTAATTTCTCACTTAAGGATCTCAATTGATGGCAGGATGGGAATGCGATCCAAAGGCTTTGCTGCCACTGACTTAAAAATGGTGTGGAGACAGGAACATGGCAGAGTCCTCATCTCTTCTAACAGATTAAGAGCTTCCTTACCATCAAAGCCACCCATAGCGCAGGGAATGAAATATCCCTCAACAGGTTGCATTTCCTTGTTAAACAGGGGTCTATGAATCAGCTTTATAGCACAGACACCCCAGTTCTGCTCTGACCATATTTCATGCCAATTCCAAGATGTAAGATATGCAAATATATTTATGGGCAACTAACCAAGAACAGGGATTCCCTCATTCTAAACGATTCCATGTCTTCATCACAGCTTTGTTGATTTTTTTCAACGCTGACTTTTAAGGGAGAACTGATTTTGAACAGGAACAATTTTGGAACATGGTCGAAAATATACACAAAGACTTTAAAGCAATCAGAGCTGTACAACAAGAGGTTCAGTTAATTTAGTGTTCCTGTTTGTGTGTGAAAGAATTTGTTGGAACAGAAAATTATATCAGTCGTTCATTATTTCCACACCAGTTTCTTATTTAGAAATTGGGATAAAACAGCTTGTAATGGACTCTAACAGAGTTAGAGTAAGCCACAATCAAGCCAGCCAAAAGTCCAGAACAGGTCCTTAAAGGCTTAATGAGGCATTAGATTTCTTGATTGAATTCATTGTGAACTTACCTTTACAGCTAATAAAGCACATTTTCACTAGCTTGAACAGAACGTATCATTTCATGATTATACAGTAAAACACAATGTTGTTAGGGTGACACGGTGAAACATTACATTAGTTTTTTGATGCATTGTGTGTACCCAATGTTCCTCCTCCATGATGAGTTGTTAATCTTAGCTGCAGTCCAAGATGTGATGCTGAGTAGAGGCCAGACACTTTAAACAGGAAAGGAGAGAAAGGAAGCAATTTAAAAATTAGCAAGGTTGAATTCCCAAATGTTCTTGTTCAACTTCTGATGGCCAACTCCAAACCAGAATTAGTAGAAGTTGGAAACAAGTCTCCTAGCCTCCTTTTTGGCTGGAGACAGCTACAATTCACATGGAAATCTAAACAGGATTGGGACAAGGCTTAAAAATAAGATGAAAAGAAGCCAACAAAATTAGACAAAAAGCAAAATACAACAGATTCTGATAATTTGAAATGAAAACTGAGTGTATTGATACTAGGCAATGTCTATAGAGACTAGTAGGTTGGATTAATGATTTAGGTGGCTTCTAATGTAAGGTTATCAAGTTGAAATATTAACCCTGCCTTCCTTTGACCACAGATATTGATTATGCTATGATAAATCTTTGCTAATAAAATTAAACGTTGACCTGAAATTTCACACTGCATCACTATCTTGATGGAAACCCCTGATAATTGTCATTGCAATGTTTGCCCAAATTCTTTCACATTATCTAAGAAATGCCATTTGGTGGGATCCAGAGAGATTCCTTTAAAAGTGAAAAGAAAACTGCTTAAAGTAGTATCTAAAATGTCTCCAACTGGTGACTCAAGTGGTTTCTATAACACTACCTTCAATGAATAAGAGTTGCAAATTTTGCATATTGTTACGATGCCAAATCATTGTTATGACTGGATAAATCAGATCTCCCAGACTGAAATCTGGCTTGGTAAAATTCCTTTTAATTAGGTGACCTTTCACTGAAACACAAGTATGCAACGATGCAGTCCTAATTTCAACAAATAAGCAGATGTTTATTGCAAAACAAGATAAATACAATAAGCAGTGTTATATAGATATAACAAATTTGAAAGATTTTAAAACACACAGTAAATATACAGTCCCATCTATCCCAACATCATTATGTTATGATATGCCAAACTACAAAGAACCTCCTTCACTATTGCAACTGTAAGTTTGACTTAACCTTTTTCTTTCAATTTCTGGCCGTGCGAGTTTTATAGCAGCTTTCTTGATTATTCACACAACTGAGGTTGGATTTTCACAGATTCAAATAATCCCTTCAGGGTGCTAACCAAGCATTTCTTGTCTGGAATTTCCAAATTAAAATCATTATATTTAAGGTAACCTTTTCCTAACTTTTCCGAACAAACTTGTTTCTGTGGCAGAAATTGTTTCATGCATCCAATTTCAACCAGGACCTCTGCAAACTGAAAACAGAATCTTTCAATCTAACTGTTTTCTCCTTGAGCATAAAAAAATTCCGGATTCTTCTAACTGAAGGCAAGCAATACTCTTCATTGTTTTCTGTGTTCACTCATAAAACTCTCTCAATGCGAACAAATTCCCACTACCAATCCAGGAAGTCTCTCTTATACTGATATAAAAAAACATAGCCTCAGAAATATTGACAAAGTAATCATTAAACCTTCCTCGTGTGTACGGATCAGAACACACATACCATGTGTTCAAAATCCAAATTCTCAACTATAAGGGAAAGATGTATGATGGCTCCCCCTTTTTCTACTTCTCAACTGTCTGTAACAAAATGTATTTTAGAGAAGAAATGTTTAACCCTCAGTTTTGTGAACAGATACAAGACAGATTTTAACCCAAGTTGGAAAAAAAGGTTTATTGCTTTGCATCGAAAGACATTCACAATACACTCATTCTATTAGGAGAACAAAGTGATCTTGATCTACTGTGCCAGTGGCCTGAAGAATGGCAGATGGATTTAATTTAGATAAATGCGAGGTGTTGCTTTTTGGTAAAACAAATCAGGGCTGGAGTTACACAGTTAATGATAGGGCCCTGGGGAGTGCTGTCAAACAGAGAGACCTAGCGGTGCAAATACACAGTTCCTTGAAAGTGGCATCACAGGTAAGCAGGGTGGTGAAGAAGGCATTTGGCACACTTGCCTTCATTGGTCACATTAAATACTGGAGTTGGAATGTCATGTTACAATTGTACAAGACAATAGTAAGATCACATTTGGAGTACAGCCTACAATTCTGGTCGCTCTGCTATAGGAAGGATGTTATTAAAACTCAAAAGAGTGCAAGAGAGATTTACAAGGATGTTACTGAGACTGGAGGGTTTGAGTTATAAGGAAAAACCGGAATAAGTTGGGATTTTTTTCCCTGGAGTGCAGGAGGCTGAAGGGTGACCTTTTAGTGTTTTATAAAATCATGAGGGGCATTGATAAGGTAAATAGTCAAGCCTTTTCCCTAAGGAGATTGAGTCCAAAACTAGATGATGTTTGTTTAATGTGAGAGGGACAAGACTTTAAAGGGACCTGAGGGGCAACTTTTTCACACAGAGTGTGGTACACAGATGGAACAAGCTGCCAGAAGAAATGGTAGAGTCGAGTTCAATTACAACATTTAAAAGACATTTTGACAGGTACATGGACAGGAAAGGTTCGGACGGTTATGGGTCAAATGCAGGCAATTCGGTTCAGGAGATCGAGTTGGCATGGATGAATTGGGCCGAAAGTTCTGTGCCCATGCAATTTGTCTCTATGACTCTATGATTCACATGCACATGGACACAAGAAAAGGTGATTTCAAAAGAGGTAGCATGAGCTTAAGTACCTTTAGAAAAATCCAAAAGTCACTATCACTCGAACCTTTCAAGATCGAAGCTAGGAGCGTTGCAGACCCAATGATTCTCAGTTCTGAGGAAGTGTCACCGGACCCGAAATGTTGACTCTGTTTTCTCCTTCACAGATGCTACCAGACCTGCTGGGCTTTTCCAGCAACTTTGTTTTTGTTCCAATGATTGTCTTTTGATTCACTGAGTAAATGGAGTTTGAAAGTTTCCAGCAATTAATTCAAAATCGTTTATTACTAGCAACAGCAGATTTCTGGCTTTGCCCCATTTGAGTTGCAGTTAATACTTTGTAATAAATATCCACCATGGGCTCTTCAAATTAGGAGGTAAAACACTAACCCAACTTCTCAGCCCAGAGGTGGATTTTAGGCAAGCTCCTTCTTTCTCTGCTCTGGATCATTTGCCGCAGTGCTATGAATGACTGATAACAGACTGCTCTCCTAAAATGCCTTCACAAATGTTCCTAATCACACATGGATCTGTGTCAGTTCACCGTAATATCACTGTCACTGTTGTTGACATTAGTGCTCCCTGAGGATGTTAGCTTTGATATGCATTGAGATTTGAATCTCACCCACTGGCATCTCCTTGATAGACAATGGGTTTTCCACACAGCCATTCTGTGGAATTTCATTCTGCAGCAATTTAGCCTGTGGGGCCATTTTGCGTTCATTTGTCCAGGTATTTTGGAAAATGGGCAGCTGTGAAATCCACGGAAGAGATCTGATGCATTGTTGTTTTAATGCCTTGCTCAGAGAAGAAAGCTAATTTTCAGCATTGGACAGTTTCACATGTATTTACTAGGCAAAGGGAGAAAAGGCAACCTAACCCCTGGATTCCATCTGTCACAGAATCCCTATAGTGCAGAAGCAGGCCAATCAGCCCATCAAGTCCACACAGATCCTCCAAAGAACATGTCACCCAGACTTGCTCCTCTACCCTATCCCTTGTAAGCTTTCTGTTCTGCTTTTAGAAGTAGTGTCTACTTTTCCATAAAGCCAACCATCTGCACGGATGTGATACATTTGTGCAAATTTTTTTCTTTATAAACTTCCACCAGCATATTTATGATAAAAGTGCCTGAGTAGATTTTTCACTTGAATTACATTTGCTGTCAATGGTGTGACTCAGTTTTGTAACTTCTAGTTCCTCAACTAATATTACAGATATCCTACCTTCCATCCAACATTGCCCCATCTTCCTCCTAGGTTGATGTTGTACTTGCTTTGTGTTGCTACTTACATGCAACTAATGATCTTACACTAAAGTATTATGCACAAAACAACAGATTGACAATAGAAACAGGGATGGAAGTACGTCTGGAGAAATTCAACGGTTCTCGCAGCATCTGGGATAACGTTTATTTTCAGAAGTGACACTGCACTTGAAACGTTAACTCTGCTTTTTCTCCACAGATCCTGCCAGACCTGATGATTTTCTCCAGCAACTAATGTTTTTGTTTCGGATTTCTAATATCCGGCGGTTATTTGCTTTATATTATCATGGGATTGCATCTTTCTGTCTTGGTCCTCTAACCCCACTTCATCTAACAATTAGGCTTAGTCTTGATTTTCCATGTGTAACATGCTTGGAAGTTAACAAGTGTGTGATCAACCATAGCTTTAGGAAATGGCCTGTAATTATCAAATATATATATAAAAAACAAATCCTTTGTCTAACTCTAATCTCAAGATAACTAACTCTACACTAATTTAATAATGAAGTTATTGGTATATGAAAAATAATTTTGCAAATTATTAGAATCATTTTGAGAATCATTTTCCTTGGCATTTGTTGATGACAATCATAATGATTTGCATGAGCAGCCTGTATACTGCCTGCCAATCTTTCTTTTTTCTCCATATACAAATATCTTGCTGCTCATCATTCCTCAAACTGGCACATTATCTGATTTAAACAATCCCTCCAAAAATTTTTACAGAGAATGTAGGAAATGCCGATGCTGGAGAATCTGAGATAGCAAGGTGTAGAGCTGGATGAACACAGCAGGCCAAGCAGCATCAGAGGAGCAGGAAAGCTGATGTTTCGGGTCGAGACCCTTCTTCAGAAATGGGGGAGGGGAAGGGGGTTCTGAAATAAATAGGGGGAGAGGGGGAGGCGGATAGAAGATGTATAAAGGAGAAGATAGGTGGAGAGGAGACAGACAGGTCAAAGAGGCGGGGATGGAGCCAGTAAAGGTGAGTGTAGGTGGGGAGTTAGGGAGGGGATAGGTCGGTCCAGGGAGGACGGACTGGTCAAGGAGGCGGGATGAGGTTAGTGGGTAGGAGATGGGGGTGGGGCTTGAGGTGAGAGGAATGGTTAGGGAGACGGGGACGAGCTGGGCTGGTTTTGGAATGCGATCGAAGGAGGGGAGATTTTGAATCTTGTGAAGTCCACATTGACTTCCTTGGCCTGCAGGGTTCCCAAGCGGAATATGAGATGCTGTTCCTGCAGCCTTTTGGGTGGCATCATTGTGGCAATGCAAGAGGCTCAGGATGGACATGTCGTCCAACGAGTGGGAGGGGGAGTTGAAATGGTTCGCGCCTGGGAGGTGTAGTTGTTTGCTGCGAAGCGATCATAGGTGTTCCACAAAGCGGTCCCCAAGCCTCCGCTTGGTTTCCCCGATGTACAGGAGGCCACAACGGGAACAGTGGATACAGTATACCACATTAGCAAATGTGCAGGTGAACATCTGTTTGATGTGGAAGGTCTTCTTAGGGCCTGGGATAGGGGTGAGGGGGGAGGTGTAGGGGCAGCTGTAGCACTTCCTGCGGTTGCAGGGAAAAGTGCTTGGTGTGGTGGGGCTGGAGGGGAGTGTGGAGCGGACAAGGGAGTCACGGAGAGAGAGGTCCCTCCGGAAAGCAGATGTGGGTGGGGAGGGAAAAATGTCTTTGTTGGTGGGGTCGGATTGCAAATGGCGGAAATGTCGGAGAATGATGCGTTGGATTCGGAGGTTGGTGGGGTGGTATGTGACGACGAAGGGGATTCTGTTTTGGTTGTTATTGCAGGTAGGGGGTGTGAGGGATAAGTTGCAGGAAATGCGAGAGACACGGTTGAGGGCATTTTCGACCATTGTGGAGGGGAATTTGCGGTCCTTGAAAAACGAGGACATCTGGGATATCCGGGAGTGGAATGCATCATCTCAGGGGCAGATGCGGCAGAGGCGAAGGATTTGGGAATAGGGGATGGCCTTTTTGCAGGAAGGTGGGCGGGAGGAGGTGTATTCTAGGTAGCTGTGGAAATCGGTGGGCTTGAAATGGATCTCGGTTTCCAGGTGGATGCCAGAGATTGAAACAGAGAGTTCCAGGAAGGAGAGAGAGGTATCAGAGATGGTCCAGGTGAACTTAAGGTTGGGGTGGAAGGTATTGGTGAAGTGGATGAACTGTACGAGCTCCTCATGGGAGCACGAGGCGGCGCCAATACAGTCATCGATGTAACGGAGGAAGAGGTGGGGTTTAGGGCCGGTGTAGGTACAGAAGAGGGATTGTTCCACGTATCCTACAAAGAGGCAGGCATAGCTTGGGCCCATGCGTGTACCCATGGTCACCGCCTTTGTCTGTAGGAAGTGGGAGGAATTGAAGGAGAAGTTATTAAGGGTCAGGACGAGTTCAGCTAAGTGGATGAGGGTGTCAGTGGAGTGGGACTGGTCGGGCCCGCGGGACAGGAAGAAGCGAAGGCCCTTTAGGCCATCTGCATGGGGAATGCAAGTGTATAGGGACTGGACGCCCATAGTAAAGATGAGGTGTTGGGGACCAGGGAATTAGAAGTTTTGGAGGAAGTGGAGGGTGTGGACATAGGTGAGGAGTTCCTGGACCAAGGGGGAGAAAATGGAGTCGAGATAAGTGGAGGTGAGTTCAGTGGGGCAGGAGCAGGTGGAGACAATGGGTCGACCAGGGCAGTCAGATTTTGGGAAGGAGATAGAAACAGGCGGTGCGGGGTTGTGGAACGATGAGGTTAGAGGCTGTGGGTGGGAGGACACCTGAAGTGATGAGGTTGTGGATGGTGTGGGAGATGATGGTTTGGTGGTCAGGGGTGGGATCATGATCAAGGGGGCGGTAGGAGGAGGTGTCAGAGAGCTGGCCACTGGCCTTGGGAATGTAGAGGTCAGTGCACCATACGGGTCTAGACCCTTCTTCAGAAAATTTAACATTTTATAGAATATAAAAATAATAGAATATAAAAAGAAACTAAGAATCTGTTAACAGCAGAAGCAAAGCAATATTGTTATTGTCATGCAAGTTTTAAGCTTGAAAAGTTAATCCTAAAGAACATTAATATTTTTATTATGATATCTCTTTATTCGTAAAGACTGTTTTTTTTGGAATGAAAACTGCACAGGCTGGAAATGTTCATTCTATGAAGGGAGAGAAACAGCTAAAATTCAATCTGATGACCTATCATTAGGACTGGACATTAAAGAGGCAACAGATAGAGAAATTATTTAAACTTGCACAGAACTCTAATTAGGGTTCAGTCAACAGGTCATCAAATCGAAGTGCTAACTCAGTTTCATTGTCCACAGATGCTATGAGAGCTATTGAGTTTTATTTCAATCTTTGCAGGGAATGTGGGCATTGTTGGCAAGGCTGGCATTTGTTGTCTATTCCAAACTGTCCTTAAACTGAGTGGCGTAAGAAGCCATTTCCGAGGGCTGTTTAGAGTCAACCACATTACAGTGAGCCTGAAATCACATGTAGACCACACCAGATAAGGAAAGCAAATATCTTTCCTTAGAAGGAAATCAGTGAACTAGATGAGTTTATATAACAATCACACTGTTTCATGATAGTTATCAGGTTAGCTTTATATTGTAGATCTTAGTGAATTCAAATTTCACCAGCTGTTGTGATGGGATTTGAGTCCATGTCTCCAGAATATTAGGCTGAGCTTGGGGATTACAAATCTCGTGACATTCGCATGATACCATTACTTCCCTAATTAGAGCCACCAATTTGTTTTTGTTCTTATTTCAGATTTCCATTATCTGCAATACTTTGCATTTGTGCCACTCTATGAAAAAGAAATAAACTTTGGAAGCTCAAAAACCACATAGCATGTTGATTGTCCATTAAAAATACCTCTCACCCACACGCCTAATTTATTTTTTTGGTGATATTAATAAAAAGAACACGTTAGGTGAACTGAGTAAGAGTCAGCCGATCTGTCATTACCCATTTTGTGATTTCACTAAAAAACTGAATTTGATCTTGGCTCGATCTACAAATACCATTGTTATAACAGTAATCTGAGGTGAAACTGGAACTGAGTCAAACAGAATCTAGTCCTGCGCGCAATGAGTAAGCCATCACAAACAATACAGAATTCTCACTTGTGAATTTGGTTTTTGCAGGGCCATGATGTAAGCATTGTGTCCTCCTGAGCATGCACAGGCTCTGTCTGAAAATCTGTCTAAAAGAGGGCGCCTTTTTCATGGCAAGTTCCAGTGCCAAAGCTCCTGAACAAATACTCAAGTGACATAGCACAGCCCAAACAACAGCTACAGTGATGCCAGACTTCCTCATTTTGACCATGCAGCTTCACTGAACAGCAATATCACTTCCTGCAGCAAGAGCGTTGAGTTGCTATTTAGGACCTGCATCAGAGTAGGGGAATATTCCCAACATGCAGATAAGGTGATTTTGAAGAATCTGTTGTACAGAGTACTCTGGAGTAGTTCAGAGTGTTGTAGTGAATTCCTGGATTTGACAGAGAGTGTTGCTGCCTCTTAGAGAGGGCAGAGGAGTAGGTGGCTTGTCCATACAAATGCTGCAAAAGGCATGGCACTGCATTTGCCTATGGACCTGCAGCTTGATGGAGGTGGAGAAGTGGCTATGGAAAAGGCAAGCTCAACACACAGTGCATTCTGCCAACTTGGCATCAGACCCTTCAATGTTCCTTCACAGAGGCAGTACACTGTCTGCTAGATTAGCCAATAGATGCAGCATCCTGCTGTCAAGCCCAGCACTGCAGTCTTCTGTGCTGTCACATGGATGTTCTCTTCTGGGGCCTCTGTAGCAAAACGCAGGTGCAACATCACCCACTAAGGAACTGGCAAATGAACCATCCTATTCCCCTAATCTGATTGCAGCCCATCCAGACCCTCAATGCACCACATGCGGACCCTCCAAAGTATGTGCAGTGCCAACATATGAACTGGTGGCTGTGTGCATCAGATCAGATGATGGGGTTTCTTCATCTTGGACTGTTGTGATTGAGTGGGTAGCTATTTGAATGCACTAAATCATTCGGAGAAAATCTGGGGTAAAGGATTGAAGATTGTGTGGAAAGCAAATGGTTTGTTAAAACACCATCTGCAGCTTATTCATCATGTGTGCCAGCAGACTAAGTCTGAACTGGAATTTGACAAGGGGCACAAGGCAGAAATATACTATCACCTTCAGTGATGTTACCCACATGATGTAGAAAATCATTTCCTCTGTTGAGATCAGGAGACACAGGACTATTCATTCACCGCCGGTTCTGCTGTTCTCACTTTCGCTGTGTGCCATCTAGCTCTGCAAGAGAGAAGGCAGAATGCCAGTGATTGTGTAGCAGAGTATACGAGTGATTTGCCAGAACTAAATAGCTGGAGGTGTGTAGAGGCTGAGAGAAGACGGCCTGAGGCTGGCAGCAATTGAATATGTGTGAGGACGAGATGGAGTGCCAGAAACTGGAGCTGGGGGATGTGGTGCATTGAGCAGAGGTGAGACGCCAGAAAAGTGATGGATAGATATCATCACGTTAAAATGCATACACTGCTCTTGATAACCCCTGCCGGATCTTTAGACCTCTTGTGGCACAGCTGCTAGCTGCTCAGGTCTGGATGGGATCCCTGGCCATTTGTCCCTCATCCCTTCAGATGGTGGCCTTTGAGGGCCTTTTGACCCCATGGGACTATGGTATTTCCCCTCCTGCCTGCCTCTAGCACCAAGGTTTCCAGTAATACATCTATAAGTGAAAAGATCTCTGTCTGCTCTGATATTCCCTTTTCCTTGCTTAGAATTGTAGCAATAACATGTCTCCTGTAACTTCCTGTAGTTTCCCTTTAAGAGCATGTGATTGCCTTTAAGAATAGAAGGCTAACTGCAAAATATTGCATGGCTGTATGCAGCTAACGGCAAGCACTACAATCATTTTAATGAGTTGGGAACATAAAATGTGCATGTTACAGACTTCCAATGAAACCAGCACAGACAGTTCATGATTTGTGTCTCCTGTACCCACAAAATGGAGCATGCTGATTTCTGGGCCCTTTCATCTGAATACAGATGCAATATGTAACTCCAAATCAGATCTGAACCAGTCATAGTCTGACCAACTGAACTATTGGTAAGAATTGGAATCTGCTTCATGGATTTGTTTGAATGCTGTATTTTTCCCAACTTATCCCATAAGCTTCCTTTGCTGTGCACCATTCTTCAATTGTTTTCACTAGGAATGTAGAGAAGAAATCTGATTCCTAGCTCTATGTTCCACAACCAGTCGCTGGTTGATGATTCAGCCCAGAGCTTTCATTCTCTGTGCAGGGAAGTGCTTGAAGCTGTCTACTCAACACCCCCACTGCTTCCCACACCTAACTTCACCACCTCTTCCTACAATTCCCCCTCCCACCCCGAAGCCTACACACACATTAATTTACACCAGGAAGTTTACATGTGGAAAATGAGAGACACAAACCTACACTCTGTCACTGCTTTGTTAGCTACAGCAAGACAAATAGAATAATTCATAAGTTTCCATTTTTCAGTTTAGGTTGGTGAATTCAACAGTTGATCCAAAGTGGAATATATTAGTACTTAAGCTACTGGGTTGATTAAATAAAACCCAATCTAACACTTCACTTGACTCACTGAATAGTATAGTCTTAATCTTCAGACCAGATGACAGGATGCAGTTTCATTCAATTCCAAAGTTCTAATTTTCCATTTGCCTTTGTTTGGAAACTATGTTTAACTTTTAATCAAAATCCTATCAATGAGTGCTTTATAACTGTTAAAATTAAGTCAACATTAAGAGTGCTCCCACTTGATCAATTACAAGGAATTGATAATTCATTAAAGTTTTCTGGACTGTAACAGCATCAAACAAGGGCTGCACTGTGATGTTTCCTAAGAGGATGTATTGAATAATATTTTATTTTTCTATGCAATATTAAAATATTAAACATAAATTTATCAAAGGCACCTTTTGCATATGTTATAGCTTCTTGTGTATGTATCAGTTCTTTTATTTCCACAGAATCCCCACAATGTGGAAACAGCCCATTTGACCTGCTGTGTCCACACCAACTCCATGAACAGCATCCCACCCTGACATAACCCTCTATCCTATCCCTGTAACCCTGCATTCCCCATGGCTAATCAACCTCGCCTGCACATCCCTGAACACTATGGGCAATTTAGCATGGCCAATCCACCTACCCTACACATTTTTAGACTGTGGGAGGAAACCAGAGCACTCAGAGAAAACCCACGCAGACACGGGGAGAATGTGCAAACTCCACACAGTCACCCAAGGTTGGAATTGAACCCAGGTCCCCAGTGCTGTGAGGCGACAGTGCTAACCACTGAGCCACTCTAAATATCGGTATTCATTGGCAAAATGTAATTTCAAAAAGAAGAATTTGACACAAGAATCTTTTTAGATATTATTCATTAATAGTACATTTATTACCTGTACACCTTAGATTCTATCCCTGTAACAACTTGATGGACAAAACTCAAAAACTTTCATCATGATTGCACATTCTTAGGACAGCCCCGGTTTTCTCTAGAGAAGGCTATCTTGAAGTTAGATGTAATGCTAGTCCGTCAAGTTGGTCCTCGGTAAAAATAAGAAAGACATGAGCTTTAATTTGCTACGACATTCCTCGAACTAGATTTTGGAGATTTTTTTATAAGTTGATTTTGAAACTGCTGTTGGAAAGAGAACTTGACCAGTTTTAAATTAATGCTCGCTTTATTAAAGCTGGGTTAGTGATAACAAAAATTGTGTATTGTACAGGTGCTGTGTAGAGTGACATAGTTAATTTTCCTTCTTAAAATGTATGTGGGTAAATGTTAACAGATACAGACACTCTTACCCAGATCAAATTCTGCCCTTGGGCAACACAGTGGAAAGTAAAAATAAACTAAACCGGATATGCAGTCATAAAATAAATTTTGAAATTAGCGTGACAAATTTATCTTAATAGTCAAGTGTAAAATGAGCATCGAAAATGTTCTTGTGGAGTTGCCAGCTGTTGTAAGCCTTATCCTGCTGCTAGGGCAGCTAGGGGATGAGCTATGGATTCTCCTTCCCCAGAGAAGGAATAAACAAAGACTAGATGGGCACATTGATTGGTGAGAGTATTGTTGGTAATCAAGATATTTAGCACTGTTAATGTTAAAATAATTGTGATACAATAACCCTAGGCTTCCAAAATACTCAAACCACTTCTTTCTGTCTAAATCACCATACATGAGAGATGTTGTGTAAACTAGTACTAACTAAACAATAATTCAGTATTTTCCATTTGGCATTGGTCAATGTAACACTTGAAACAGAAGATAATATAAACAAGATGCTAATTTATCTCAGCAGAAACTATGAAATCTAGACTGCCATAATCACCCAATGTTTCTCTATTACTTCACTATTTAAAGTTGTCTTCCCTATTCACTATAGCTGAGCATCAGTCAGTGGTTAATCATCCTGTAAGTGAAACACATCATCTCAGTTTACCAGAAGAAGCAGACAAAGGTTAATTTTATAAAACGTGGTTTCTGAGCCTCCCGAAACACATCAAATGCATTAATATTCAAGCTCCTGTTGCTGTGAAAATAGTCAACGTCACAGGAGTTCAAAGACACCATTTTATTTCTGCCACCGTCAGAGCTGTTGCCACATTCCAGTTTTCCTGAACCACCCAGGAGTGCCGCCAGGCCTGTCATTAGGGACTGTTCATTTTGTAGTTTTTTCACTGTAAGCCTGCAATATTGAAAGGGTCATAAATGTGTTCCAAAAATAAACCGCAAAAATATTGCAACCTCGGGACGCTTGATGAAGTCTCATAAACATAAAGTTAACTAAGGCATAAAGTCATAAGAATATCCTTTTCAGTTTTTTTTTACAGAAAGTAGCATTTTTATTAGGGTTGGTGTGTTGACTACACTATTACTCAACTTACATATTATGCAGTAACATTGTTTTTTTGTTGACAGTGAAATATTTTAAACTATCGTACATGAATCAACCCTTTAATAACAAAAATTAAAAGGATCACTTTGAATGTTCAGTTTTCTCAACATTTCCAGTGAAAAAAGTGTTCTATTGTGTATTTTATTCAAATTTACATCATGTATCAGAAATCTGATGCAGATGTTATCCCTGAATTTCATTTACATTTCAGAAGCAGGGGTGTGGTGTCAAAAACAAACCTGAATGAACAAGAATGTCATCAATAATGTACAACAAATATTACATGATGTTTAGAAGGAAACCATCACAATGAAGGACGAAAGTCAGGTACATCAAACCTGCAGAATAATTCACAAGAATATCAGGATGACATGATACAGGACAGCATGGTGGCTCAGTGGTTAGCACTGTTGCCTCACAGTGCCAGGGTCCCGGGTTTGATTCCAGTCTTGAGCGACTGTCTGTGTGGAGTTTGCACATTCTCCGCATGTCTGTATGGGTTTCCTCCAGGTGCTCCGGTTTCCTCCCACAGTCCAAAGATGTGCAGGTTAGGTGGATTGGCCATGCTAAATTGCCTGTAGTGTTCAGGGATGTGTAGATTAGGTGGGTTATAGGGGAATGGGTCTGGGTGGGATGCTCTGAGGGTCAGTGTGGACTTGTTGGGCTGAAGGGCCTGTTTCCACACTGTAGGGGTTCTATAAACGATGAACAGTTGGCTCCTGTTTTAGTCCAACTGGTAACAGTTGCTGGTAATTCATGTGGGAAAAGTTATATATATTTATTCAATATTTTATTAATCTCAGGCTCTTGTTAAAAAATGCAGCAGTCATTGTATTTCTAAATCATGGTGAAGAGAGAGATCCCTGGTTGCAGGATTATGAAATCATTGTAGAGTTGAAATAGACCGCTTGGAAAATGATATTTTAGTCTTAAGAGTATCAATGGTTTACACAGCAATTATTCTGTTACAGTAGCTTCCCAATAGATGGTCTTATTTCATTTTAAAATTTGTAGAACTCTCACGTCTAATCCCATGACCAATTGGTTAAGAACTGGCATTGGTTATGAGAGAAAAAATATTATTTTAGATGACTATCACATTTCACTTCAGACATTAAGGGGCCATCTCTTGCACCTCCTAACTTTACTTCAGCACCTCCAGAGGCTCTAGTCTTGGCACATTCTCCTCCTGGTCTATATTCTAGCCCTTAGTAGGTGTAGTTTACATCATCTACACTTCTCAATATTCAGCATTTGAATGCTAAAATGATTGGATGTCAGTCTTAAGACATATAATTCCTACAAAATTAATTCACAAAACACATATTCAACTTAAAGGATACAAGACAGGTCACCTATATTCTCCTTGTGAAGGAAGATAAAAGGGTAAGATATTACATGTCACTTCCAGCAGTGTTTTCAGTGGGGAGGCATATAAGAATGGTTAGGTAACTAGCCCATAATCTTGCCATCCACCTCTCCATCTCACTCTCATAATAAAAGTGGATGGGTACCTGAAATTGGTAGCCAGCCCATCACATACAAATAAATAATTGAGGGTTGTGTGAGCTTGATAAAAGCTTGGTTAGTTCTAATATTACACTGTCCATGCCATAACATGGTTGTAAATGTAGAAATTGCTGGAAATACTCAGTAGGTCTGGCAACATCCATGGAGAGAAAGCAGAGTTAATGTTTTGGGTCCAGTGACCTTTCTTCAGAATGGAGCCATAAAATGGTTGGATTCGACAGGTAGGTGTTCTTTTTCCTTAATGTTTGGAACAGCGGGGATAGGGCGTTACTATCTTTGAGGGTGTGCCCTTTGCCCATTTGAGGGCACATGCTGAGAAGCTAGCACACCCCTTTCTTTCTTACCTGCCTGTGGTATAAAATCAACAATCTTACCCTCTAAAAAAATGCCCCTTCCCAAAGGACCTTGGTTTAAGGGAGACTTTCCCCCTGCCAGAGGCAGATGTCCCATATCCATCCATTTAGTCCACCCCAAATAGGCACTTCCAGGTCTGACACCAGGCTTCCAACATTTCCTCCAGGGTGGGGAAGCAAACTGTCCATACCCCCATAATTTTCTGCTCAAAGGTGGTCAAGTCATTAGTAAATCTGTTATAAGAGATTATTGTGTAATGGTTCTCTGTTACGGAGAGGACAAAGAAGCAATGGAAAATGCACAATGTAACTTCACTGGGACATTACCAGAGATGAATGAAGACAAGAGACATGTGATGTTGGAGCTGTTCCTGATGAGACATTGGGGGAAGAGGCCAGCAGGATTAGGAAAGCATGAGAAAGGTAATTAATGATTGATTGTTTCTATTGGCTAGTAAGATGGCACAGCTTTTAAGACACGAACAAATGAAATGAAAATTAACAAATTACGTCAATAACAACTCGCACAAGGAATGATTAAATTGTTAATCCTCTGCCACAAGCCATTTATGAAGTAGAATCAATAAAATGAATTCACTTGTGGCTTGAAAGAAGAATATTCAGGATTGGAAAGAATGAGATAGTAGGAACTGCAGATGCTGGAGAATCTAAGATAACAAGGTGTAGAGCTGGATGAACACCGCAGGCCAAGCAGCATCATAGGAGCAGGAAGGCTGACGTTTCTTTGACGTTTTTTTCGACGTTTCAGAAATTTCTGAAGAAGGGTTAGGCCCGAAATGTCAGTCTTCCTGCTCCTCTGATGCTGTTTGGCCTGCTGTGTTCATCCAGCTCTACACCTTGTTATCTTGGAAAGGATGAGAATGGGATTACAGTAGATGGCTCATGTATAGGCCTAATGGACCAAATGGTCTGTTTCAGTGCTAAAACAAATCATATTTAAATAATGTAACCAAATTAAGTTTCAGTGTATGATTGATTTGACAATAGCTGACAGCTCAAATGTTCAATAGTCATTATAAATATCTATTCAGATTTGTTATGCACATTGATAGCATGCAGCCTTACTTTTCTTTTGTACGATTTTGACCCTTCATTTTAGGAAAAGATGTATTGGCATAGGAGGCAGTTCAAAAGGAATTTGGTAGGCTGATTGCTGGGATGAAAGGATTGAGATATCAAGAATGGCTGAACAGGTTGGGCCTTTATTCGTCAGCGTTTAGAAGAATGAGAGACAATCTTGTTGAAAATACAAGATTCTGAGGGAGCTTGATAGGGTAGATGTTGAGAGGATGTTTCTACTTGTCGAAACTAGGGGACATAGTTACAAAATAAGGAGACAGCATTTAAAAACTGAGATGCAAAGGAACATTTTTTCATTATTCACTTGTGGGCCTTGAGCATTGCTGTTTGATCAGCATTTATTGTCCATCCCTAGTTGCCTTGAGAAGGTGGAAGTGAGCTGCCATCTTGAATTACTCCAGTCCATGTGCTGTAGGATGACCAACAATGCCCCAGGGAGGGAATTCCAGGATTTTGACACAGTGACAGTGAAGGAATAACAATATACCTCCAAGTCAGGATGATGAGTGGTTCGAAGGGGTACTTGCAGGTGGTGGCGTTCTCATGTACCTGCTACCTGTCCTTCTAAATGGAAGTGGTTGTGGGTTTGGAAGATGCTGTCTAAAGATTTTTAGTGAATTTCTGCAGTGCATCTTGTAGATAGTACACAGTGCTGACAATGAGCGTCGGTGGTGGAGGGAATGGATGTAGTACTAATCAAGCGGGCTGCTTTGTCCTGGAAAGTGTCAAACTTCTTGTGTATTGTTGGAGCTGTACCCATCCAGGCAAGCGGGAGTATTCCATCACACTCCTGACTTGTGCCTTGTAGATGACGGATGGGTATTCCGGAGTTAGGAGGTGAGTTACTCACTGTAGGATTCCTAGCTTCTGACCTGCTCTTGTAGCTGTTGTGTTTATGTGGCGAGGCCAATTGAGTTTCTGGTTAATGGTAAACCCAAGAATGTTAACAGTGGGGGATTCAGTGATTGTTACATCATTGAACGTAAAGGGGTGGTGGTTAGATTATCTCTTATTGGAAATGGTCATTGGTTGGCATTTGTGTAGCTTGAATGTTACTTACCACTTGTCAGATAAAGTCTCGATATTTTCCAGATCTTGTTGCATTTGAACATGAATTGCTTCAGTATCTGAAAAGTCATGAATGGTGCTGAACATTGCACAATCATCGGTGAACATCCCCACTTCTGGAGGGAAGGTCATTGGTGAAGCAGCTGAAGATGGTTGGGCCTCGGACGCTACCTTGAGGAACTCCTGCAGAGACGTCCTGCTGCTGAGATGACACACCTCCAACAACTACTACCACCTTCTTCATGTCAGGTATGACTTCAATCAGCGAAGTGTTTGCCCCCAAGACCCATTGATTCCAGTTTTGCTCGGGCTCCTTGATATCACACTCGGTCGAATGTCATCTTGATGTCAAGGGCTATCACTTTCACCTTATCTCTTGAGTAATGTGGAGGTTAGATTACTGAAAATATTTAAACTGGAGGCAGATAAGTTTTAAAATATCAGAGAGTTAATGGCTAGGCTAAGCTGGCATGAAAGGGGAGTTCAGACCTGAGGCAGATCTGCCATGATCTTGCTAAATAGCAAGGCAGGCTTTGAGGCGCCAAATAGCCTATTCCTGCTCCTATGTCTTCTGTTCTTAAATCAAAGATATACTAATGTAATGGCTATTAACATATTAACCACTATATTCAGCACGTTCAATGAATTTCAACAAACTGTTTTCAATACTGGTCCACAGTTGTCCCTTCCAAAACAGGTGCAGGAAACAGGATGTTGAATGTATTACCCTCCCAACAAGTCTTCATCACAGGAGCTCACAGAACACACTGTCCTTGCTGTAAAATCCATGATAGTCAGGTGGAAAGTGATTTGCCAAGACTTTTGGCTAGTTATGTTAACTCTTATGTGCTATAGTCTAGGCAATGGTTTGCCTTCACCATCAGCTTTCATGTTTTGAACAACAGATCCACACAGTTCTTCTACCCTACACTGTCACCACCCAACCACAAGTATACTCCACTTTGTGGGAAGTAGGGGAAGAAAATAGTACCTGAGCGTAATCAACAAGAATGCAGATATTTATCCCAACATGAACCAGAGCAAGCAGGAGCGTGCACAACTTTTATCTGAAAACATGGGTTTGTGGTCCGATAGATAGCATGTTATTTTGTCCAGCATTTCATGGAAATGATGCAGTAATGAGCAATGACCAAGTCCTGCAAAGAAATAAATGACATATCTAAACTGCATATCATCAAGATCCATCACACAGGGTGACAACTGAGACACTGAAGAGATCATACCAAACAACAACCACATATCTAAGACAGATGTCCTTAATAATAGGTAGCACACAAAGAGTGTACATTGTTAAGATGAGACAATTGTATAAGAACAAGGTTTGGGCATATTATATGTCCACCAATGCATTATTTGAATACATTAAGAAAATAATATATATATTAAATACCAGCACGACACAGTGGTTCAGTGGTTAGCACTGCTGCCTCACAGCACCAGGGACCCAGGTTTGATTCCAGCCTTGGGTGACTGTCTGTGTGGAGTTTGCACACTCTCCCCATGTCTGCATGGGTTTCCTTCGGGTGCTCTGGTTTCCTCCCACAGTCCAAAGATGTGCAGGCTTGGTGGATTGGCCGTGCTAAATTGCCCATAGTGTTCAGGGATGTGTAGATTAGGTGGGTTATAGCAGGATGGGTCTGGGTGGGATACTCAGAGTCAGTGTGGACTTGTTGGGCCGAAGGGCCTGTTTCCACACTGTAGGGATTCTATGATCTATATACATATGCATTCTTGTGCTTGTTATTAGACAAAAGGTTCCAATTCTTTAAAGAGTAAGGAGAAGGATGTAATATTACGGCACAGATTCCAGACCTGTTAAGACAGTTACATGATATCACGACATCTGATGTCCAGTATAAATGTATCAGCTTGCCTTCAGTCACTGTAGTCAGTCAGCATATATGTCATTTACAGTACCATCAGTCAGCACAGAACCCAGATTTTGTTTGTTACTCTGTAATACAATAGTCTTGTATATAGTTAGTGTTATAAATAAACTTCAGATATCTGACTCAAAAAGAAGCAAACTATCTGTGGTATATGTTCTGTAAACTTCCATAAAATAAGCCTGAAATGACATCAAAATGCATCCAAATGAAAAGCACAAGATGAAGAAGAGAGAATTAGCATCACCATATAAAATTCACCAACAATGACATTTTATGGTTTATTATTAAAGTGCCTGAAGCTTCAGAATTTCTATGAAGATTGGAATACTCATATTAATTATTCCAAATAAAAGGATACAGAATCTGTAAGAAACACTGAATGGTTAGCAATTCGAAACATTCTTTTATAAATTAATTATAATATGATCTTAAGAATGAATTGAGGCAACTGCACTGTGCGTGCATTTAAGGAAATGGCCTTTTAGTTGTTAAGTCTCTGCCTCAGCATATTTGCCATCCCAGAAAGCTAGTGAATGCTGGCCGTAGGGTCATAAGTCTGACCCACAGCCACAATAGACTTGAATAGAAGTCTTTTAACATACGAGAACATGACTTTCACTACGAATGCAGTGTGACACAGCTTGCTATAACTTAAGCCACAGCTATACTTAACACTCGATCATTTTTTATTGCAGGGGAAAAGTACAAAAATGCAGTTTTTAGCAGTGATGTAACTAGAAATTACAGGGAGTGTGTATACTGAGGCACAAAATTTATTTTCTAGCAAGTTTGGGCTCTGTCTGTTCCCTGAGGAAAATCAGTTGGTAAAGATTGAAATTAATTCATTTCATATCATTTTGGTGCTTTTTGTAATTTTGCTTTTAAAACCCCATTTTCTTTTCCCCACAAGGGTGACAGATTTTCAAAGTATGAAAACAAAAGCAGTTACAGAAATTTAAAAATGTCCAGTTTTTTTTTTAATTTTGTGAATCTAATCCCTGATATGTCATATTAAATCTGTGAGCTGAAATGTACAAAACTTGTAACCAGCAGTGCGTTCGAAATTCACAGGCAGAATCGGTTCATTGAAATTAAATGGGTTATCGCGCAAGTCAAAATAGCAGACAAAGGAATGTTATATGAAAATACAAAAGTGTTTCTTCACTATTGTTGCCAGAGTTTTTAAAGCTTGTAGTACTTTTATAAGCACATCAAAAAAGATTAGTTTCCATGCTGAAAGTAAAATACATTACTCTTTGAAATAGTTCAGACAAAATTGTGGTAATATGAAGTGACAAATTAAGACTGGAAAAAGGACAAGGGAAGAAACAAAAGAGGGTGTAAAATGTTACCAAAGAATATAGTCCCATCTTTTCTTTCTTTACGTATTTCATTAGAATCATCTTTGCCATTTCTTTTAGCATTTCATCATTCCTATTCTCCACTCAATCACAATCCTTTGTTTGTTTCCTTTTCCCTGGCTTTGTATTTGCTTACCCTCCAAGTCAAAGAAACGACATCAACATGAAATATTAAAACCCGATGTTTCTCTCCCCAGATGCTGACTGATCGGCCATTTTCCTCAGCAATTTCTGTTTTTATTTTAAATTTCTGTCAACTGCAATGTTTTGCTTTTGCTACATAAAAATGCAGTTTTTAGCAGTGATGTCATTTTGATTTGTAACAATTTGTAAAACTGGGTGCAAAGATTTGAATGTGTGCTCTGAGGTGGAGTTAACTGGCTGCTTCCAGTGTGTCATACATTCATTGATCAATAACACCATTTATCACATTTCTCCAGGGAAATTGACAGTACTATTATCTAATATTACTATTTTCCCTGGTTAATGCACAGCAATTCAAGGTGATGCATGTAGAGAAACGGAAAACCATTTTCAAAGACACAAACCTAACTTGCTCACTTCTCATCGTGCCAACTTAATTTCCTAACTTACTTTCACATTCTCACATTTCAGCAAAAAACATTGGCAGGATAATAAGATAATGCAGGAACGATAAGATAATGCCAATTAATGATTTGATGCTAGGAATGCGCAGCTTCTCTCAAAACAGCAGCCGCAGCCCATGTTGAAGTAATTTTCCTTAAGGAAACAACCATGGAAAGGTAGGCCATGGAAAACTTCAAGGAAATGGAAAGATTTTCTTTTAAGTCGCATTTTAGCAGCATACTGTCTGGGGGTTTTTGCACAGTTTTTGAGGGCTTGATAGGGCTGTTTGCCTTCAGACTCCAGAATTAAGATCTGTAATCACAGGATAAGAGATGAGGAGATTTATTTTTCATTCAGAACATTCTGATTCTTTGGAATCCTGTATTACACAGGTTTGGTAGATGCTCAAACAATCAACACATTCAGGACTAAGAAAACTAGGTTTTTAGACACTAAGAAAATCAAGGCATAAAAGCAGAGCACTGGGAAGTGGTGCAAAAGTGAATGGTTAACCATGCTTTTTGAAGGGCAGATCAGGTCTATAAGAGACCAGATGATCTATCCCAATTCCAATTCTTATGCTATGAACAAACATGAAGTGCCCTTTCACAGCAACAAGGAGAAGCTAACAGTCCCTAAGTATTTGTTACCAGTTCTGAAGGAGGATCACTGGACCCCCAACCCGAAAACATGAACTCTGCTTTCTCTACACAGATGCTGCCAGACCTGCTGAGTTTTTCCAGCAATTTCTGATTTTGTTTTTGTTTCTGATTTCCAATATCCACTGTTATTTGTATTTAGACTCATATGTATCAAACAGAGGAAGAAGAGCTTTTAGGTTGATTGATATCCTTCATTCCTACCTCCAGTTTTTCACATCGACTGATATGCCCAAGTTCCAATTGAATGAAGAAAGATTGTCCTTCATGAAAGAATTAAAACAGTGACTGTCAGCTTGAAGTGTTAACAACTGAAACAGAAACCTCGCAGAGAAATGCCGTTGAAATAGTGAACATCTGTCTGGCCCCTCATGACATGTAGTTGATATACCTTAATTTGAAATGGACAGATATAAACAGAGGAATAAATATGTGACAGGGCACTATATATTCGTAAATGGCATTATGGCCGCAGTTGAAAATAAGGAGGGTTTTGCGAGGTGCATGAGTATAAGCTTTCCTAATTGAGGCTAGCTTTACTTCACATCAAATCTTAAAGCATACAGAACTATTTGGTTGCTGACCAATGGGCCAATCCATTTACATCTAATGTGGTTGACCTTCAGCTGAACCCATGAACAATTGCATGATAGCAGTAACAGTCACTTGCCAATAACCAGGTGATTACTCACTCGGTGTTGCTGCTGAAACTCTTGACAGTTACACCATTAGGTGAGGGAGCAGTTTATTTTATTCCTCACTGGGACAAGCATTTGAAGTCGAACTCAGCCGTGCCATAAATAATCAAAATCGATTGGAAGTAGGCTATTTTCTAAAATACAAATCCAATGCTTGCTGCAAGAAATCTTCTGGCCGTCTCTATAAATAACAATCATGATAGCCTTTTCTAACTGGTGTTACCTGTCTTTTGATTATCAAGACGATGTTACCCATTGGAAATTAGACAAATATCCATCACACTGGGTCATTAGCCATCTAGCATCACATGTATTTTTGTTAGAGTACAAATAGAAGCAGAAAGCTCCCATTTGAAACAGGCAGGACTTGGTTGAAACAAAATCAGAAATTGCTGGAGAATCTCGGTAGGTCTGGCAGTATCTGTGGAGGGAAAGCAGAATTAACATTTCGATTCCAGTGGCCCTTCTTCAAAACTGGAGAACTTGAGTTTGCAGAAGTTGAACTTCAGTTCTGACGAAGGGTCACTGGCGCCGAAACATTAACTCTGCACACAGATGCCGTGAGACTTGCTGAGTTTCTCCAGCAATTTCTGCTTTTGTTTTGGATTTCCAGTATCGCAGTATTTTTAATGTTTAGGACTTGGTTTAAGATTTGTAACAAAGGCTCTGGCGAGGCTAGATGGACAACCATACAATTGTCCAATCTATATCTGTACTTAACACTGAGTTATCTACATTTGAGGGACTGAGCTGCATACTTAAGTTAATTTGAGGAATCCTATATAAAGAGTAAAAAAAAAATTGGGCTAAGTCTCAGCCACTATTCTTGCTTTCTTTGTTTGCTTTTGTATTAATTGTTGTGGTGCAAACTGACTCCTGCATAACCAACTAGAATAGTGCCATGACTTCTTTACCTTTTAAAATCTCCTGTGGCGATACTTTTTCAAAGAGCACCAAAAGGTATCTGCAAATTTTGCCATACCAGAAGCCAATACAGCTCCATTAATTCAAACAGTGTGACCAGCAGAGATTTGATTAACAAGAGACAGGGTTGTGTCTATATGCCCATGCTGACCGACAGCCAATTACTCATAAGAATATCACCAAAAGGTGATTTTTTTGTACAATGGTAGTGCCCCTATCTCTGCAGCAGAAGGCTTGGGTACAAGTCTGACTTGTTCCAGAGGTAGCAAGAACTGCAGATGCTGGAGTCAGAGGTAACACAGTGGGGAGCCGGAGGAACACAGCAGGCCAGGCAGCATATTAGGAGCAGGAAAGTTCACATTTCAGGTTGGAACCCTTCTTCAGAAATGGGTCCCGACCCGAAACATCAACTTCCCTGCTCCTCTAATGCTGCCTGGCTTGTTCCAGAAGTGTGTTACAATAGGTTTGAGCAGGTTAATTAGGAATGCCCGTCACTGTTCTTAACTTTTGTATTCTCACTATTTTCCAGACGAGCACTGAAGACTTCAATAACAAAGATAAAGAGATGTCCAGAGGTGTGTGAAATAAGTACACAATGCTAATAGTTCAATCCAACAATTCCATCTGCTTCCACATAGATAACGATGGGTGGTATTTTCACAGTCTCTAAATGACATGGGCAATAGCAGGACAGTAGGGAAAATATGACAAGAATGGAAAAATGAGATTTTTGCTGTCAAGGAAAAAGGGTTCAATCTTCTACACCAGGTTTCACCAGCTAGGTGAGAATCTTGACAGTGACTGGTGAAGGGCATATTGGTGTATTCACATCTTACTAATGTCTAACCACACTTCATTTACTTGCAGGTTGGTCTTTTCCCAGGTGGTAGAGAGAAACTAGATGGTGTCAATTGCGGGAATGACAGTCAGAGCTGCTATCTGGTAGCTGCAGGTCACTGGCCTCTCCTTCAGGTCTCCACCTTAGCCAACATTCCCCAGTATTTCAGCACACACTTCATGGCCATCAGCTGCACCACACATTCATGGAGGTTGAAAACAGCAAACTTCCAGTCTCACCATGTCATCAAGGCACATTTATAATGCATTTCTCCATTTTAATACTGACACCTTACATTGTAATGCTGGTCTCAGGTCACCTTGGTTAGAGGGACAGGCCTTCAGAGCAGGCTTCATCCCTGAGCTCGTTGGTTACGAACTTAGCACCCACTCGTTTTGTGTTTACTTGCATTCTCACAGCAACTCTGTCTTGCCTTTTCTTTTAGCAGATCACTTCATTTCAAGCAGTCTTCACCAGGTACCCTCGTTGCCCATATCTTTGATAACCCTCAAGCTCCTGCTTCATTCCAAGGGCCAGACGTCGTACAAATGTTGGGAGACAAAGGCTTCCTACTCCAACCCATGCATGATGGATCCATTACACAACCATCTGACAGGCCAAGCACAGATAGTGCAATGCAGCCCATTTGTTCACTGAGAACATTGAGGGCCAGGTGATAGCCTTCCTCAAGGTGAGGTTCTCATGCTTAGACAAGACGAGGGTTCCTGCTGCAATTAGCCTGCACCATAGGATCATTGTATGATGTACTCTAGAAACTGTAGCAAGCAAAAAGGAGTCTCACTCCTTCAGATAGGGTTCTAAGATTGTGTGGCGCTAAGGAAAGGAAACCTCTATATCTTCTTACTAGTAGCTGCGGCTTAAATGTCAAATGTAAACATGATAACATGTTTACATATGTGAGATTCCATTTACAATGAGTTTTCACTTGTTTTCTTTATCCTTTTCTTCCCATTATGTCTGAGGCCCCAAAGCTGGGGTTGGATGGATCCTACCCTATGGTAGAGCATGTTGACCTTGGAGATTTAGGCACACAACCCCAGAAGTGTCATGGTTAGAGGACCAGAAATGTTGAGAATATCCTGTCCTGCAGGCTTGAATTTCCACAGACAAAAGACGGAGGGGCAGGGCAATTCTGGAGTCCCCAGAGACGACACATCTTAGGTCCAATAAGATGGTTCTCCTCCAGTTGGCACCAGCCCATCTCCTTGTGAGGTAGGAGCAGTGGAGTGAGATCAAGACCCCTTGTAGTCTTGCAATTGGTGCTGAACTACCAATGGCTACAGTGATGGAATATGGGTCAGTATGCATCTCTTGTAGTCACTGAACATTCTGCTGGGTCTGGCTCTCCATGGTGACAATAAATCTGATGGAGATAGCCAGATATACACAAGCCAGAGCTCGGATTGTGCAGCTGGCACACGTAGATTCCTCCAATGCTCAATCCAGTTTCCTGAGTGCCTCCAATTCATGGCAGCATGGTGACTCAGTGGTTAGCACTGCTGCCTCACAGTGCCAGGGATCTGGCGGAATTCCAGCTTCGGGTGACTGTCTGTGTGGAGTTTGTACATTCTCCCTGGGTCTGCGTGGGTTTCCTCCAGGTGCTCCGGTTTCCTCCCACAGTCCAAAGATGTGCAGGTTAGGTGGATTGGCCATGCTAAATTGCCTGTAGTGTTCAGGGATGTGTAGATTAGGTGGGTTATAGGGGAATGGGTCTGGGTGGGATGCTCTGAGGGTCAGTGTGGACTTGTTGGGCTGAAGGGCCTGTTTCCACACTGTAGGGGTTCTATAAACGATGAACAGTTGGCTCCTGTTTTAGTCCAACTGGTAACAACTAGTTTCCAGGGATGTGTAGGCTAGATGAGTTAACCATGGGAAATGCAGGGTTACAGGCATAGGGTTGGAGGGGAGTGTTTGGGCAGGATGTTCTTCAGATGGTCGGTGTAGATGCGGTGGGCCAAATGGCCTGCTTCCACACTGTAGGGATTCTGTGATTCTATGACACCTGCTTGCAGCTCCTGCATCTGTTTGTGCGTTTGTAAAGTCATTATTGGCTGTCCTGCCTGGTGTCCAGCAGTTCTCTGGAGTGCCCCCTTCTCGAGCACATTGAACTTCAGTTGCCAATTTGCTTCTTTCACCATCTAGCTTGGAAATCTTTGCACACTGGAACTGTGAAAAGCAATTTCTAGCATGCAGCATTTGAATTAGTGTGCAGCTGGGTAATAAATACGGTGCCGGTGGTTTGAATGCCATATGCTCTCAGTGCTGGTGAGCACTTTTACCGCTGCTAAGCACAAGATAGCATGAGCGCCGCACTAGGGAGGTGTGGTCTGTACTGAGTCAGGTGAGCATGATGAAACTGTGTAAGAAATCTCACTCAGACTCAAGGAGTAAAACCCTGTATGAAGTTCCCTGAGGTTGGCACTAGGGTAAATTTTGGGAAATTTCAACCTTATGAATAGAATGATGTCTGTATAGTTTTATTGGGAGCCTTGAATTTCAAACATTACAGATGCATCGATACAGTTCTTCCAGACTAGGGGAGGCGATGGCCTCATGGTATTATCGCTGGACTGTTAATCCTGAGACCAGACAATATTCTCGGGAGCCGATTTGAATATTGCCACGGCAGATGGTGGAATTTGAATTCAATAAATATCTGGAATTAAGAATCTAATGATGACCATGAATCCATTGTTGATTGTCAGAAAAACCCATCAATAATGCCCTTTAGGGAAGGAAACTGTCATCCTTACCTGGTCTGGCCTATATGTGACTCCAGATCCACAGCAATGTGGTTGACTCTTAACTACTCTCTGCGCAATTAAGGATGGGCAATAAATGCTGCCTAGCCAGCGACGCCCTCATCCCATTAATGAATAAAGATTAAAAAAAAACCACTATCCAAATGAGTGGGAGAGGACTCCATTGTAGGCATATGAAGTTGATTTGGAACCATCCACATCATATTTGAGACCCCAAGTCTCATATCTCAGTAGACATTTTCAAATCAGCCTGTTCAGAGATGTTATTACACACCTCTGGAGCAGGTGTGACTTGAACAGAGACACCGTTAGGACATGGGGTTGGTGGATCAGAAGCAGACTTATGTACATCATTTCTAATCAGAAATTTTCTGCTCAGAGATGTTATTACACACATCTGAAGGTTCAGTGCATTTACTTTAGCACAGATCACTGTCCCAGCATTACTTTTCCAAGATAGCAAGTTTCAGATGGCATTCAGCCAATCAAGGCTATTGTTCCTGACACCTTTTGAGCAATTCACAACAAATTATTACCTATTTTCACATGTATAGCCAAAGGATATGCATCTACCGAAATAATCATACAGCTTCCTTTTGACAATGTATTGAAGAAGTGTTGCAGGTGCTGACTACATGTAGGAAAGTCTTGTAATACAGCCTGGCCAAGCTTTTACGGATCTTAATAATAGTCTAAGCATCTACAGGAAAGATTTCAACAGCTCTTCTTGCCTGCAGCTGGGGTAAGGACAGGAGGTGGTAGGCGAGGTGCAGGGGCTAGTGGCAAGAATACAAAACAGTACATGCAGGAAATATGATACGCTGAGCAGTGACAGAAGTAACGACACAATTTGCTAATAACACTTATTGATGAGCTGCATTTAAAATGCTTGAGCTTCTGAATTGCTGGGGAGATTACAATGGTCATATTGATTAACACATATAAAAAGACTCTTTGATAAAACTAATTATAATGCAATCTTAGGACACAGGCAATGGCACTGTATGTACATTTCAGCCAATAGTCTTTCCTCTTCGCCTTCAAATTCCTGCCTCAGCATATTTGCCATCAAGAAAAATCAGCGAATGCTCACCATAGTTTCAAAAGTGCAACAAAGAGCCTGAATAGATTCCTCATAATACACGAGAACATGTCCTGGACTACAAATATAATGGGGCCGGGCTGGACATAACTTAAGCCACTGTTACACGTAACACTCAATCATTTTTATTGCAGGGACAATATATGAAGCCTGCAGTTTTGCCAGTGGTGGATTTAGAAATTATGGGAATCTAAGCATTATAGGCATAACATTTATTTTTCAGCAGTCCTGGGACATGCTTGCTCCCCTGATAATTGCATTTTTTTGGCGATCGGTTTTGTTCATTTTGAACCTACTGTTATTTGGCACGTAAAAATTTTTAAAAATTGCTTATCCGAGAAGGGTCACGGATATTTAAAATATGAAAATAAAACAGTTGCAAAAACTGTCCAGGGTCCAGCTTCACCTCTTGAATCTAATCCCAAATGTGGGGAATGAGGGTGGCTCTGTTTCAGTTCCTTTCGAATTTGTACACAGTCCTTGACAGATTGCAGTGTCACAAAACCATTGTATAAAGAATAAGGACATGCAATGACTGGACCCAACTGCAGCACAAGGCTTATCACACTCCCCCAGTGAACTTTCCAATTTTTTTTTCCCATTCTTTCATGGTATGTGAACATTACTGGCAAGGCCAATATTTGCTTCCCATCCCTAATTCCTTTGAACTTTAGGAATCAACATTGTTATGGTACTGCAGTCACACATAGGTCAGACAAGCTAAGTATCTAAATCAGTGTGCTCACCATTACTGGGATTAGCTTTTGAATTCCAGATCTTTTCATTATTAACTAAGTTCCAAACTGCACTGGGATTTGAACCCATGTTACCCAAGCATTGTGGATTACTACTCCTGTGATATTACTGCCTCACCACCATCTCTCCTTTCTCCATTAAGAAATGGTCAATCTCTCAATTATGAACTTTTTTTTTTAAGTAAGCTTACTTATCTTAATCAAATGATACCAAGCCCAGAAATAAGCATAGGATCAGAACACTGCAAGTCAGGTGGGTGTTATTCTTGTATCAATTTAGTTCTGGTTGGGCCTACCCGGATTGAAAAATCCAAGCTAATTTCTTCTCTAATGGGTTAGATAAAATGCAGGGCTCAGTTGGCTGGACAGCTGGCTTTGCAATACGGAATGATGCCAAATATGCACCTTAAACTCCTACACCAGCTGAGGTTACCATGGAAGATACCTCCTTCTTAACCTCTCCCATCACCTGAGGCATGGTGACTCTCAAGTTAAACCGCCACCAATTATCTCTGTCTAATGATTAAGTGGGAAAATGCCAACTTTACCGTTTTAAGTAAAATGCAGAAATACAGCAGGATGAATGCACCAACTGATCAGTCCTGGCATGAATGATCCACTCAGGCTTCCTCCTATCCTTCCTCTTCTGATTCTATTAGTATAACCCTCTTTTCCTTTCTCTCTAAAATACTTTTGAACCTCCCTTTTAATGCATCAAATTTCTAATTTGATTTCTTGGTGACTTTCTTACCTTGATGACCTCTTGCCCACAAGTGGAAATACTCTCCAAGTCTAATCAATCACAATTTGTTATAATTTTAAAGACCTCCATTTGTCTTCTCTTTTCAAGAGCAAACAGACTCAAAATGAAAAGTATATTTCTGTGGTTTGGGTATTGTCCTAAAAAAATCTATTTTTCACCTGGTCCATTTCTGCCTCTATTCTCTTTTGATGAGAATAATTCACAGCATTCCAAATGTGGTCTAACCAAGGTTTATTACAAGTTAATCATAACTTCTCAATTTTCTCTCTCCAGAAGTAAATGCGAGTTGTTGGTCAGCTTTTATAACTTTATTAACCAGTGCCACAATTTTTACTATTTGTGTGCTTATTCCGTCCAGATTACTTTGTTCCTCTACTTCATTTAGATTATCGTTTTCCAAGCAATATGAAGCTTTACACCTATGTTGAACTAATTTGTTATTATATGCCCATTCTGCAAATTTATTGTTATCTTCTTTAATTTGTTGCAATCCCTTCTCAACATTGGCCATTCCTCCCAATTTGTTGCCATCTGAAACTTGGAAATTATGTATTTGATTCCAAAATTTAAATAGTTAATATAAATTGTGGGCAGTAGTTCCAGCTTTAGTCCTGGCAGGGTCCCAGCTCCTACCTTCTGTCTGTCACTCTGAATAGCAATGCTTTACTCCTGCCGTCTGCTTTCTGTTTTGCAGCCAGCTATAACTTTCCATTCTACTTGTCCCTTGACTCTGCAGCGCTCTGACTTTATTCATTAGTGTATCATGAGAAATTTGTGAATTTTGCCAGCAGTCCTCTGTGTTCTTGATGCAGAAGTGTTTTATGGATTCCCTTTGTATTGCAGGTACAAAGAATAGGAATAAGGTTGGAAGAAAATATGACATAAATCACAACTATATAAGTTTGACACCATATTGTGATGGCTACTGTTTCGTAACTTTTCTGCATTTTAACAAATTGTATTTTATGGAGTGTTGTTCTCTGTAGCTGGAGTAGTATAAATAGTGGCTGTAATAAAAACTAGTCAGTTACCTCCCCAGTTACAGAATGTTCCAGTTAATTATAGCCCTGAGTTCTTTTGTGCATGTGTCCTATTAAGTAACCCATTAATGTAATTGTTTATGATACATGATTTTTCCTGTGCTCCATTAAAATTATTTACTTGGGTTCATACCACATGTGTGGACTGGAAAACAGTGGTTTATTTTTGTGTTGGAACTACTTTCTAATATTCATACACCAACAGTCAGTCCTATCCCAGTTCCAGACTTTTCAAGCATGCAGAAAACGGAGGGAGTGGACAATACGCAATTATTTCTTTCGACGTAAGCAAACAGTTTCATATTCTCTGTTCTGGGTCTTAGCCACCACATGCACTAACTCGGCATGGAAGAAGATTGTTAAAATTTTTAACTTGGAGCATCATCACAGGAAACAAGACTAGGTAGTGAACAATAGGGAGTAAGTAGGCAGAGGAGGGCCAAGAAACCTCATGACATTACCAAAGCTGAAACAACAAATGCTGGATAACAGTGCCTCCCACCTCCCCATAGCTAAATGGAAGACAATTTGAAGGTGGGTGGGGAAAATTGGGTGAAGGGAAGCACCGCAAACATGGCCACTCTATTAGTTGCACCCTTCATGACCTTCTGATGCTATGCCTACATGTATGGCCTGACTAGATGATGGCTCTCTGTTTTCTTCTGCTGTTTAGCCTCAGTGTCGTCCTTATCCTCATCTCTGTTTCAACAAGCAACAGTACCCACTCCCTTCCAAAAGAAGACATCTTGGAGAAGGAGAATCCTTCTGAGAAGGCCTAATTGCAGACTGCGTCATTCCCAGCCACTGGCACAGAATCGAGCAGCCCCAATAGCCTACAGAGTAATAGCTTCACTGATCCAAACAGAAATGCAGACTTCAGGTTCGCAGCAACGAGATCTAAGCTGTAGACTTCATGTAAGAAGGCTACATCTGGTTTTGGAATGCATGAGAAAGAGCTTCACCGTTGTGGTTGGAAGAGTGGAGGAGTCCAGCAGAGTGTTGTCATTTCCTGGGATATCAACAGGATGCAATTTCAAACACAGAACTAAATTACCCTGCAGGTTACATTTGTCACCTTATTCTCATTACAGTTCCATTTCTGCATTATCAGAAAGTCACCAACATAGGCAGTGACTGAATGAATATCAGAAGCTACTGTTACTAAGTCAAGGTAGTCATGAAGGTCTAACAAGCACAATTATTGCTGAGGAGCTTTTACAGATAAGGGGATTGTGACAGTCAGTAAAAGTGAGGCTCTAATATTCCCTCACCCACGGCACATTATATTGCCCTTTCCTTCTTGCAGTTGTGGTCTCAGCTTCTTCCACGCTTCCTTCTTTGATGTGACTCCTCTTACTCAAATCCTCTTTCTGGTATTAGTTTGTACAGAATGCAGCAAGCTGCAGTGATGATGTGACTGATTTCATTCCGTCCATAGCACATCTGCAGAATGATCAAAGCAACTGAATCCTCACTTCCAAATGCTATTCAATGTTCCTGGCAGTCACCAGGCTCTTCTTTGTTTTGTTCAAGCACAGCACAATTGTAAAAGGATGCCGTCAACAAAGTGTCTTCCCCTCTAGTAGCCATCAGCAGGCATTTTGAAATGAGTGTAAAACAAGGAGCATGGATGACTGTCACGAAATAAAATCGTCTCATGGAAACTGCTATCAAAACTAACGCAGCCTTGCTTTATTCAGTGGTGATCACACGGTATTTTAAAACTGAAGAAGTGGTGTCCATTCTGTGCTTAACGGTAGGTAATGAGGGGAGAAAAAGATTGCACAGCAATCCACAGAATGGCCATGGAAATGTACTGTTCATAATGATCCTAATGATCGAAATGCCTGCGAACGTGTGACTCTTTAGAAATAACTTGTAGAGATGCCAGTTAGTTAGCACAGCTTTGTGTCACTCAGTGGATTTGCTGCAGGGTAAAACCTCTGCATCAGTTAAATTTGCACAGTGGTCCAACAGATTAATCAGATTTTATTTGTAAGTTGTACAATGTTGCACAGTGATTGCATCTGCAACTCAAGCCAGCTCCACAGTAAAAGTGGGCAGCAGCAAATTCAGGTAGAATTTGACGGTAAATCAACCTTTCCTACATTCAACAACTAGTAACTGACAAAGTCTCAGAGGACCATAGGGCTGCTCGCTCATTAGAGAGAAATGACTGGTGGTAAATTGAACCGGAGTTTCCCCAAACTTCAGGCAAGAGGTGAGTTTGAGAAGGTGGGATGATCACAATGATCCCAGTCAATGAGCGAATTGAACCTGTGCTGTCAGTATCACTCTGTATCACAAATCAGCCACCTGAGGTAACCAACTTCCTCATAACCACTGAAAGACCCTGTTCCCACCAGGAAGGTTGGGGAACATTGATATCAATAGTGTAGTGATATGGATTGATAATAAATGCAACATTGCCCACAGCCTAGCAGAATTTTTGAAAAGAAAGGCTAAGTAGAATGCAGTACTTTTTTTAGACCTTCTTTATTGTGATTCCTTTACTAACCTTTCCAGTGTCCTCAAACATTAAAACCTTATTAAGGAGCATGGTTTGGAAGTCACAGAAAAGATTTCAGTTTCAATTTTCTGCTAGCTATTACATTAACACCATATATTGTAACTAAATTACATTGATCGGATAAAACATCTCACAGAAGTAAAAAAAAGTATCAAACACCAGCCTATACCAAAAATCTGAAATAAATAGTGCAATTAGCTCGTATAGTTGGTTTGTTTATCTGTGATTGCTCTGTCAAATGATGTAGGAAATTTATTTTTAAATAGGAAACCAGTATTTTCAATAGCAGTAATAAACTTGATCATTTATTTTCAACATTATACACAAGGAACCATTTTAACATTCAGCCTCAACCGAGAACAGATCCCATGTGATGTAGACTACAACACACAAAAAAGATTTGTTTATCATTCTTCATAAATGTCTAGTCAAAGCTGTAAATTAAGAGCAAAATACATGCCTCACTAGTTTTTATTCTTAAATGGTCATTGATGGCTAAGCTAAAACAGTGATTTACATCTTAATAATGGCTTGCGAAAATGATTTATTTCTTACGCTTTGTCAATCTACACTGTGTTTTCCACACTGACACCAACACAAACAAACTAAAAAGTAATAAATGGCAGCCATTGTTTTACTGTGAGGTAATTGAGAATTCAAGAAAATCTATGCAAAAATAAGTTCTTGGCACCTGAGAGTTGCTCTATCTTTTTAATTTTATTTAATGAAAGTGGGATGCATTGGGTACATTACAAAATGAACACATCCATATAATTTCACAATAATTCATGAACATATTATGATCTGAAAATAATTGATGGCTCACAAAAAGAAATGTTCTGGCAATGCAAAATGATTCAACAGCATCAAGTTAGTATTTCTGGTATAGGTCTGAAATCCAGGATATAATTTTGATTTTCTCTCTAGCTAACATTTTCCCAATTTGCAATAAGTTCTTTTCACTCCTCGTGAAAAGGTAAGTTTTAATCAAGCACTGAGCGTTGGACAATGCCAAACCTGTATGATACTTCATCCAAAACTACCTCCGACATTTTAGAATTGACATCAAGGACCAGGTCAGGGATCAAAGATTCGCTGTAGATGAAAATCTTTAGTTATGAGGACAGACTAGAGAAACTGGAATCCTTTCATAACAGGAACTTTTGAGAAGGTCTGATGGAGATATTCAAAAGTGAAATTACAATGACTACAAAAGGTTAATATCCATTGGTCAGTCAGCTGGTAACTAAAAGTGACATGAACTATGATCCCTGTTATTGACCTCTCTGATAATGACTTAAGGTCCTTCCTATGTGTTCTACCGAAGTTTTTCAGACATTCCTTCAGTCTCCTACATTCCAAACGTAATGACCCAAACCCATCTAATCTTTCCTCATAGTTGACATCATATTCCTGCACCTATATTAAGGAAGGAATAATTATCTCCTTGAAGCTACATGCTCCATGCCAACAACAAAATTTGCAGTGTCCAGTTGCAAAGACTATGATCCTGTCTTAATTGTTCTTTTCCTGCCTTATTAATTCAGCAACTGCACCTTTTCAGATCTGTTGCTGTGACCATAACTTTCTAGCCTTGCCAATTTTTACGATTGCAGTGCATAATCTGAAATAACTAGTTGTACATGAGTACAAACAGATATTTTTCATAGTGAGTCCTATGGAAAGAAAATCTGATAAGAGTTAATGACTTTTTCCAAAAAAATTAATGCGTGTGTCACCCCTTCCCACCGCATCCCCACAGCTGCTGCCAAATTTGTTTTAAACTGAGGAACGTTGTTTCAGCACATCACAAACATCACAACATTAGGAACTCAGGCCCGGAAGACATCGTCCCTGGTGTGATTTTCCATTTCTTAACTAACAAATGGAAAATTGAGATAGAAAAGACTATGATAGGAATTGTGCCAGAAGCAATAGTTCAGAACATCCACTTCAATATTCAGATAACTGGGAAGTATATTTTGCCACTTGACAACTGGAACATCAGTTTTGCATATACCTCACATGCGTAAATGAAATTTGCTGCACTTTCCAAAATGTGAGAAACCGATCTCCAAATAAAATGATCCCATAATATGTCAGATTAAATATTGCAACACAATATCTGTTATGAGGTGTTTCTCAAGACCATTTGAAGAACTATCAGTAGCTGTTCTGGTAAAATGGGTCAGTTACTTCCTTCAGTTACAGAATGTTCTCACTAATTATAGCCTTAGGTTCTGACAGCCCAGGTAAAGAATTAATGACTCAGGCCATGACTGCTCCTATGGCAGCCATGTAGTTGTACTTTTGACTACATACTAAAGAGATGTCATCACAGAAAATATTCACCTTTACGGAGTTCAGACACTGAAGGGGATGGAAGATGTGCAGCACTGAATGCAAGGCATAAGGAGTGACTATCTTCTGACAGATATTCACAACAGGTTTGAACAAAAGTCAGTTATTTACATATACCATCCATTGTAAACCGGTTTCAGAATTCCTGAATAAAAACCTGCTCAAAATAATACACTCACTCATTTACTTTTTTGATAATTATGACAGCACACAGGATTGGTTGTTTGCCCTCACAGCTAATTTAAGCATGGCAACTTCCTGAAGAGTTGAGGGTGTCATTCAACAAGTGCTAATAAGGGTAAGAACAGGAGAATATGACAGATGAATGTATGGCTAAAGAATTGGTGCGGGGTCCAGGGATTCAGATTCTTTTCTGGGGCAGAGGTGACCTATTCAAGAGGAATGAGTTACACCTGAGCTGGAGGGAGACAAATATCCTGGAGGGCAAATTTGCTCATGCTGCAAGGGAGGGTTTTAACTAGATTGGCAGGGGAGGTGAGATCTTCAATGGCAGAGAGGCAAGTGCGGAGGTCGAAGGAGATATAGTAATCAGAAATAGCAAGTTCAAGAGACAGGTAGGCCGGAACAGGACATGGAGCAAGGAATGCCTGTTGGATTAAACTGCATCTATTTCAGTGTAAGAGGGCTGACAGGTAAGGCCGATGAACTCAGGGCATGGATAGATACGTGGGGCTGGGATTTAATAGCCATTACAGAAACATGGCTAAAGGAAGGACAGGACTGGCAGCTTAATGTGCCAGGGTGCAGGTGCTTAGGAGGGACAGAGGTGGAGGAAATAGGGGACAGGGAGTTGCATTTTTGATTAAGGGCAGTATCGCAGCAGTAGTCAAATGAAGTAACTGAGGGATTATCCAGTGAGGCTTTGTGGGTGGAGCTAAGAAATAAGAAGGGGATGGTGACGTTATTGCAGTTGTACTATAGGCCCCAAAATAGTCAACAGGAATTAGAGGAACAAATACGCCGGGATGTTGTGGAGACTTGCAGGAGCAATAGGATTGTCATAGTGGGGGATTTTAATTTTCCTAACATAGGCTGAGACCCATAGTGTTAAGGGCTTAGCTTAGGTGGAATTTGTTAGATGTGTTCAGGAAAGTTTCCTCAAGCAATATATAGAGGGTCCTACTCAGGAAGGGGCAAAACTCAACCTGCTGTTGGGAAATAGGGCAGGACAGGTGACTGAGGTGACAGTGGGGGAACACTTTGGGACCAGTCGCTATAGTTCTAGTAATTTTATAATAGTTATGGAGAAGGAAAAAGCTGGTCCACAGGTTCAAGTTCTAAATTGGGGCAAGGTGAATTTTGATGGAATTAGACAGGAGCTTGCAGGGGTTGATTGGAGCAGTTTGTTTGCAGGCAAAGGGACCTCTGGCAAGTGGGAGGCCTTTAAAAGTGTGATAGCTAGAGTTCAAGGTCTATATGTTCCTTTGAGGGTGAAGGGCAAGGTTGGCAGCAGTAGGAACCCTGGATGACAAGAGATATTGAGGCTTTGACTAGAGAAAAGGAGGAGGCATGTCTCAGGAACTTGCAGCTGGGATCAAGGAAATCCTTGGATGTATATAGGGGATAGAGGAGTTTACTGAAGAAGGAAATCCAGAGGGGGTATTAGATAGCTTTGGCTGAGAAGATTAGGGAGGAGCCAAATAGATTCTTTAAGTATATTAATGGAAAAAGAATAACTAGAGAGAGAATAGGACCCCTCAAGGACCAAAGTGGACATGTATACGTGGAACCCAAGAAGATGGGTGAGAGCCTCAATGATTATTTCACCTCTGTGATTACCATGGAGAAAGACATAAAGACTTGAGAACTTGGGGGAGTTAGTGGCGATATCTTGGGGACAGTCCGTATTATGGTAGAGGAAGTGTTAGAAGTATTAGAATATATGAAGGTAGATAAATCTCCTGGTCCTGACCAGATATATCCAAGAATCCTGCAAGAGGCTAGGGAAGAAATTGTGGGGACCCTGGGTAATATATTTGCATTATTGTTAGCCATGGGTGAAATCCTGGAAGAGTGGAGGGTAGTGAATGTTGTGCCTTTATTCAAGAAGGGCTGCAAAGAAAAACCTGGGAATTATAGACCAGTAAGTTTAACATCTGTGGTAGGTAAGTTACTTGAGAAGATTCTGAGGGATAAGATATACATGCATTTGGAAAGACAGGGTTTGATTAGGAGTAGACAGCATGGCTTCATGTACGGGATACAATGCTTCACAAATGTGTTACAGTTCTTTGATGAAGTAACCATGAAGGTTGATGAGGGTAGGGCAGTAGATGTAATCTGTATGGATTTCAGTAAGGCCTTTGAAAAGGCTCTACATGGTAGGTTGCTCTGGAAGGTTAGATTGCATAGAATCCAGGGAGAACTGGCAAATTTGATACACAATTGGCTTGATGGTAGGAAGCAGAGAATAATAATGGAAGGATGCTTATCTGACTGGAGGCCCGTGACTAGTGATGTGCCTTAGGGGTCGGTGCTGGACGCATTGCTGTTTGTTATCTATATCAATGATTTGGATGAGAATGTACAAGGCATGATTAGTAAGTTTGCGGATGACACTAAAGTAGGCAGTATCCTGGACAGAGAGGAAGCTTATCAGAAATTGCAGCAGGATCCTGATCAACTGGGGAAGTGTGCTGAGAAATGGCAAAATGCAGTTTAATATACAAGTGTGAGGTGTCGCATTTGGAAAGTCAAATGAAAGTAGGAGTTCCCTGGTGAATGGTAGGACCTTAAGGAGTGTAGTGGAGGAGAGGGACCTTGGAGTTCAGGTGCACGGTTCTCTGAAAGTGGAGTCACAGGTAGACAGGGCAGTGAAGAAGGCTTTTGGCACACTGGCCTCCATCAGTCAGGGTATTGAGTATAGAAGTTGGGAAATTATGTTGCAGTTGTACAGGACATTGGTGAGGCCACACTTGGAGTATTGCGTTCAGTTTTGGTCACTTTGCTATAAGGAAGATGTTATTAAATTGAAAAGAGTGCAGAAGAAATTTACAAGGATGTTGCCAGGACTCAAGAGACTGAATTATCGGGAGAGGTTGGACAAGCTGGGACTTTTTTCTTTGGAGCATAGGAGACTGAGGGGGAATCTCATAGAAGTGTATAAGATCATGACAGACATGGATAGGGTGAATGCACTCAGTGTTTTTCCCAAGGTTGGGGAATCGAGGACTAGAGGGCATCAGTTTAAGGTAAGCGGGGAAAGAATACACGGGAACCTGAGGGGCAACATTTTACACAGAGGGTAGCACGCAAATGGAATGAGCTGCCAGCAGAAGTGGTTGAGATGGGTACATTAACAACATTTAAAAGGCATTAGGTCAAATACATGGATAGGAAAGGTTTAGAAGGGTATGTACCAAGTGTGGGGAAATGGGGTTAGCGTGGAAGGACATTTTTGTTGGCAGGGACCAGTTTGGGCCAAAGGCCTGTCTCCGTGCTGTAGGACTCTATGACTCTATAACAAGCAAGATCAACACCAAAACTGGAAACATATTTTCTCCTTATCTCCCCTTCCAGCATTCCACACAAGCCATTTTCTCCATGACACTTTGGTCCATTCCTCATTCACCCAAGTCCTCCAAGGCCTTCCAGCAGCACCTTTTCTTGCAAACACAAGAGATGTAACTGCTGCACTTTTAGCTTCTCTGTCTTGACCATCCATGGGCCCAACACTCCTTCCTGGTAAAACAGCAATTTATATTACTTCTTTGAATTTTGTACTGGAATCACTGTTCACAATGTAATATTCTTTACATTAGGGAGGCCAAATGCAGATTGAACAGCTTCAGTGCATTGTTCAGTCCACAAACATGATACCAAGTTTGCAATGGCCTATCACTTCAATTCTCTATCTCACCCTCACACTAACATCTCTGCCTTTATTCTGCTGCACTGCTCCAGGAAGGCTCAACATAATCTTGAGAAATTGAACCTCATCTTTTATTAAAGCATTCTACAGCCTTCCAGACTCAATGCTGAATTCATCAATTTCAAGCCTTCATCTCTGCTCTCCAGTTTGTTACTTTGCTCTGCATATTTTGGTTTTCTGATCTGTTGACTCTCAAAAAACAGCATCCCTGATCTAGGCACATATTTTGTTTTTTAATTCTCTTGTCCTAACGCCATTCCCTTTATCCCTAAAAGACAAACTCTTCTATTATTCAATCTCTCTCTCCTTTCCACCCAGCAGAAATGTTGCCCCCTTGTAACATCCACCCCTGATTCAAAACCCTATTCAAACTCAAAACATTTCTTACTTTCTGCAGTTTTGATGAAAAGTCAGTGACCTGAAAATATTAACACTATTTCCCTCTCAACACATGCTGCATGACTTGCTCTGAATTATGTCTAGTGTTCTGTCAATATTAGGAACAAATGGGCTACTCTACATTTGAGAAACCAAACAGACTGGGTGACCGCTTTCCAGAACACCTCCGGTCTGTGCACAAGCATGACCCCAACCTGCCCGTAGCCAGTCATTTCAACACAGCATTCTGCTCGTGTACCCACTTGTCTGTCCTCGACATACTGCAGTGTTCCAGTGAATCACAGTGCAAACTAGAGGAACAACATCTCATCTTCAGACTAGGCACTTTACAGCCTTTTGGACTTAATATTGAATTCAACACCTTCAAATTGTGAACCAACTCCCATTCCTTCCTTTTCTTTTAGCTTTACTTGTTACATTCTCTGTCACCATGTTCTCTCCTGTCATCCCAGTGGGCGTGTCTTCTGTTTCAGTTCTGGCAGTTAGACACACCATTGTTCTGCCATTCTCACATTCTGATCACTTAATCTGAACTATCAACATCCTTTCTTCACCAGCACCTTACTCCCACTACACCCACTCCTCCCCCCATACTAAAGCATAAATGCTGCCCCCTTCACACTTCACTTCAGCACTGATGAAGAGTCATGTAGAGTCAAAATGTTAGCTTGCTCTCTCTCCATGTTGTCTGATGTGCTGTGATCTCCAGCGTTTGTTGTTTTCAGTGTGAGAAGATATGTTCAAATGTTACTGAAAAATTAAGGTATGCCTACTAACCTTGTGTCACGAGTACTCAATATATTGTTAGTCGGGTCTGGTCAATGAAAGTCAATTTCACCCACAAATTTAGCTACCCTCTGGAGAAATATTGGTCAATTTGGCATACACTTGTGTTTCCAAACAGAAGACAAATTATATTAACAAAATAACTCTGTACAGTAGGTAATGGCCTCATAATATGACCACAGTATTAATCTAAATGCACAGGTAATATTCTGGGGACCCATGTTTGAACTCCGCCATAACAGAAAGTAAAATTTAACGAGGGATGTGACTGATTCTTAACTGCCCTCTAGGCAACTTGGAAGGGGCAACAAATGCTGATGTGGCCAGTGATGCCCACATCTTGTAAATATTTTTTTAAAAAAGAACTAATACTATTGTCAAAGTTAGAAATCATTAACTGCTAGGGAACAAGGACCTAAAAAATCACTGACATCTATATTTTTCCTGATGTGCAAGAAATGAAAATGTCAAAAGCCTAGGCAGAAAATTGCCCTGAAGTTTATTTAGAAATGCATGCTAATACATTTAGTGAAGAATAATATAAAAAATGGATTCTGATAAATGGGTGTCATCTTGGAAAAGACAGAAAAAGTGTTTTTGGCTAAAAGAGCTGTATATCATTACCATCACAAAGATTTCATGTTCAAACAAAACTGACTTGAATTTATATAGCGCCTTTGCGACGAATGCCCCAATCTGCTTTACAGTTATTTAAATATTTTTAAAGCACAGTTACTGTTATAACATAGGATATATAATCTAAGTATTGCAACAATGAGCTTATCCCTATATAACTACGTCATGTGTTCACAGGTAAAATTTTTAAAAAATTTGATGAAGCATGTTCACAAAAAGATGCCAATTTTCATTTATTGTGTACATACCAGGGAGGAAGTCAAGGCCTTGGAGAGAATACAAAATAAAAATCTCAATAATATCACTTATGAAATGTGTCCAGAGAAACTGGATTCTTTCTTCCAATTGAAAGTTAAGAGGAGATTTAAGAGAAAAATTCACAATAATGAAATGTTTTGATAAAATAAGTGAGAAAGATTAATTTTCATTAGTTATCGTGTCACTAAATAACCAATAGAAGTATAACGCAATAGGGTAGAAGTCTCTTTTTACTCTGAGTTGGTAAGATTTAAAGTGCCTGACCAGAAACAATGGAGTCAAGAGAATTAATAGTAGCATCTAAAAGAGGAGTTAGAAATCTGAAATGGGAAAATGATACGGAGAAAAGTCAGAGGAATGCAAGTAAGTGGATCATTATTTCAGAAAGCCAGTCCTGGTGCAATGGGAAAACTGGTCTCTTTCTGTGCTTAAAATTGTACTCTGCTCAAATTTGGACGAGACCATGCTCCTTTAAAGATACAGTCCATACGCATATTTTACTACTTGTGGAGTTCATCTGCCATTAGGCACACCCTTTTCTGATTTGCTGATGGTAATCAGGATCTTTAGCTCTGTGTGGTAACTGCCCAAGCTCTGGTACATAAGGTACTACATATAGATGCAGATTTCACAATTCAAGCCCTGTAAAAAGTAACAGCAACAATTTTATCACAATCATAATAGTTGTATACCAACAGGTTTGGTTTCAATTTCCACTAAAATAAAGGATTATTATAGTACTGAAAGTCAGAGGAGTCAATGGATTTCAGGTGAGGACCAACACCATTTGAATGCTATCAATCAAATTCTCACATGGAACACAAGTGAAGAGGGGACAAGAATAACAGCCCACAGTTGACAGTCATGCAACCCCTAGTGGCTCAAGAGCTTCCAGGTAAGTGGCAAGGAGGATATCCTGGGAAGATCTAGCTGGTTGAAAGTGAGAGAAAAGGTCGTCAAAGCAATGGAGTGGTCCCAACTTGTCTTGGCAGGGCTGATTGCAGTCGTCCTCCTCCTACCTGCATCCAAGAATAGCTCTAGGTTCACCGACCAAACCATGAGAAAAATCGAAAGAGCTGTGAATGCTGTAAATCAGAAACAAAAACAGAAGTTGCTGGAAAAGCTCAGCAGGTCTGGCAGCATCTGTGAAGAAAAATCAGAGCTAACGTTTCAGGTCCGATGTCACCTGACTATCCGATGTCATGGATGCAATCAAACCATAAGTCTGCTTCTACCTAGTGGTAAAGTTGTGTTGACTTCACCCCTCAAGCCTCAGTTGGGGTCACATTGATACAATGGAGTCCCATTGTGTGAATGATGCCGAGATTCTGATTGCTTTAGATGGGCAGCTCATATACCTGTAAAATCCTCTCAGTTTGAATCACAGACAGGAGGGATTTGTGTAGCTAAGTACCTCATTCATTTTAACAGCCATCAGCCAAGTTTCCCACAGACTTAAAACTCACCTTTAAAGGTTAATGAAACGTGAATGGCATGAAAATATATTTCTAAAGTCATCCTTAATAATAGGAGATGCCCAAAGCATATCCTGCTGAATTAGTAGCATGAAGCAATGTTATACCTACAGAAGCAGATTGATTTATTGAAAATTACCAGTCAAACAATAGTATTTTAAGTTATGACAAAATTTATGATGTTTGCATTGCAGCAACATTACAAACACAAATATTATTCAAGCCTTGTTTACAGAATCCTATAAACAATTAGAAATGATGTTAACTAAGACTTTCATATAGTTTGATAAGTTATAAAAGATTTGAGTCCAATTAAATTAAATTTTATTTAAGAAAAAAGTACTTTCAACAATTTCTTGTTTACTTTTACTCAATAAACATTATATTGATCAGAGCCAGATTTGTGTGAAGAATATTGAATAGCCTTTTCCTAGAGACTTCAATAAATTTAGGCATTAACTTTCTCATAAGAAATGAACAAGTTTTAAAATATACTGTAGAAATATCTTAATGCGAAATTTCGAAAAACAAGTCTTCAAATCTCCACTGTATTTCATAGAGTTAATCAGAGATTTTGACAAAGAATATAAATGAATGATTTTCTAACTAAGTATAAAATGTAACTTTTAGGAACACAAATTATTTTTAAAAATAGACAGTAATTGAAACAAATAAAGAGCATTTGAATAAATTTTGACCTAGCCAGAGATGGCAAGATCCCATAAACAAAGAAAAAGAAAATCCAATACAAATTAATCTGAAAGAAAGTTGTAATGAAACCTCTCATTGTCCTGAAATGGTGCAGTTTTGATTGCAGTTGTTTAAAAAAAAGTGGCACAGAGAGGAGGAGAAAATCTGGGCCTGTAAAAACAGACCAACCTTTTTTGTGCAGTATAAAGAACTATTTGTTTTCAATCAACAAGAGGGTTAGTGACACTGTGGATTGTACAGTAGCAAACTGCAGCATTCAAGAGCACACAGCAAATTTGTGCCAGCAATTCCCTATAATGATGCATTTTTTTCCAGAATACAGATGTGCTGCTCTCCTGAGGGACGAACAGAAGACAAGATAAGACTCATTAATCTCACCTCCCTTGTGAAGAACAACAGACCAGCACTGACAGAGCTTAGCAAGTGAATCACCTATCCATTCTTTTGATCAGGATTTGATGGATAACTTCGGAGCAAACTGAAAAGGAAAGGGGAGGAAAGTGAAATGAGTTTGGATCAATTTATTCAGTAGTAATCCAGCAACCCTGAAGCAATATTGTTCAAAGATACCATTTTTCTTGAACAATTGCTTTGGGATATTTGAAAAAGCAAATCGTGTTTTTAAAAATCGTAATGTTGTTTCTGAATATGATAAGTTTCTCTGCAAACAGTGAGGTCTCATCATGCCTTACCAAATTAAAATGTGAGTACACAGATTAGAAATATTTTTCCTGAGATTTCACTGCATTGAAGGAAAGTACTATCAGCCAAGTTTGCAAAAGGGGGAAATACAATATAGATCAAAAAGTCAGTGATGGATGTATGCATTAGTGAAATTTAAATAAAAGGTTAAGTAACATTTAGCAAACTGAATGACATAGTTAATACCAAAACTACTCAAACATGTAACTGTACTTATTGATGGAAGAACATTAACAGCAGTTTGTTTCACTCTCTTCACTTACAAAAATCCTGTGTAAACAGCAGGAGAGGTTTACCATGAAATGAAAAATTCTTTTCACTGATAAAAATCTCTTGGCACATCATTAAAAAGATATTTCAGCTTGTTTATGAACAGCCAAAAGAAATACCATACATTGCAGCATATAAGTCGACCTCTGAAGCCTCCAAAACACCTTGCAAAGATGTGGGACTGGGGAGGGGGGCAACTTATATACCAAGTATAAAATGTGATCCATGAGTGTGGGTGGTTACCATTTTGAAATGTCAAACACCTGTCAATTCATGTTAAATGAATGTGGCATGTTTTAATGAGTGAAGTGATTGTAAAAAGACACCTTTAATCACAATCAAAGTGTCTTAAAGCAGTTGAATTCATTGCCTTCTCATGCATCATTTTCATCAAATTCAGTTGTTGCTTTGGCGAGACCATTATCTTTGGAATCCCACTCTGGATCAGAATTAGCACCTGCCCCTTCAGAATCATCTTCCATTCCATCCAATGAATTGGCTATTCTACATCTCTTGAATGGTCTGATGACACTTTGTCATTGATAATGAACCGCACAAAACATCAAGAGAGGAGTGCACATATTTCCACTCAGGATAAAAGTTTGTTTCTACAATAGGCTATTCCATTTGATATGGACAAGATCTGTGAATGTTTTTTTGAACTACAAACATAAACCAGTGCTGGCACGATGAACCAAATGACCTCCTTTGTGCCATAACAATTCTGTGGTTTATTAGATTCCGCTGGGGTAACTGCAATGCATGTGAGTTATTTCTTTACAGGCATTTCTTAATCTGATTGGCTATTTGGGCTGGAACCTTAAAGGGATCTGAAGGATGTGGGCTATCATGAGATTTGAGATAAAATTGGACAAGTAGGCTGTCAAGGCCCATCTCAGTGCTCCATTTTCTGCAGGTTGTGTGGCAAGATTCTCACAAGGCAGTGACACATTGCCAAGTGACAGTGATTAAATGCCTCTTTTATGTCTCAACTCACCTCATTAATTTTTAGCTTTCTATCTTGCCAAACTCGCCAAACAAGCTGGACATCTGGAAAACTTGGCATGGAAACAAGAGTGGATACCTGGCAGAGACAATAATTTGAGCCTGGTGACTTTGGCTGATGGAGGAAAAGTGCAAAAAGGCAAGGTAAGGTATGCATGGTGGAATGCTGGGAGAGTCCAAGCAGACTCGGAGTAAGTGAACACCAAGAGAGCAAGCGAAGAGCCCTGAGATGCATGATCTAGGTCCATGAGCTAGGGACTTTGCTGCAGCATTACAGCACAGTTGTCAGAGCAGCCTGAGGTGCAGCTTTGAAATGCAAAAGCATCCTCAGAGCTGATCAGAGATGTGGCATGAGGGTTCATAGTGGCTGCCAATACCCGTGGCTGTGAAGTGCATGTGGCTGGCACTCTTGGACCGTGCGTTAAGACGTTGATGTGCAATGCCCAACATGGAGGCCTTTCAGAGACAGCAGCGAACTGAAATCGCCAGATACCCACTTTGGCTTCCGTGTCAATTGTCTCAACATCTAGCTTCTTTGGCATGTTTGGTAAGATAGTATGGTGAATACTAATAAGGCGGTTTGGCCTGTAAATAATGCATTTAACTAGTGTTAATCCCCCTTAAATGGCAATCTGCTGCTTTCTAGTGTGAAACTCACTGCACCACTTGTCAAAACATAAAGCATGGAGTGAGATGCTACCAAGGTTAAGATAGACCTCAATGGACTTCTTGTGCATTTCTGCCACAAATCTCACTGGAGACCACATGACTTAGACCCCTATAAGATTCCACTCATGATTTCTGGTGGTCAAAATTATTAGAGCCATGTTGTACACTGGATCGGCTTATACACCGCAACCTTTGGTAATTGGAGGAAAAATTAAGTTCATATTCACTTCCAAATGATCCCTAGTTGTGTAACTGCATTTGGTAGAGGCAGTAAAGAGGCAAACTGAACAAAACACAATGGGCGAAGATATGATTCATCGCTGACCTCTGTCACAATCAGTTCAAGTCCCACCATCTGAAAATGAGCACCCAACATTGCTGCCAATTCAGAAAGTAAACAAAATGGCTGAACAGGAGTTAAGAGAACATGCCACAAACAGACCTATTGTGTTACATGGCTCAAATTTTAAACAAATAATTGAAAATTGTTTTGTGCAAAACACACTGGCTCAAGAAGGTTCACTCTGTTGATCCAATAAATCTGAAATAAGATTCAGTGACAAGAAGGAATACACAAACTGCAAACACTTCAAATAAAGAACAGTGGAATGCTGCTAAACTGGTTAACACCAGCCAACATCACAATGATGATCACTTAAAGCAGAAATAAATGTAATAAGGCTGCAGAGTAAACAAAATAAATATTAAAGTAGATATAAATGCTATATTTATTTGGTTAATGCTTGCACTTAAAGTATACAAAATGCAAAGGGTGAAACATGCAATATAACTTTTGAAAGATTCGAAAACTGTGCTCAAAATCGCTTGAGACTCAAATCCCTAATTCCTATATATGAGGTTCAAAAAGAGCAGTATACCCAGGGGTCTCAGCAACAGGGGTAAGGGTAAAAAGGGAGGTCACTCCTGGGAAGACGGTTACCTCTTATTGGCCCCAGAGTACTGGCAAAGGAGGTCCCCTCACCAATTACCCTGATACCAGCGGCAGCTAAGGTGCTGGGCTTCTTGTATAGCATGGGCCTTGCTGTCACTGGTTCAATCTTGGCAGGAGGCACGTGGGGACATCCCCAGGCTTCCTCCTCCCCTCCTAAAACTTCAGGCAGGTTTAGGTGGAGGTGTGGTGGGCGGGCAGAGGGAAGGTCACCTGCAGTACTTCATGTGCCAAGCCCCCTTTCCACCCAGGCTTCAAACCCACCAACTCTCAGGGTCACCTTCTCCCCTCCTTGCTGTGCCATGAGCAATGGCGACTAAGGTGAGAAAACACAGAAAGATTTAAAACATCAGAATCTTGATGTCAGGAAATCTTTTCATGATTTCTCCTTAAGCTTTCAGTGGTGATTTCAGATCATTGAGCAGCAACTATGAGGGGATGATTCTGACATGTTTGGGTTTAATCGAAGTTGTGTCGGGTTTTATGAAGGGATTTCTCACTGTATCTTACCAAACTTGTCTTGTTAACTATGGTGTCCCTCATGTCTGATTCTGGCCCATTTTTCCACGACAACTCGCCACTCAATGGATACGCAGGAATTCACCAGATTCCCTTGTGGCTGCACCATCTTTAAAAGCCCATTTTGCATCCAAGCAAGTTCTGTCAGTCTGGAGCTGCCCGCACAGTTCCTGACTTTTTCTATGGCCATGACAGACAGGAAGAAATTGGCACACCACACCACTTTTCAGGCAGGGACCTGGAGATCCTGCTAGATGAGGTGATGCAGTCATGGGACTTGCTCTTCCCCCAGGACCAGCAAAGGAGACCATGATCTACATCATGCCAGCATGGTCTGAGGATGCCATCCAGGTCAACATACTCTCAGTCATGTGGATGAATGCCCAGCACTGTAGGAAGGAGGTCACTGTCCTTCTCTCCTCCCTCAATGTACAGGTCACCATCTTCTATTTGATATCTCACCCACACTCTAGCTCTGCTTCTGTGCTCATTTTCTACCAAGACACATACTCCACCACCTTTACTATTGCCTGCAACGTCTTTCTCAACTTGCTGTCACCCTCCTCAATCCCCAACACCGCTAAGCCTGTACGTCCTCTGTGCTGCCTACTCAATCATTCACCTCACTTGCACCAGAAATTACAGCTGTACCCACTTTCATTTCCCTAAATTGCTGCCTCCCTTTCATTCCAGAGGGAAGAAGACCCCAGAAAGCAGAAAGACTCAAGGTGGGTGGTGAGCTGCATGAGTTTCAGCATGAGAGCATGACAACATCCTGACTCTGTCCATCCTTAGTGGCTGACCCCCTGATCAAAGGCTATCCCCCTTGACTTGACTGAGACCTGTTGACAACCATGACCAACTCCCTTACAAAAGGAGAATCAAACCAGATTCAAAGCACTAACTCTGTTTCTCTCTCCACAGATGCTGTGCTTCTCAAGCATTTTCTGTGTTGATTTCTGATTTCCACCATTCACTTTGCTTTCAATCCTTAATTTGTGTCTGCGTTAAACGGCACTGCAAGACAGCAGGAGTATGAATCTCACATCTATACCTGTGGGAGCAAAGCCCAAGAAAACAAAGCAAGGCAAAGACATTGAGAGCATCCAGTTGGGCTGACAATGAACAAAAAACCCAGAGATACAGCCTGGTCCAGACAATGAGCTGGCTATGTGTCCTTGAGCACAAGTTGTCCTTGCTACAGCATTACAATGATAGTTGCTGGAGCAGCCCAAGATGTAGCTTTGAAGGACAGGAGCATCTTCTAAGTGTTTCAGAGATGTGCCATGAGGGTTCTTAGAGGTGGTACATGTCAGATGCCAATGTCCATAGATGTGGGATGCGTGTGGCCAGTGCCAATGGACCATATTCTGAGATGTTAGTGCCCAGTCTCCTTTGAAGAAAATATTGAGTTGAATTTGCCAGGTATCCACATTGGTTTCCTTGTTGTGTTTTCTCAATGTTTAGTTTGCTTGGTGAGTTGGGTATGATGGGATGTGGGATATTAAACAGATGAGTTGGACTGTCAACAAGGTGTTTCACAAGCAATAAGCCCCATGAATTGGCAACTTGCTGCTTAGTGAGAAACTCGCCATGTTGTTTTTCAAAAACATAAGAAATGAAGCCAGCTGCTCCTGACTTTGAGATTGAACTTGTTGAACTTTTCGTTTGATTCAACCATAAATTTCACCATCATCCACCTCACTCAGACCCCAATAAGATTCAGCACCTTACTTCCATATATTTGCATCTTATTAAATATTTAAATCCTCATATTCAAATGTTTCCTTCTCCAAGAAACTAGATATTGCAAATTCTTGATAGGTAAATGAAAGTGGGTACTTAGCAGCTGCAGCTCACCAAATGCTTGTCCCAGCTGCAGTGCAATTGTTCCTTCCCCACCTGCTCCATGGGCACCATTCTCCTTGACTCTTTATCCATACAAATTGGCATTAGCAAACCACCAGCCTCACCATATTATCATGCCTGCTCTCCATTCAACTCTCATACCACTTCGGCCTTTCAGTTCTTTGGAGCTTGCCGGCATCTGTGACTGGCATGTTTCTGCCAGGCCATTCTCTGTGCATGGACGTACACACATCGTACACATCTACACAGCATGTATCTTATGGCTCTTAGCTTGCTTTCTTAGCACTCACACAACTATGTGCTGACTTGGAGGCCGTCATTCTCTTGTTTATGACACATTAGATTCTTAGCCACCAGGATATTTAGTGCTTAGTTACAGGCTTCCAGTCTCTGTGGCTTGTATTGCTTTGTAAGCACAGAGGGAGAGATAGGCAGCTTATCAAAGTGGAGACCACTGAACAGCCAAGGGGAAGGACATGCCACTGTGCAGCACCATGCATCATGTCAGTGTCATGCCTGTAGCATGTGCCAACAGTTTACACCGTAAACATGTTGCATGTCATTCCAGGATAGGGCCATTTGTTAACATCAAATTGGAGCAGTCGTTAGTGAGGTGAAGGGGAACTTATGGTCAGTCAGTGGTTGCTACTATAAACATTCACAGAGTGTGTCCTAATCCATAGCATTGGCCACAGTTAGGCAGGTGCTTGCTCTACCAAATCCAGTCAAAGTTCCCTTTCACACAGCCACTCTAACAGTCTGTGCATGGTGACCAGAGGTTTGACATGTTCACAGCATGGACACGGCAACCTCAAAGGTTTATGCAGGAGAATAAAGAAATTGTCATGAACAATGGTATATGGATCCATGTCCTTGCTGTCTGAGGGTTGGTCAGTTGGAGCGGTGTGAAAGCATCAGTGCTGGGAAGATGGGAGGTAGCAAATTTTCCTGCATAAAGAAAAATGTAGGTTGAACATGACGAATGTCAATGGAGCAGCTGTTAGTGTTCCAGTGAATAAATAGAAAGCACAGAGGGGAGGAAGCATTAGCAATTTGGGAAAACAATGTAAGTGAAAGCTGATGAGTGGATGTGATGCATGCAATACTAGGAGCTGTAGTCCAGGATTCTTGATGAGGGGCATGTGCAGTGCCATAGTTAAAGTGAGCGTGGCTCTCTGAGTGCGAGGTACCAGAGAGAAGATGCTGGCTCCTACCCTATGGAGCACAGAAGATCATTGACCTTCCCTCTTCACTGCTAGAAGACTCACTTCACCTAGAACCTTTCAGTGGCCTGTGCTGCAATTTGTGTCTAGGCTGGCTTGGCTGGTAGCAAACCTCCTTTGGAAGTCTCCAGGAAAGAGACTGCACTCCTTTCCAGCACTCCATCCACCAAGACCTCTAAGTTCCTGTCCACATAGATAAAACTACAAGAGAGGCAAGAGTGGACACTGGACCACTGGAAAATGAGGCTGGAGAAGGAGTCATGGGGTCAAATAAATGACTAAGGAATTGAATAGCTACTTTGCATCTATCTTCACGGTGGAAGAACACCAGTAGCATGCTGGAATTTCAAATCGGGGACAGAGTGTGGTGGCCATCACTAAGGAGAAGGTGCTGGGAAAGGTCTGAAGGTGGACCCAAACTGGATGGACTACACCCCAGGAGATTGTGGAGGCATTGGTGGTGATTTTTCAGGCATCACTGGAGTGAGGAAGTGTCCCAGATGATTGGAACATGGCCAAAATAACACCCCTGTTTAAGAATGGATGAAGGCAGAAGACAGGAAATTATTGGCCAGTTAGCTTGACCTCAGTTGTTGGTAATATTTTAGAGTTCATTATTAAGGGTGAGATTGTCGAGTACTTGAAAGTGCATGGTAAAATAGGGCTGACTCAGCACAGTTTCGTAAAGGGGAGGACATGCCTGTCAAAACTGTTAGAATTCTTTGAGGAAGCTATGACCATGTTTAACAAAGGAGAGCCAGCATACATAATCTATTTGGATTTCCAGAAGGCCTTTAACAAGGTGCCTCACAGGAGGCTACTAAATAAGATAAGAGCCCATCGTGATAGGGGCAAGGTACTGGCATGGATAGAGGATTGGTTGACTGGCAAAAGACAGAGAGTGAGGATAAAGAGGTTTTTTTCAGGATGGCAGCCGGTGACGAGTGGAGTTCGACAGGAATCCATGTTGGGACCCAAGTATTCACATTAGACATTAACGGTCTGGACAAAGGACCTGCGGGCATTGTTTGCTAAGTTTTGCAAATGACACAAAGATAGGTGGAGGGACAGGTAGTGCTGAGGAAGTGGGGAGGCTGCAGAAGGCCTTGGACAGGTCAGGTGAGTGGGCAAAGAAGTGGCAGATAGAATATAATTTGGGAAGGTATGAGGTTTGCAATTTTGTAGGAAGAATTGAGGCATAGATTATTTTCTAAATGAGGAAAAGCTTTGGAAATCTGAAGCATAACGGGACTTAGGGATCCTAGTTCAGGATTCTCTTAAGGTTAACATGCAGGTTCAGTTGGCAGTTAGGACGGCAAATGTAATGTAAGCATTCATTTCAGGATGATTAGAATACAAAAGCAGGGATGTACAATTGAGGCTGTATAAAACTCTGATCAGACCACTTTGGAATATTGTGAGCAATTTTGGAGCCTGTATCTAAGGAAGGATGTGTTGGCTCTGGACGGGATCCAGAAGGGTTCACAAGGATGATTCTGGGAAAGAAGGGCTTGCCACAAAAGGAGTGGTTGAGGACCCTGGGTTTGTACTTGATAGCATTTAGAAGAGTAAAACGGAATCTCATTGAAACTTACAGAATACTGAGAGGCCTGGATAGAATGGATGCAGAGGAGATGTTTCCAATAGTAGCAGAGACTAGGACCTAAGGTGCCCTTCTAGCTCTGCAGCCACATGATTGCCTGAGAATGGCAGGAAGAGTCCAGCTGCATAATTATTGAGATGAAGAATATTAGATTGTGTGTCAGAAAAGACATCCAAAGCCACAGCAGATTGGCACCATTAATTCTACTTGGCAAAACATTTTAATTGAAAATGGACAAATTCCACCCAGAATATCTTTGAATATAACCTATTACTGCTATGTCAAACATGTCATCCCTCATCCTTCTACACGATAGGGAACATAGACTGAGTGTAGGCAATCATCCTTGTAACTTAGCCTTTTACCCTTGCTATCACTCTGGTGAATTGATGCTGCACTCATTCCAAAGGTTAATATATCCTTAATGTGGTGCATGAGACATAACTGAATACAAGACTCCAGATGAGATTTGATCAAGATCTATAGAACTCCTCCCTGTTTTTGTTCCAACTACCTTGTGTGAGAGGCAAATATTCCATAGACATGCTGATTGTTTCTTATATGTATTTGCTTGCTATTTGTGACTTGTCCACTTGAACATGCATATCTCTCTGTTCCTTAAAAACTACTCTAATTTATCTTTCTTTGATCCAAAGTGGATGACCTGACACTTCTTCACATTGAGCACCATTCACCACAGTTTGGGCCACCAACTAAATCTGTCTATAACCCTTCACACATCCTTACTCCCATCACAATAGTCATTGTACTTGCATGGTATCTGTTAACATATTCTGGTCATCTTTTGGTTCCTGGATCTTTGAAATAATCACATTTTATTTGAGAAAATCTTAGAGCTTTTTCCATTATTTCCAACTTGAATTACTGCCTGACTAGGAGACTTGCAAGGTCAGTGATGCATTACACAGCACCAGGCTCTCCAGCACCACCATGATTGTTGGAACACTGGCCCCACTGGCTAATTAGTTTCTAGTTCTTTGCAGACACTACAACAGGAAATAACCGTATCATCAATGGATTTAGATATATAATCCTCTATTCTTTCAAGTAATTAATTGCTAAATATACTGAACAGACTACAGATCCCTGAGGAGCAATACTTCTTGCTAATCAGAACAAATCTACATAAATGTTATATGCAAATAGTTTGGTTTAATCTGTTTTATTTTTTCTTTGCATAATAGATAGATGTTTTACTGTTGAAACCAGATCTGCAGCATTGTGTGTTTGTGTTTTAGTGAAAGATCACCTCATTAAATAAAAACAAAATGAAATATGATCTACGATCTCAACTAGCCTTTTTTATTTCTACAACTAAAATTATAGGAGATACCAGGAAAAAATGAAGGAAACCATCCTGTCATTCTTCAGGATATTATATTGAATGGTACTTATTTAAACCAGAAGTCCAATAAGATCAATTATCACATAAAGCAAATTATACATTCAAGGGTTGGTGTATCAACATTTTGCTAGTCTATTATTAAGATCCCAGCTGATGTTACTACTGGACAAGTCAGATCCCAGACTAAAATCTTGCTTGATGATTCATATTTTGTTTTGTTTTTATTTAATGAAGCGGTCTTACACTGAAACACAAACATACAATGCTGCACAGCTAAAACAGATGGTCATCATGCAAAGAGAAGAAGACAAAATACAATAAACCAAACTATTTACATGTAACACAATTTGAAACATTTCAAAATGCACAGTCAAAGTACATTTCAATCTAGCCTAATATTATCATACTCAAACACCAGACAGAATCTCTATCGCATCTATAAATTTGACTTAACTGTTTCTTTGGATTCCTGGTCTTGACAATTTTGTAGGTCTTCCTTGACTATTCACATAACATATTCACCTTCAAATATCCCCTTCAGGGTTTTAACAAAACACATCTAGTCTGGAAGTTTCAACGAAAATTCTTACAAAGGTGTAACATATGTTGTAACTTTTTCAACTAATTCTTTTTACACTGTGAAACTAGTTCCTGTATCAAACTTCAATCAGGACTTCTAGGAACTACAACTGAAAGCTTTCCAAGCTATGGGTTTTTCACCCAAGCAAAAAATAAAATCAATTCCTAATCCTTCTAACCGAAAGCAGGCTATTGCTCCTCAATGTTCACCGTCTGATCATAAAAATCTCCCAAGCCAAAACAAAAATTCTCCCAATGCAAACAAATACCCATTATCACCCCAGGAACTCCCTCTCTCATATTAGTGTTTTTAAATAAAGGCTCCAGAAATACTGAGAATTTAAGCATTAAACCTCCTCATACATGCAGACTAAAACTCACATGCCCCTAGTTCTGAGTCCAAATTCTGAACTATATATCTCACCTTACATCACATTATACGTTAAAGACTAATCCATTCTAAAAATCAGTTCAAATCATTCTGGATATGATTTGTGAGTGCAAAGTTACACCCAGCTTGAATAAACCATACTTACAGTTATAGTAACTGATCAAATAATTACATTTCAACCTGTTTTATTGAGAGATGATAACTCACAGAAGCTTAGATTTGAGTAAATATCATGATGAAGAGCTGAAAGAATTTTTTTCCTAGAACCCACATATAAATAAATCACTTTCATTTCCTCATTCTACCTGTTATGTCTTCTCACCAGAGTATTATTGGAAAAAAATGCTCCCCAGGCTGATGTTGCACTATCTGTCAAGGTCACTCCCTAATTCATGACATGTTCCCAGATTACCTTGACCTGATACTGGGTGCTTGAAAAAGGTAACATCAAGGTTGGGAAATTGGAAACATCAGCCTTAAAGAATTCTAATCAATGCTTGAAAGGGCATGGTCGCATGAGGTTAGGAATCGATTCAGCCTTTTCAAAGACAACTTGTATTTTAAATGTGTTTTTAACTATTCCAAAAAGCGTTATAAGGAATTACAAAAAATACGCACAAGGATTAAGGCAAGTGATGAAAGTGTTGTGACAGACAAATCTTACTTCAATGCTGATGGAGTGGAATTGTTACTGTGTGTTAGGAAAGTTTGGCACTCCAGGACAGGCTTGTCAAATGACAGGAGTAGAGCATAGCAGGAAATGATAACTAAGTTCAATGTTGTGCATGCTATTGCCGGCTTTGCAAATAACCACAGATAAAGTTGAAACATGTCAAGAGAATTATCAAGGCAAGACTGCCCAACAGTGCTATTCATCAATTGGATGCCCAGATATACATGCCACAAATTGTGTTTAACAACCTGGCCCATGATAACGGCTGCTCAAAATAGCTGCCCCCATCATTTCTTATGCTAACTATGCTCCAGTAGGGATAATGTTGAAGCTGCAGTTTACAGTTGAAAATCTCAACATATGCAAGCTGAAACTTAAATGTGACATCACTGAAGTGAAGGATGGATAAATCTGTGAAACTAAAATCAACGCATGCTCCATAAGAAAAATAACTTTTATTTTCAGATGTGAAAAGAAAGTGTTACCTTGTAATTGTATTGTCTTCTCACACATTTTCTAAAAAGAAAATTGAATCTTTAAGAAATCAAGCTATCCCAGATCCTCAAAATTGATCTTGTGTCTTATTGTGTCAGTATTTTCTTCAGATTACAACATCTTAATATTTATATTTCCGTGTCTCAACAGAAAAGTATCTATAATGTTCCACTTGCAAAGATTCAAAACATGTTTTGAAACGTGCCTTTTAACAAAGAGAAAAACTTCTTGTTTGGTCTCAGGAGAGCTTTTAAAGTGAGTAAATAGAAGACCCTACAAGAGAGGGGGCAATCTTGGGCTTAACTTTCATCAGTGAAGCTGATCAAGTGGTTGAAGTATCTTTGGAAGAGACAGTGATTATAACTCCATTAGATTCAAGATCGTTATAGAAAGGACAAGGATGGGCCTGAAATCAAAGCTCCCAACTAGGTGAAGGCTGATATCAATACAATCAGATATGGTTTGGCCAGAATGGACTGGGAGCTGATACTTTTAAGTAAATCTGTATCAGAGCAGTAAGATGCTTTCAAGCAGAGAATAGGAACAGTGTATGGCCAAAATGTTCCAATAAAGAAAAAGGGTGAGAACAACAAAATCTAGCAAACTTTGGATGTATTGGGCTAAACGGGATTGGATATAGAGAAAAAGGCGGGCTTATGGCAAATACTGAGCATAAAATAGCAAACATCCTAAAGGAATACAGAAGATGAAATGAGAAACTTAAAAAGAAAATTAGGAGAGCAAAAAAAAGCATAAGAAAGAATATTAGAAGGTAAAATGAAGGAAATGCTAAGTAATTTTAAAAGTACATAAAGAATAAAAGGATAGCTAGGGAAAGAATAGGGCCCATTAAGGACCAGCGTGGTAACTTGTGCATGATGCTGGAGGATACAGGTAGGGTACTAAATTCATATGTTGTGTCGGTGCTTACTAGTGAGAGGGATGACGTGGGTAAAGAAATCAAAGAGCATACTGTGGTACATTTAAAGAAATTAGCATAGACAGAGAGGAGTTTCTGAGTGGTCTGTTAGGCTTAAAGTAGGTACATCTCCAGGGCAGGATGAAATATATCTCAGGCTGTTGAGTGAGGCAAGGAAGGATATAGCAGGGGCATTGCCAATAACTTTCAGTTCTTCTCTGGACACAGGACACGTACCAGAGGACTGGAGGGCAGCCAATTTTTTTCTGTTATTTAAGAAGGGAGCAAAGGATAAACCAGGAAACTGCAGGCCAGGCAGTCTAACATCAGTGGTAGGGAAACTATTGGAGGCAATTCTAAGGAACAAATTTAATATCCACTTAGAGAAGCAGGGATTAATCAAAAACAGTTAGCATGGTTTTCTTAAGGGGAACACATCTGACAACTCAATTGACTTTTTCGAAGCAATGACCAGATGTGTAGATGAGAGCAATGCACTATAGTCTACTTAGACTTCAGCAAAGTTTTCGATAAGATCCTGCATGGGAGACTGGTAGCGAAGATAAGTGCCCATGGGATCCAAGGAAATTTGGCTATATGGATCCAGAATTGGTGGAGTGGCTGGAAGCAGAGGTTGATGATCGAGGGGTGTTTTTGTGACAGAGCATCTGTGTCCAGTGTGGTCTCACACAGATTAATGTTGGAGCCCATGCTGTTTGCAGTATATATAAATGGTTTAGACTTGAATATAGGAGGGTTGATCCGTAAGTTGGTGGATGATATGAAAATTGGAGATAGCAAGAGCTGCCGATGCTGGAGTCAGAGTCAACACAGTGTGGAGCTGAAGGGACACAGCAGGTCAAGCAACACCAGAGGAGCAGGAAAGTCAATGGTTTGGGTCGGGACCCTTCATCAGGATTCCTGAAAATTGGTGGGCTGGTAAATAGTGAGGAGGGTAACCTTAGATTACAGGAAGATATAGAAGGGCAAGTCCGATGGGCCAATCAGTGGCAAATGGAATTCAGTCTGGATGAGTGTGAGGTGATGCACTTGGGCAGGACAAACAAAACAAGGGAATACTTGATGAACATAGGACCACGGGAAGCACCAAGGATCAGAAGGACCTTGGTGTACTTGCCCATTAGTACGTTAAAGTAGTCTGACAGGTAGACAAAGTGGTTAAGATAACACATAAGATACTTGCCTTTATTAATTGAAGCATAGAGTTAAAGGACAGGGAGATTATGCTGGAACTGTTTAAAAAATTTGTTTTGGTCACCAGACTTGAAACGTTAACTGATTTTTTTCTTCACAAATGCTGCCAAACCTGCTGAGCTTTTCCAGCAATTTCTGTTTTTGTTCCTGATTTACAGAATCTGCAGTTCTTTTGGTATTTGTATAAAAAATTTGTTGGACCCTGCCTAGTGTATTGTGTGCAGTGCTGGAATCCACATTATAGGAGACATGTGATTGCACCGGAGACGGTGCAGAGGAGATTTACCAGGATGTTGCCTGGGCTGGAGAGCTTTATTTACGAAGAGAGATTGGACATACTGGGGAAGACACTGAATAGGGGCATTCTTGAAATGTCTAAAATTATGAGGGACACAGATAAGGTTTACAGGAAGGAACTATTCCCCTTGGTGGAGGGATCAATGACCAGTGCACAGATTTAAGGTAAACTGCAGGTAGTATTAAACATTTATCAAAACAAGGTAATTGTATGTTAATGTTTTTCAATTTCTGACACTGATGATAAAGGAATATGAGTAAAACAAAACACTTACGCTGAAATGGCATTAAGGCGAGAAATATTTCAAAGAATTTCAGAATTCTCCCAATTTAATATATTTTACTCAGATAATATTATTTGGTCAATATTTTAACATTTTGTTTTGATCTTTCCGCAATTAAAGTATCCAAAAGAATCTGGGACAAGTAGAATTGTTAGATCAAAAGCAAGACCATTGTAAGTTCCTAGTTCCTTTACCAATTCCTCTTCAAGCTCTGTTTTCTTGTGAGGTTTGCAATTACTGCTAATTTCACTCCACAAATTCTTTGTGACCAAAAATCTTCAGTCCAATACCAGGTTCTATTGGGTTGTCTTGTAACAAGTATCATTGCAGAGTGTGATTCTTTTTAGCGAGCTCTACTGTTGTTTGAAAAATAAATCTAAATATTTGTCCTGTTTACATTGATCAGCTGGCATTGACCAGAATGCAACAGTGCTGAAATTATTTTCTAAATCGATTTGAAATGTTTACACTTCCAATGGAATTATTGAACTCGTTTGTCCTCACTGCAAAACAAAGCCATCAAAAGCAGAAAATTATGGAGGCATAGCATCACTGGAAGAGGTCATTCAGCCCATTGAAACCATGCTAGCTCTATGCAGAGCAATCCATTCAGTCTGAGTCCCCTCAAGGCCCTACAAGTTTATTTCCCTTAATTGACTATCCATTTTCTTTTTGAAACCATTAATTTCTCTGGTTCCACAAACCTTGCAGCTGTGCATGTTCAAGATCATTGCCACTCACTGTGTCAAGAGGATCTTTCTCACATCCACCTTGCCTTCCTTGGCTAAAGCCTTCTATCGGTAACCCCTTGTTCTTGTATCATCACTGAATCCTTTCTACTGTCTCCAATTCTTTTCTCCAGCACAACGACCAAAACTTACTTAACACCCCATGCAAAATAACAAGGGAGAAATATGTTTAAATTCTGGGAAAGAGAAAATTATGGAGATATGCTACATATATGTTAGTTGTCAATAATCTCTCTCTTCTTTTCGAGATGTGTACTCATTTTCATCTTTTTGTTACAGAACTCAACATGATTTCCTTAAACCTTTAAAAGAGACTGCTCATTCTTGTTGGCACAGAGAAACCAGGTTTGTGCTGTTGTCTCTGTGCCAGCAATTACGTTTATAAATGCATAGCCTGTGTTTTACAGGTTTTAAAATAGGAATATGATACTCAGGGACAACACAAATAATGGTGCAAAGACTGTAGGAGACCTCACATTACAGTTACTGAGTTTAGACGCTGGGTGATTATCCCTCCAAGTTTTCACTAAGCTCCTTACAATGGCGTCACTTTTTAAGGTCAGTTAAAGGTCCATTACATCATGTCCTCTATCTCTCTTGGTTTTACAGCTAAAATACGTTAGCATTCAGAGAAAAAAGTTAGCTTTTCCATGCTGTTCACTGAAGTGCAACTAGTTAGTGCGTCATAGAATCTCCAGTGATGCAACATTCATCTTTGGCTACCCCGCAACCCTCACTCACATTATCTTCCACTCAGCAATGGTGGATCTTCTTGTCACTACCAGGGCTACACAGGATTCCCAATAACAGCACCATTTTTAAATGCTCAAACATGCACCAGGTCACGCACTGCCAGCTACGAGCTGCCCTTCACCATCCTTGTAGTGGGAAATATTATGGACTAGACCAGACCATACTCCCTCAAAATATTTTAAGGAGGTACCCTAGACCCTAACCTTATTTTAAAGGCCAATGTTCCAGATGCAATTCAATTGGTCAAACTACATGACATTAAGCAAGACACAATTTATACAAACACTACAGTTAAAATACAACAAAAGAAAAAAGAATAACTTAACTAAGTTGGAAAACTTAACAGAATAATAGATACAGTAACTGTTACTAATTAACTGTTCCAATATCGTAAAATCCCATATACACATCCCTTGGCAAAAAGGCAAATTCAGAAATCAGATTTTCCCACATGCAATGCCTGCAATAGGAAGAGAAACCCCAGCTTCTATCTGTAACCAAGAGAGGGAGAATAAATAGCTTCTACTTCTTCTAAACTCCAGTAGCCAATCTAGTAGCTAAAAAAAAACTTGAAATCCTGGTCTGTGGGAGCTGGCCACACACACCCAGGCTGCTTCTATTGTTCCAACATTTTTTTAAAAAACCCAGTCCTCACAAGTTGTTTATGTTAGCACAGACTACTCAGCACCTCTCATTCAATCTCTCTCTTAAAAGAAACCAGGACAGAATACATCTCCTCAAGCCACAGCAATGTCACAGTGAGCAATGAAAAACAAATGCCTCTGTGACACACAGCTAGCGTGGCTAACATTTCATTTCTATTTAAGAACCCCACTACGCAGGGTACCCATCCTTTGTGCCATCCTATCTTAAAATCCTATCGGAGGGAGTGCTGCTTTTTTCCCTAACACTCTGTCCAGTCTGACATCTTCTCATTGTTCAATATGTTTTCATTTTTCACCTACAAGAAAGTCTTCAAATGGTTTTTTAAGAATCAATCAATTTTATTCAGCAAAACCAAGGAATCAACAAACAAACCTAAGCTGTATTTGCCACTTGGAATAGATAGGGATAGTTTGTCTTTTGAGCAGCAGCATATTCACAGTCAATGAGTGATCATGGCACCCAGCCCACATCTGTTAGAACTGGGTATCAGTTAAGTTGTGTCTTGTTTTTGCATCTGTCATGCAGTGATGTTTCTTCTGCTCAATGTCCTCACCTTCCTCCACAGAAGACTATTTCTGCTCTCCCAGATCATCAAGTCCATCACACGCCCTCTTTATCTACTCCACGCAGAGGACATTCTGTCCTGAGTTTCCGAACAAACACAAAAAGCAAGGCGGAGATGTTGCGAGTAACCGAGTAAGTGCAAAGTGAGTGCGAAGAAAGCAAATAAGGAGTGCTGAGATGCATCCTGATCCAATGCATGGGATAAACCAATCAGCTACTTGTTGCTGGCCAAATCTCACTTTGTAAATATGCCCTGGCGTCAGCTTGTCTGCAATTAAAATTCCCACACTGGTTGAGCAAACAACAATGTAGCTAGTACTTAGAATAAGTACCAGTAGCTTGCTTTTATAAGTACAGCAATCCTTTCAGCAATTCTTGATTTTAAAAATTGTCCTTTTCCCTTTGCAGTCCACAGTCAAAAACACGGAAAAATAAGAAGACCGAGTCTTGGCACTGAATCTATTCTTTCCTAAATGTTACCAAAGTTTGTCATATTTAACACATACAACTTCATGGTTCCAAGCCACATTGGTATTATAAATAATGTTGCATTACTTAAACTCTTTACATAATACCAGTGGAATTACTTGGTCATCAACTATAAAGTGATATTTCAGTGAACTACAGTAATGATACTGTAATTGTGAACATCTTGAGGTTGACGCTTCTAACAGTACAACATAGGTGCTCACAACTTGCATGGTCAGTCCAAATAAACTCAAAACTGAATACCCTACCCTGAAGAAGTTACCCTCCTCCCTCCGGACAAACCTCAGGGTTTGTCCCTCTCTCCCACTGCAACTCTCTCGTAATCTCTTTGGCCATGAAACTGCTCGACCGTGTCCTGAAGCAAACCAGGTACTACAGCCACATCACCTTTCTTAGTACCTGCTTACGGAACCAGATCATCCCCAATGGACTACAGTCCACATTCAGGCCTTCCCAATTTGGCCCCAACCATGACAATGTCTACATTCAGAGCATTGAGATCCTTCAGAAGCGTTTCTCCCTGCGACTCCTGAAACACACACTCACAGCAATGCGCCGGCATCTCCTGGCACTACAATCAAGCCTACCCCAGCTCAAAGCCTCCCTCTCCCAGACCTGCAAAGGACCTCTCCTGTTTTTTATTCTTCGTGGGATCCACCACCTGAACTCACAATTCTACTCAGCTTTATTGGACACTAAAAACCGTAAGTACAGTAAACTTACTGGTGCCTGCCACCCAAAACAGGCTTCCTCCACGCCCCAAATCCCCAACCCTACCCAGGACCTTCCCCACAATGTGCCCGCCGCCATTGGCCATGTGGCCACTGTCGGAGCACCCACAGATGACGTCACATCTGCCGCCGCTGGGTACCCCACTTCTGGGACAGCGAACGCCATCACTGCTGATGCCACCGCCTCCATTTCCGAGGCCAACACCACAGACACTGAAGACGCACCGACCGTCGCCGCTGCTGCCACTGCCTACCTCGCTCCGCCCACCGCCGACACCGCTCCGCCCATCACCAATGCGGACGCAATTCCGCCAACTGCTGACGCTGACACAACTCCGCCCACCGCCGACGCCGACGCAACTCCGCCCACCGCCGACGCCGACGCAACTCCGCCCACAGCCGATGCAACTCCGCCCACCGCCGACGCCGACGCAACTCCGCCCACAGCCGACGCAACTCCACCCACAGCCGACACCGACATCGCTCCGCCCACCGCCTCCACAGCCAGCAGCTCCAGAGAAGACAGTAGCACCCAGCCCTGCCGAGTCTTCACCATCCCCCCAGACCTCCCCCTTACTGAGGACGAATGGTCAGTCCTCAGTAAAGGGCTCACCTTTGTCGCCCTCCACCCTAACATCAACGAATGCCACTCACTCTTGGACATTGAGCAGTTTTTCCACCGCCTCCGCCTCCGCACTTACTTCTTCAACTGTGAGCCCAACCCTCCCTCTACTGACCCCTTCTCCCGCCTCCAACACACCCCCTCCTCCTGGACACCACCCCAAGGCCTCCTATCACCCCTCGACCTCTTCATCTCCAACTGCCGTCATGACATCAATCGCCTCAACCTCTCTACCCCTCTCACCCACTCCAATCTCTCCCCCACAGAACGTGCAGCCCTCCGCTCCCTCTGCTCCAATCCTAACCTCACCATTAAACCCGCGGACAAGGGAGGCGTAGTTGTAGTATGGCGCACTGACCTCTACATCGCCGAGGCCAGACGCCAACTCTCCAACACCTCCTCCTACCGCCCCCTTGATCATGACCCCACCCCCGAGCACCAAACCATCATCTCCCAAACCATCCACAACCTCATTACCTCAGGTGACCTCCCACCCACAGCCTCCAACCTCATTGTTCCCCAACCCTGCACTGCCCGCTTCTATCTCCTTCCCAAAATCCACAAACCTGACTGTCCTGGTTGACCCATTGTCTCCGCCTGCTCCTGCCCCACCGAACTTATCTCCACCTATCTCGACTCCATTTTCTCCCCCTTGGTCCAGGAACTCCCTACCTATGTCCGTGACACCACCCACGCCCTCCACCTCCTCCAGAATTTCCAATTCCCCGGTCCCCAACACCTCATCTTTACCATGGACGCCCAGAACCTATACACCTACATTCCCCATACAGGTGGCCTAAAGGCCCTCTGCTTCTTCTTGTCCCGCAGGCCCGACCAGTTCCCCCTCCACTGACACCCTCATCCGCTTAGCCGAACTCGTCCTCACCCTCAACAAATTCTCTTTCAATTCCTCCCACTTTCTACAGACAAAGGGGGTGGCCATGGGTACCCACATGGGCCCAAGCTATGCCTGCCTCTTTGTAGGTTACGTGGAACAATCCCTCTTCTGTACCTACACTGGCCCTAAACCCCACCTCTTCCTCTATTACATTGATGACTGTATTGGCGCTGCCTCGTGCTCCCATGAGGAGCTCGAACAGTTCATCCACTTCACCAACACCTTCCACCCCAAACTTAAGTTCACCTGGACCATCTCTAATACCTCTCTTTCCTTCCTGGACCTCTCTGTCTCCATCCCTGGCAACCTAGAAACTGATATCCATTTCAAGCCCACCGACTCCCACAGCTACCTAGGATACACCTCCTCCCACCCACCTTCCTGCAAAAATGCCATACCCTATTCCCAATTCCTTTGCCTCCGCTGCATCTGCTCCCAGGATGAGGCATTCCACTCCCATACATCTCAGATGTCCTCATTTTTTCAAGGACCGCAACTTCCCCCGCTCAGTGATCGAGAATGCCCTCGACTGTGTCTCCCGCATTTCCCGCAACTCATCCCTCACACCCCCTCCCCGCAATAACAACCAAAAAAGAATCCCCCTCATCCTCACATACCACCCCACCAACCTCCGGATCCAACACATCATCCTCCAACATCTGCAATCCGACCCCACCACCAAAGACATTTTTCCCTCCCCATCCATATCTGCTTTCCGGAGGGATCACTCTCTCCGTGACTCCCTTGTCCGCTCCACACTCCCCTCCAGCACCACCACACCCGGCATTTTTCCCTGCAACCGCAGGAAGTGCTACACCTACCCCTACACCTCCCCCCTCACCCCCATCCCAGGCCCCAAG
>NC_063354.1:14379557-14432100 GCF_021869965.1 Rhincodon typus
CCCATCTCCTACCTACTATCCTCATCCCGCCCCCTTGACCTTTCCATCCTCCCTGGACTGACCTATCTCCTACCTACCTCCTCACCTACAGTCACCTTTACTGGCTCCATCCCCACCTCTTTGACCTGTCTGTCTCCTCTCCACCTATCTTCTCCTCTATCCATCTTCTATCCGCCTCCCCCTCTCTCCCTATTTATTTCAGAACCCCCTTCCCCTCCCCCATTTCTGAAGAAGGGTCGAGGCCCGAAACGTCAGCTTTCCTGCTCCTATGATGCTGCTTGGCCTGCTGTGTTCATCCAGCTCTACACCTTGGTATCTCAGATTCTCCAGCATCTGCAGTTCCTACTATCTCCAAAACTGAATACAGGCCGTTTGTAAACTTGCTGTTATATAACAAAAGAAACAGTGGGCTGTTAATGCAGCAGTTACCTACAATTGTAATTTACCATGCCATTTGATACCTGTGATTAGATTGCTACATTGTGATCTCTTCCAGTTAACCATTGTTCTTTTGAAGAGGATCTAGATGACATTATGCATCTATAATGGTATAAAGTACATGTCCTATTAGAAACCTTTCAGGCTATTTTTCATCAAACTTGATTGCTTGCTAACAATGCTGTCCACAGTACAACTACAGTAAGCCACTAGCACCAATCTTATCAGCTGCAATCAAAAAGGAACGAATAATCTTCATACAGGCAAAAATTTTTTAAAAAACAGACCCTGACAACAGTTAAGCAGCCCTTGGATTATTACATCCTATCAAAGCAGTACTTTGCATCATTACTATCATTTTCCAAGCAATACTCTTGCATCATGCACGAATTTCCACAATGTGTAAAGCGCAAAAAACCATGTAGGCCAAAACATCAGTGAAACTCCGGAAGCCCAACTAATGCTTTGGTCGCTGGAGTGAATTGAGAGTTTCAATGCCTGCCCACTTTGTCAAAGCCTGAATGTGACTGTCAAATGAAATTAAAAATTTATCTTCTTCGAATCTTCTTCAAACTTCCACGTATTTTCACAGTTGCTAAAGATCATACACATCATACAAAATGCTACAAATCTGATTTAACACAATGTGGATTTTTTGTACATTATTCTACATTATGCAATTTGCAATGATGCATTTGTATCTATTATTCCATGTAGCAACAACCATATTCAGTAACAAAACCAGAACCATTGAAAATTGTTAAAACAAATCCAGTCAGAAAGCTGTAACTATAACAGCAGACATTACAAGAATAACACTACAAACTGAAGCTTATTTGGAATCAAACTTAATTTGTTTCGACACAACGAGAAAGGGTTTTCCAGCCAACTATTAATAAGAAGTCTAGCACATATTCTCCTTTTATAAAGTTTTTGCCAGATGTGTTACACTCAAAATTTCAAACAGAATCTGTCCCTTTTATCCTTCTTCAAATTTCACAACCTGCTGGGTGCAACTTCATTTCAAATACATCCACATGAGAAGAGCAACTTCGAACCAACATAAACCTTGCCAGGTCATTGCAATTGCAAGAAATATATCTATTTAGTCAGATACCTCAGTTCTCAGATATAACAACTCTTCCTGTAATTGTTAAGTCGTGCAAAGTGATTGCTACGCATTCTCTGTGTAACAATTTTCACACAAATGGGACGTTCAAATACTGTAGTGTATCTTACTCTGATAAAGATTGGATGCCAAAATGCAACTGTTTCTTAGTTTATGAGGAGTGACAATTTTATTGTTTTGGTTGAACATTCTCCCAGCAAACATTTTTCATGTCTTTTTCACATGAAAATCCTACACGTTTTTAGATTGTAAGGAACAAGATAAATGATGTTCTGATGCATATCAGGGCTCAATGGGCCTCCTGGCTGTTTCACAATGGTGAAAAATCTGAAAGGGTTAATGCTGAGGAGTGCATTAAATACCACCTAATATGATGATGGCACAGGACTCAGCAGGAGGAATAGCTTTAGACCTCAAATGAGTAAGTCCTAATAAAGTCTTGGTAACAATGACAATCATACCAATATAACTTGTACCTCGCTGACTTCATGCAATAAACTGCATTTTGTTTAAGACAAGAACCTCTTCTCCTTAGAACACCTAGTATTCTTTCTTGACCACACTAACTAGATCAAGCAGAACCTGTATATCCTTACCAAGAAATAGAATAGTGTAGGAAGTCTACCAGATGGATCTTACACCATGATAAGCTGTGGTGATGATACATCATACAATATGGTGCCAGTGGCAGACATCATTTTGTCAAACAAGGTAGAAAAATCTTCAGACAAAGCTTAGCAAAGTTGCAATGGACAGCGGCTAAAAAAGCTGAACTTTCAAGCCTCCTGCAGAAGAGAAACCCGTAGCAAGATTCTACAAGACAGAATCAGGTGGCACAGTGACTCAGTGGTTAACACTGCTGCCTCACAGCACAAGAGACCTGCGTTCAATTCCACCTTTGGACGATTATCTGTGTGGAGTTTGCACATTCTCCCCATGTCTGCATGGGTTTCCTCTGGGTTCTCTGGTTTTCCTCCCACAGTCCAAAGATGTGAAGGTTGGGTGGATAGGCCATGCTAAATTGAGCACAGTGTCCAGGGATGTGTAAACTAGATGGATTAGCCATGGGAAGTGCAGGATTATAGGGATATGGGTAGGGGTGCAGGTTTGGGTGAGAAATTCTTTCGAGGGTAGGAATGGACTCAATGGGACAAATAAAAACCAAAAGAACTGCAGATGCTGTAAATCAGGAACAAAAACAAAGTTGCTGGAAAAGCTCAGCACTGAGGAAGGGTCACCGGAGCCGAAACGTTAACTCTGTTTTCTCCTCCACAGATGCTGCCAGACCTGCTGAGCTTTTCCCGCAACTTTGTTTTTGTTCAATGGGACAAATAGCCTGCTTCCACATTTTGGGATTCTATGAATTCTCAGATGGTCATTGACAGCATTTCAGACCTGGCAAGAAACACATAGTACTAAGTGTGAGCTCGAAATTCCATGGAACTGGAACACCAATTATAGCTAAATGGTTACAGATTGCATTGGATGCCAATGATCTGTAAGGTCAAAAGTCACACGACACCAGGTTATAGTGAAACAGGTTTACTTGAAATCGTTAGCTTTCACAGTACTGCCCCTTCATCAGGTGATGATCTGTAAAACCAGTAACAACAAAGGTTTAACAACAACTTTAACCAACTAAGAATACTACAAGGCAACAAAATGAGTGTAGTATAAGTGTCTCCATAATCATTTTCTAAATTAGTTAAATAATCAACCACTTCCAGTGCCAAAAACAATCAGTCAATGTATCACTGGTAATGATCCTTTCATGAGGCAAATGCAAGCTTTCAGATCCATATGATTGATCAGCAAATTGGCAAATGCGGAAAGCATAATTCCTAATATTCTAAACACTTTCAGCATTGGACATCAAATCAAATGTAGAACAGCTTAGAATGCTTCTCTACTACATGTGATATATAGACAACAAGAATAACTTACATTTGACAACCTTGTCATAGTTTTTGATCAATATTTCACTTGAAAGGTAAATAAGACACTGGCAAGATCATGCTTCAATAGAAGATATCAACTTCTAGTAGAGTCTGTAGGAAGTATCATTAATGATCTGTATGTACTATTTGAAGCATTCAACTATGGAAAAACCCATTTGCAACAAAATTGTCATTGGTCTATTCAGTAAATTGGTTACTGAACTTCTGCATTCAAGACACAACCTAATTCTAAAATAAGCAATCTAAATAGTAGTGGATACAGAGTCTGTAAAATTGTTCAAGAAGAATTGCGCAAAAAAATTCCATATGATGCAGAACATTCTACACAGAAGTATTGACTTCTTCAAACACAATAGAGCATTTGATCAGAGGAGACACTCCTTTAAGCTGGAAAGTATACCATATGTGACAAAATCAACATTGAAATATGAATCAATTTATTGCTGCAGTATCACTTCATAGGCAAAGCTCAAAAACCCTACATCAGCGAACACAAAAGTGTCCAGCTTTACATCAACAATGTATTTACTGTAGGAAAAGAAGTCCCTTCTCAAAGATGTGCTACAGTCTAAAGAACCAACTCATTGCCAACCTGACAAATACATTCATGCCTTGGAACAAATCTTGAAAGAACAATTCAGTACTGTAATACATGAGGAATAATTACCTTTGAACGAACAACATCACCTTTTTCTTGGAGAAGTCATATCATCACCAGATCCAGATGCTACTGACAGAGAAGAAGAAACAAGCTAGCTTATGTTCCCACAGATGGATCAGTGCAAGACCCTTCAGCAAGTACTGCCCATTCAGGTCCAGTCATTAGAATGATTAAGTCTCCGATCTGACAGAAGCAGCAAAGAAAACAAAAGCTCACTAGGCTTAACTCATACGTTTCAAGACAATGTCATTGATGTTCCCTACCCAGTTACTCATATAGATGGATAAAGTCAAAGACTTGGGAAAGGGTGTGAAACATAATGAAAGAAATGTATAATAAATTTTGTAAAATATAATATAGGTAATTCATTTGTGAATATAAAGGTTGATCAATGAGCAGGAAAGTTTGGGAGGAATATTGTGTAAGGGTTTTAAGTCCCTGGAGCAACATTGCGATGATGTGATGGAGCTGTTCCCCACTAGGCATCAGCAGTGTATTATAGATGAAATTAGTTAGCTTATGTGAAATTGATAGAGCGAGGTAATTGTAGAGAAAAACTTTGAATAATATAAATTTAGAACTTGGTATGTCTCAGGTTACCATATGAATTGTATTTAGTATTAATATGCAAACAACCAGACTTCTATTGAAGCCTAAGCTTGAAGACTGTTCTTGATTTTGTCTTTTCGTTGATGAGTCTGTCTTGAACCTAAAACTGTATGACAGAAGTACTATGAGATGCAATTTAAAGAGGTAAGGGTTCTTTTATTTAATATGGTGATAAAGAGAAATCCTTTCTCTTAAAAGGTGACAAGTCTGTCTAACTCTCTTCCCCGAAGAGTGGTAGAGGCAGGGTCCCTGAGTATTTTTAATGGAAAGATAGATTAAATTCACATCTTAATAAGGGAGTCAAAGGATATCAGGGTAGGTGTTGACAATATTATGGCTTTAAGAGGTGTATATTATCCTGATTCTTTATTGAAGAGAGGTTTTAAGACAGAAGCTACAAGCTGTCTATTTTAATCTGATAAAGTAAACAGTTTGTGAGGCCTTGGGTTTTTTTTAATGTTGGAACAACAGAAGCAGCATGAATGGCTGGGGTCAAGCTCGCCCTGAGCCAGGATTTTTAGTTTTAGTTTCTCAGTAGCAGTTGTTGTTAGGTTTGGAAGCTGCAGTACATCTTTCCCTGCTACTCCGTCTCAGAATTTTCACTTGTTGTTTTTCCTCCTGGACTGGAGAATTGCACATGAGATAATCTATTTCACTGAAGTTGCCCTTACCAGGGATGTGTTTATGGAATGCTTCTACCTTCGAACAATTACTGTTTAGACGTTAAGCAATCTATTATTCTGTTAAGTTTTCCAATAGAGTTAAGTTATTCCAATTTCTTTTCTCTTTTGTTGTCTTTTAACTATAGTTTATGAAAGCAACACCCAGCTAACATCCAGAAAGCAACACCCAGCACTTGCCTTTAAAGTAAGAAAATGTTAGGGTATCTTTTGAATATATTTTGAGGGAGTTTGGTCTCATCCATAACAGGTGGGAATGTGGAATGAGGCCATACTCAAATCAGCCATGAATTTATTGAATTGGTGGAGTAGGTTCAAAGGTCCATATGAGATACTTTCGCTGCTAATATTTCTAATGTACATTTCTATGTTCATACTTGCAAAATTTCAAAACAAATATGATATATCACTTTAACAAAGTTGTATGTATGATAGTTAGAGACAAGCAACTTAGACTGTTATGGATCATGGTGGGTCTCAAAAATGTTTCCCAGGTGGACCAACCATCAAGAACTCTGCAAGAGGTATGTTAGAATGGAGAAAAAAATCCTTTGCCGATTCTAATTAAAATTGGAAGTGGTGGTATCACTTTTTTCACCAATGATCAGCGACACTGTGAGATACATGTAGGAAAGGCCAATTTCCTCTTGCAACTTAAAAAAAAGGACCAAAGTACCACTGTATAGGGATTCTGCAATAACCATTACATCATCAAACAGCAACTAAATCTTCTAAGCTTACTATCACTACCCCAAGTCCCTGACAAACCCAGTCACCAAAGGAAACAAAGTAACTGTTGAACCAATTGTGATACCTGGGCCATACAAAATATAATGCACATATTTATTTTTTAAAAAAACCCTACTAATGTGATCCAATAAGCAATAAGACACAGACCTGAGCCCCATATTTCCTCATTCTTGGACATGGCTCAGTGAGGGAGAAGTGAAATACAAATCAAGGTACTGTCAACAATTTTGTGTTGGTCTTCAACTTGAAAATAAAGAAGAAGGGGGGTGCAGAGGGGCTGGGGTGGGGTGGGGTGGGGTGGGTTGGGGAAGGAATAGGGAGAAATGAATAGGCAGGTGGAGATGGAGCCCAGAAACAGTGAGATACGAAAGAGGTGGGTAAACAAGGAGATTATGGATGGCAAGCCAGGAGAGGATAGAAGCTGAATAAGTGATAATAAGAATTAAGAGTAGGAGAGAAAGGGTTAGCTGTACTGAATGCAAACTCCTTTGCAGAATACCTATGTCTGTCTGCAAAAATAACCCTAAGCTTCCTGTTGCCTGCCACGTCAACACATCACTAAGTTCCTACATCAACATTTCAACATTTCTGTCACAGACCTGCTGCAGTGTTCCAGTTAGCCTCAGCGCAAGCTCAAAAAACATTTCATTTTCTGCACAGACACTCTGCAGCCTGTAGGACAGAACATCGAGCTGAATAACTTTAGATCCTGATTCCATCCTTCCATGATTTTTACCTACCCAACACCCAGTTCTGATATGACATGAGTTGCTTTTAGCACAGTCACTCATGTTCACGTTCTCCTCAGCCAATATCATAATTATATAGGTTGTTTTCAGTACAGGTCACCCATTTTCTCCTACACTTAGTTCTTATTATCACTTATTCAGCTTTTATTCTGTCCTGGCCTGCCATCCATAATCTCCTTGTTTAACTACTTCTTTTGTTTCCCTGTCTCCCTGGGCTTCATCTCCACCTATCCATGCACCTCTCCCCATCAATAACCTCCCCTACACCCCACCTCAGCTAACTTTGTCATCAGCATAACCACTACCTTTTTCCCAGCTGCTAACAGTCCTGAAGAAGGGTTACCAGCCTCAGAGCTCTGTTTCTTCCTAGTGATGCTGCCAGACCCACTGAGTTTCTCCAGCAATTTCTGTTTTTATTTGAGAAAATAAATGGAATTGGCTGTAAAATTGGTGACACCAAATTGAGCAAAATATACACATCATTGGATGCACAGGGTCTGGCTTCAAGTCCCACCTGCTCCAGAGATTTGTTGTCACATGTCTGAGCAGATAGATTAAAAACATATTCACAATACTGGAGAAAAATTAGATAGTGCAAAACCATTTATCGTCTGAGCCCATTTCACAATGGGCAAATTAATTTAAAATTGCCGTCACAAAATTATGTTCCTACTTTAGTATAATTTATAATGTAAGATTTGTTTGTCAAAATCAACAGGGTGTGATGCCTAAGATAGTTTGTGTGCTTCAAACATTTCACAAGCTACAATTCTAATAGCTGTTAGTGACCAGTACTTTGAAGCGGAGCACAGCTGGCTTGTACAAAATTGCTTCCCAAAGTTTCTAAACAGTTTAGTCAGTTCATGGTACTACCTTCTTGCAGCATCTCTAAAAGAAATATGCATTGATATCATGCTTTCTAAGTTTTCTTTTCGATTCACTTATGTTGTTCAGTCAAGTAAAGGAGGGACTGGTTAGACATGTACACTGGTGTAATCTCAATCAATGATGTACCAAGTAATCACTTTTCTATCAGGTGTACCTCCCACTCCCATAAGACTTAGCCAAGGCTAGCAAGTTGACTTCCTGTGACCTATACTTGCACTTTATATCTCAATGTTGCTGCAGTTCTTTAATGGGTTTCACAGTTAAAAAACAATTTGATTTAAAAAATTCTTTGTTAAGTGCAACATTCATATTGCTGGAGATTCCATGAACTTTAGGAATAATGACATTCCTGCATTCCATAAATAACGACAGACATTATGACACACACCATCTCATGTACCTTCACAGGAAGCATGAACAGTGCGGGAAATCTTGTCTTTAAGACAGACCCTGGAGCTTACTCTCGGGAGCACAACCTGGGTCATCGGCCACCTTTTACTAAATCTCCACTGTATTGTAAGCGTGAAAAATCACTGACAACACATTTTCATGACTTTGACCTCCATGATCTCCTAATTAAAGTGCAGAGTCTTGACTGCACATATGAATGTAATGGTTGACGGATATCTGAAATCTGTTTCTATCCAGGATACTTCTCAAAGATAAGCAATTCCTCATCACTATAAGTTCTCTCCTCCTTAGTAAGTCTGAAGAGACTGCTTAACTCTGACATGGTAGCTCTCAGACTGGCCCTACAGCTAAAATGACTGTTGATCAGATATGTGATCATTTAGAGAGCATATGCATTTATAGATGTGTAAGTTTATGTACTATAAACTTTCACGCATGCTGCCTACCTGCCTTCAAATCCTTTATTTCATCCGTGCCCTTTGAATACATCTGGATGCAGTCCCGCGATCTACAGCCAGGGTGGAAGAGCCTGCACTGCAGTGGAGCTGGTAGACCTGGACGATTATGGCCCCAGCCATGCTGAGAGTATCCTGACAGATGCAGGTTCACCATCCTCAGCAGCAACTGAGGAGTGGGGAATAGGCAGGATGGAAGTTGGGAGTTGGTGGTGTGCCTGGAACATCTGGAGTTGGGGGGCAGGATAGTGAGCTGAGACAGAGGAGAATTGCATATGATTCCTATTCTGTCTGGGCTCCTGGTCACACCACCCTACCTCCTTGAGAGGAAGGGGCACATTCATTCAAGGAGATGTACCTCATTCCCAGCTGCCTTGCCACTGATATTGAGCCAATGGCTACAGTAATGGAATGCAGGTGTGTGTTATGCTGGACTTCTCAAGGCAGCTACCAACGTGACAGCCAGCCAGATGCACATATACCAGAGCCAGCATGGTACTGCCAACATTAGTGTACTCCTCCAGACTTCAATCCAACTTACCCAGTGTATCACACACTAGCCTGCTGTTCCAGTAGCAGTCTGTACATTTGGAACAAAGTTATCAATGGCCGACACCAAGGATTCATTTACGGACTAGTTTTCAACTGTCTATTGCCAGCATACACGGGCATTTCTTCCTCAACCACCTGCCGAGATGTGCCAATGATGTGCTAAGTAGTTGGAATAGGGCTTGAACTTTCTGACCCACAAGCAAAGATGTTACCAACTAAGCTTCAGCTGAAATAAATCAAAATGTACCACTTTCTGATTCTACTCTTCCCTTGATTTGTACTTACAATTATATTAGATAATTGTCTTCGAATGAAGATTTCTGTAAGGTTTCACTGCATCAGTTGTTCACAACTTGATACATTATTTCATACATCACACAGTAAGTTAGTTCAACATTCAAGTGCTGACATATGACCTGCAATGTAAAAACTAACACGCTTTATTTACCATTGTAACTTGCAAAACAAAAAAATTGAAAATGTTGACAAAATCAGTAAAACAATTTTCTCAAATTCTTAACAATCGTATTCATGTTGTCAGGCTTTGAGCAATTACACAGTTTCAGAATTGAATGCCACATTCATATACAAGTTACAGCAGATTAACTAACATATGTCAACTACAGCCTTTCAGTTGCCTTACAGACATTTCAACTCATTAACATGCATAGCTACACTTCTGGGTATTAAAAGTACCTAAACCTCTTCTTTCAACAAGACTGCAACAACTAATATACAGTCAAGAAGCTGCATGGCCTTCCTCAAGACATCCTTCCTTCCTCCTTTACAATCAATTACTGAGGAAAAACTTCCGAGATTTTCCCTTCCTCCTGCTCCACACGGATGGTTCTATAATTACCCCAGAGATTAAGACTCATAACTTCAGAAAGTATTTATTGCTCTGGTTAGGGCACTGAAGCCAACTTTGCTTTCTCCTTTTCTTCCTCTCATCCCCCTCCTGAGCAGTTGCACCCTGTCCCAATATTCTCTGGACAGGTATTAGGTTTTATAGATAGATTAAGAGCAACACTTTGTATAAATTGAACAGTCTCATGGTACAAGGGAATTTTTTTTCATTCATGTCAATCTCCAGTATTCTTTTTTCCAAAAGTCTGATCAAGTTAAAACAGATCAAGTACAGTAAATAATTTTACCGGAACAATTTTAATGGAAAACCATTGGAAAAGCATGTTTGAAAGTTCTAAATAAAATAAAAGTTTAGTTGGAGCAACTGGAATGTGACTGAAAGAAAAGGCCAGTTTAAATATTTGTTTCCCAGTTAAATATTGTTGTTGAAAAGTTATTTGCTTTCTTTCAGTGTCTATCCTTAAAGCAAAGCAAAGGCAGATTCAAGCCTAACAACAGACATAGGTGCACGAATTAAATTCTCAATCCTTACATTTTACAAAGTATTTACAAAGACAGTTTTAATTTTTTTTAGATTAAGATACGAGATTCGAAAAGAGGAAGCCTGGAATCATGCAACATACAGCAGATCATCTCACTCATCAGGAAAGAAAGACTGGTTAATGTTTCACTTGATAAGATTTATCCTCAGGTGTGTCTTACACCTAAAATATAATTGACTGCATGGCAACTTTCAAAACCTTCATCTTCACTTTTTGCAATGGGTACAGACACCACTCTCTTAGCAAAGGGAGAGCAAATTATCTTAAAGTCATTTAAGTTTAAATAGACTGACTGAATGTGAGGGAATGGGAGCAAATGTAAAATATTGCTTTTGTTTCATATATGTAAATTATGTACATTGATATTATAAACTAACTTACTTTTTATTTTGACTCACAAATTGATTGTTGTCTTGAGGCACACTTTGAACCTGAACTTTACATTTTCTTTCCCTTTCTCACCATACAATTTTTAACCAACAGCAGTTCTACCTTTCTAAGACAGAGAAGCAATTTAAACATCCAATTTTCTAGTTATATTATAATCACTGACATATAGTGTTAAAGAGTGATGACACACAAGCTTGCCTGTAAACTATTGTTTACTCTCAAAAGCATTGATAGATGCAATAACTTTTTAAGCTTTGCGCCTGAAATATAATTAATTCAAAATTTCACAATTCATTACTAAATAAATATACATCAGTATACTTCACCTTGTGGAGCTGTAGATTTATTTAAATCTTGCAAAATACACTTTCAGTATTTTCATTCAAATATTAGCAACGGCATATTTTGGATTTCATTTCTCTGACTTATCAGATGACAGTGATTTAATAAGAAAGGTAACTAATATCTTCAAACTCAATCGTAATCATTTTTAAAAAATTCTTAAATTTCACTTCCCAGCTTTTGTTACTTGTCTTCAGTTAGTCTCTACAGAGTATTCACATGCTTACCTGTTGAAAAGCTTTTGGGTAATTTGCCAAAAGAAGTGTTTATATTATTTTCTAGCCCCTAAAAAGGTGGCGGTTGGGGGGTGGGCACGATGTGAATGGATTGCTAAGGTTAATTGAAGGTCATCCACAAATTTACCCAGCTAAAATTGCACAAACAACCAGCATAGTGCACAGATATGCTTTCTAATGTTTGTCCAATAAAAGAAATCTGCCAATCCATTGAAATATTGCCTTGCACTGTTGTTTGGAGCCAATTGGGAAGAATTCCAATTTACAAAGACAGAGCTACAGGTTCCATGAATGTATCAACTTTACTGACCAATTATAGGCAACAGAGAGCTATTGGGCTATATGACTTCAGTATATCGTGCTGTAGCTGGTGAACTTGGGTTCAAGCATCCGTCTTCATTTCTTGTTCTTCAAGGGGTATCAGCTTCATACTGACTCCTCTGACCTCACTTCCTTTTCCCAAGGAAGCTTCAGATATCTTCATAATGAATGACATGGTTATAACTTGGTAAGCAACGTTGACCTTCAATTTGTACCTAATTTCTGGATTTAAAATAATGCCTGTTTTCCTACTTAGTTTCTTTCTTCAGTGTAGCTTCCAGAACCCTTTAACACTTCTTGCCCCATCAGAGGTCACATTTCTTCCAACACTGCTCTTAAACAATCTTCTTGAGGTGGCTGCTTGAAGCACATGTCTATGGTTTACTTTCTTTACCTTTGATGTTTCCCATAAATACAGTAAATGAAAGAGAACATTGTCTTCAATTCAAGTGTAAAAGGCATAATAGTCAATATTTTGCCTTTGGTAGGTATATCTCAATCTCCTTAAAATAATTAGCGCAGGTGAATATTTCTGAATATTGTTTGCTTAAAATGACAATTTCCAACAGTTCTTGGTATAAAGTGGTGAAGAAGTTTCTTCTTCATAACTTCATAGGAGAGACGGTGAAGATAAGCTTTTTCCAACTGACGTGAACCATCTATGAAAAATAATCATTCATAGTGCTGAACTATCAATAACCTGTTGGATGAATCAACGACTTTGCAATGCTTTCTATTCAGCTGTATCATCTAGTTTCACTTGAGTTAGAAATCACCCTGGTTATGTTACAGAAATGTGAAATCTCATACATTAGCTGTCAAATGGAACAGCAAAGGGAGAGAAAGGACACTAAAATGTTCCTTAAAATCTAATAAACTTGATTAAATTACACTTTCTTTCCTCTCCTTGAAATCACACACACTTTTCAAATACAGGATCTCAGGAAATAAGCAAGGACAATTTCCTTCATGAAATGCTAGAAGGCAGAAAGGGGTCCAGGCTGCAGGCTGCGATGCCTGTCCTAATTAAGAAGTTAACCTACTGAGTTGAAACTGATCTCAGTACAGGATAAAGGAGCTACCAAAGTAACTTTACTATTCCATTGCATTAAAGAGTTTTTACAAAACCATTTCTGTGCATTAATGAAACTTTCTGAAAACTGTATTACAATGGCTTGTTGCTTTGATCAGCAAATAAGCCTTAAAATGATTCATTTAGGTCAGAGAAAATAATAGCTAAAAACTATCACTGTGAAATATTATTTAATTTTAGCTCTGCACACATTTGATGACAATACTTCGTGGTAATTTTTTATACATTTAAGAAAAAGTGAACACACATGTTTGGACTAATAGCATGATATTTTCCAAATCAGACATAATACATGCATTCTTCCAATTATTCAACATCTGCACTGTGGAACAGCACTTCCAAAGTTGAGGGGGAAACAAATGATTACATAGGACAAATTTTTCCCCATTTAATTTAATACAACATCACCCCTACGACATTGACCATACTTGGAAAGGACTTCATTGGCTGTGAAGTTCTTCAGGGCATCATGAGATCATGAAAGGCCCTGGATAAATACAAGTCTATTGTTCTTAAATAAAGAAATGTACAGGAAATCTTTAAGGTGGCTTATTGACATATGCCTTTTACGTTTGTAGAATCGATTGTTAACACCATGCTTGATATCATACAGCTGACTGTTGAACATAGGCTGTTGCAGCCACTAAGTTAACCATGTATATTGCATTGCCAACCACAGTTTAAAATGTGTGTGAGTTGTCCACCTGACAAGAAGAACAGTAATAAGCAATGATTCCTCTCGAAATCACAGTCGTGCTGGCTCTATGCAAGAGCAACTCAGTTAATTCCATCGTCCTAGCATTTTAACATAGACTTGCAATTTTTCTTGTCAGCATGTTATCCAATTCCCTTTCAAAAGTCACAATGGAATTTGTCTCCACCACATTCTGAAGCAATGCATCCTAGATCCTAAACACTCGCTATGTGAAATAATTGTCCACATGCAGCTGGTGTTTCTTTGGTTGTTCACCTTAAGTAATTGTCCATTTGTCACTGATTCTTCCACTAATGGAAACACTTTCTCTTCTAGGCCTTATGGTTTTGAACACATGTATTGAATCTCCTGTCAATCTTTTCTTCTCTAAGAACAATGCCAGTGTTTTCTAATCTAATCACATATATTGTCCCTCATCTCTGCAACTATTCTTTTAAATCGTTCATCCTGCAACACTCTCCCTACAGCCTGTGCATCCTTTCTAAAGTGAAATGCTCAGAAATGGACCCAGATTCCACTGAAACCAGGTCAGTGTTTTCTAAAGTTCATCACAACTTCTTTGCTTTTATACTCCATGAGTGAATCTTACATTTTGTGGCTACATGTCAGTTTTATTGAATTTCATGGAGGGGTTTCTCTCAGCAAGGCCTAGCGAGGACTATCACCATATCTTAGCAGACTCGGCTCATTAACTACTTACTCCTGCCCATGGAGTTCTGTCATCTGATTCCAGCCTCATCTGACCACTTGCCCCTCCCAGAACAACACATCATTTCATGTTAATCGACTACAAGACTCGTGACCCTGGCATCTTTAAAAGGCCGCTGTGCACTCAGAGTTGGCAGTCCAGCGTTGCTTCCTCATCTGCAATATAATGGCACAATAGCCATAAAGCCATCCTGGTCATGGGACAGAGCAGCATGGCTGACATTCCCTCACACATACAACCCCATTCTCTCACATCCTCTTCACTATGTAACCACCAGGTCACACAGTTTACCAAATCCTTGGCTACATCTCAGCTAAACACCCTTTCTAAGTCACCATTAGACAGTTCATGATACCCACAGTAGACCCACATCCTCTCATTCTCCAGTGGGGGAACATCACATACAGGCTTTAGTCTCTGAGTGGAGTACTAACACACTAACAGCACAGCATGGCCAAGGAGGGCAAGGCAAGACATGAATGCTGAAAGCTTGCAAGAAGGTGCTAAGAGCAAGTGCTAAGCAAGCAAATGAGCAGTCCTGAGGTGTAACTGGTCCATGAGCTGGGTGCTTGCCCCTGCACACTATCATTGTTAGTTGCTGCCATACACTGTAATGTAAGTCTGTCCTTCTTGAGCATTCTGCAAATGGATCAGAGAGGTGCCATTAGGTGCCTAAGGGTTTAACAGTTATCAGATGCCAATGTCAGATCACACAATGTCTGTGTGTAGCTTGTGCCCATGGATTGTGTCTTGAGATGCTGTTGTTTGGAGACTGACATGGAGGCCCTTTGCAACCAGTGGTAAGCTGCCTAGTGCCCGCTCTGAATTCATGTCAAGAATTTTCCACCACTGGCTTGCTCAGGGGTGGGTAGTAAGATTGGAAACAGCATATTAATGAGGTGAAATATGCAGTTAGTAAGGTCATCAACAAGCAATAATTCCCCTTTATAGGCATCTTGCCACTACCTGGCAAGAATCTTTCCCCAACGCCAGGAAATTAGTTTAAAAGATGGAGCAAGGAGGTTCTGAAGTCAAAAGAAACCCAGCTGGACTTCCCATACAATTCTGCCACATTTCCCACCAGAACCCAAGTCACTTCGGCCACTGTAAGATTCTGTCCCATGTCTCTATTTATAAAGCCCAGCATCCCTGTACCTTTATAGCCATCATGCCCTTCAACAATTTATACATTTTTAACCCCAAGTTTCTGAATCCTCTTTGGAATTGTATCCTTTATATTACATTGCCTTAAGTCACACTTCATCATTTTCACTGGCTGTCCATGGAGAAGAACTAACAAAGTTTATGACAATATCTGAGATGCCAATCTTCTCTGCTGGAGATCAGGATGCATAGCCTTGGATATATGAAGGACAGGAAATAGCAATAAAATTATATCAAAATAAACTTGCAAGAAAAAATTACACCAAGATTCTTCTGAAAATCAATTTTAAAAACTTTTATTGCTATTGACAGTGTATATTAACAAAGTAGGGAAACCAATTTAACCATTACGTCAACTTTAGTTTTAAGTTCACAATTACCACAAAGTTACACTTGGTTCTTTTTAAGCAAGAGTTGAATTTCTCTGACAATGCAGAACACGGGCCTGTTTTTAATTTCCTAACATCTGCAAAAATAATATTGTAAAGTTCTAACAGAAATAAACACAACAGAAATTGACTGTTTTTGAACAGCTATTTAAAGCAACTGAAATCTCCATGCCTTGATTTGTGTCTTAAAATGGTGTTAAATGCAATGATGCTCACATTTATTCCTCCACCCATTCATTTCTCATCCATTTTTAGGTTTGTTTGTGTCTTCACCAAGGGAATGAATGAGTACGTTCTTGATAAGCCTCGAACAATGTCACCACCAGTCAAGAGGAAGGTGAAAGTCATTCAAATTAACCCACTTCCTCTTTTCTCATACAAACCAATATGTCTTGTGAAACACCCAATTCTTCTGAGCAATAAAATCAAGCTATCATGGCAAGGACTGTTATAGGCAGTAACAATCTTAAATTATAACTCTATCTGACTGGCTACATTGGAAATCAATTCACTAATTGTCATGCATAAACAGAACTTCAATGCACACTTCGAGTTCCAATCCAGTAATGTCTGCTCACTGCTCCCACTCACGATGCCACTGGAGCAGAACTTTGTCGTAAAACATTATGAGAGTTCTACACAACAATGTTTGGTCCTAGGCTACCTCTAACCAGCAATGCTAACTACAAAAAATGAGAAACTCTAGTATACTTACAAATGATTTTTGTAACATTTAGGATTATTTAATTTTTTAATCAAATACACTTCTTCTGAACAGTTAAATATTCAGATCATTGACATTTTGGTGATTTAAAAAGAGCTCAAATATTAAGAATATCTATAAAATGTGCACAACAGGTTTATATTAGTGAAACATTTCTGCCATTATTAAGTTTAGTATATATTCACCTGTGCAGCTTCTCTCAATGTCATGTTCACTGAACAGCTAAACCCGAGGCAGGGAGCATTGCAGTTCAAATCAGTGGAGCAGGCTCACAGAGCCAAATGACCCCCCTCCTGCTCCTAACTCATATGCATGTTGTGTTTAATGATCGGAAAGATACATACAGTACCAAGGTGTCCTGGTAACTGTGCTGTGAAGTATTAAGAAAGTCATCAACATGAGACATTTCTGTTGATGAGTTCCAAAATGGAGCAAGGCTGCTTAATGAGTATAATTTCAAAGCAGGTATTTTTTCTCAAAAAAGAGAAAAACTAAATGACACCTCCTAATGGCTGTTGGTAATGTATTTTTATATGCATTTTAGTGTTCTACTGAGTTGTAAGTCAAACATTTAAACTTAAATTTTGATTTTGAGTTAGTATTTGACTGAATTGTTCCATGGTTGAAAGAGTGAAGGAAGTTTCATTGATATGATTGGTGCTGGAACAAATCATTCACTTTGGAGTGAACAATCATGGTAATGCTCATTATCATGATGATTAAAAGTCAATTATTATGGGAGGAGAGATCAGCAGAAATGATTTGCACGAAAACTTAAGGCATTAAGTCCAATTTTAAAGAGCTGTCTTTATCCAGCTATAAACTCATGGTTTAAGTACCCATTTGACACCACACCAGAACTTCACCACTACAGGATGCCAAAAGGAGTATGCTGTAAGTTCCCAACAGAACTTTCCCGCAAAATATTATATTATTTACTTCCCAGTGAAAGATGATAACAAAAAAGATTTAGCGTCAGCAAACAAGTCAATTGTTTCATATGCCTCATTGCAGCATGATTTACAACCTTAACCTACAATTTCTCCAACATGACCAATGGTTGTGCAGGACAGTTTTGAATAGCTGGCAAAAGAGTAAACTCAAGCTTAAATATATGAGACATATCTTTTCCTTTCTGTAAACTGTGATGACAGATACTATGTATGGTAAAATGTCAGGTTTTGAGGCGAGGCGGAATTCATATCTTATTAGATTTAATTTGAACAGTCAAAATGGTTTTGCTGGATTACAATGAATGGCATGTTACAGCCATAATACTTTCTCAGCTCCTCTGTTTAAAAGGGTGCATAATCAATTTGCACCATATTAGACTTCATGGTATATCAGTGTTATAGCAAAGTGCTTTTGTATGGTCTTTGAATGATCTATTAAAAGACATGCCTTAAGCATTATAGCTTTTACCATAAGTCATCTAACATCACCATGGTCCAAAAAGGCTACATCATATTTTTGCATCCAAAAATGTTAACTTGGATAAAAATTCGTTGAAGAGTCAAGCAAATTATTACGTACAGTCATTGGGGTTGAATAAAAATGAAAGTCACTTTATGAGTCAGCGGCAGCCCTATCATTTCTGAATCAGGAGACTGGGAATTCAACCTCCCCTTCAAAGTTTTGAGAACGTAATCTAGCCCCAAAACTTCAGAGTAGAGCTGACTTCAGTGCAGTGTCATTGGAGCACCACATAGCTGCAATACTATCGTTCAGATGAGACGTCAAACAGAGGCCTGTCTGCCCTCCCTGTTGAATATAAACAATTCCATGCCACATTGTGAAAAAAAATCAGGGGTGTTTTAATCTGTCCTGGCCAATATTTATCCCTCAATCAACATCACTGAAACAGAATATCTGATCATTCTTTTCAATAAGGTTTTTCGTGAAAGGAAAATATAGATGGAGAAATTAATAGCCAGATACGTAGAAGAGGTGAAGCTTTGCTGCAGGCATTAAAAGGAATCAAGACATATCTAACTCAAGACCAAGACTTGCTTAAAATTCCATGACCGCGATAATATGTGTAAAGCGAGAAGTCATTTAACCTTATACAGAAATGATTGTGGAAAAGAGGCAGAATGGAAACCTGTTTAAAGTCACAAAGGGGACCTGACCACTTTAATGCATGTAGGGCAAAAATTAGTATAAAGTTCTAAAGAAATAATTACTGTAAACACAGAGTGGGATAACTGTTTTAAAAGGTAATGAGTCATTGTGGAATGTACAATGTGGAACAATTGATTAGCCTTAAGAACTTGATCACTGTAGAATGCATCAAACAGAGGCTGATTTAGTTTGACTAAGAATTACAAACTCGTGTAATAATTTCAGCTGACCGGTAGTCACATAATAATTAGGACGCCTGAGTACCCAACGTGGCTGGAAAGTGCATAAATGTGTAAAATAGACTATAACTGGGGAGACAGCCTCTTCACAAGGTGTGTCCTCTGAATGTATCTCATGATGTGGAGGTGCCAGTGTTGGACTCAGGTGGACAAGGTCAGAAGTCACACAACACCAGGTTATAGTCCCACAGGTTTATTTGAAATTACAAATTTTTGGAGTGCTGCTCTTTCGTCACCTGAAAGCACTCCGAAAACTTGTGATTTCAAATAAAGTTGTTGGACAATGACATGATGTCTTGTGACTTCTGATCCCAAAAGTATACTTGTATCAAAAGTGGTTGTCTTGTTTGGACCTTCAACCTTCTCGATCTTTAGCGTAATTTGAGCACTATAACAGAGGGACCTTGCTCTGAGAAAATTGGTTGTCATGTCATTTTCAAACATAGATTTCACTTCTAAAGTACTTCATTGGATGTTCTGGGACATCCTGAGATACATCCAGCTAACTGTGTTTTTAAATGTCTGAATTGAAACTACAGAATTATTGGCTTTTTTTTATTTTGTATGAGAATGATTATTGGTTGCGGATATGGCTTTCAGTCAATAACGCACAAGCCAACTTATTATTGTAGTTCTGGTTTTTCATTGTTCACTTCCTAAAATGCAGGATATGTTGTCACAGAGCACAGTCATACCATCTTTTAAAAAATGCTTATGGTGATACAACAAAAGATTAAAATAAAAACCAAATCTGCAGATTTTATTCTGCATTAGTATAAGAAATGTTATCAAAAATATGGTCATTTTCATTTAAGAGCAACTACAAACTGAAAGAACTGTGGATGCTGGAAATCAGAAACAAAGACAAAAACAAAAATTGCTGGAAAAGCTCAGCAGGTCTGGCAGCGTCTGTGGAGGGAAATCAGAAACCAGAGTACAGAATCAGTTTATTCTATTGTATTTGTATTAATGTCTACATTTGTACACTTGATGGTTAATATCTGATCTGTTATATATCCTCTGATATCAATGGGAAAGAAAATCATGCATAACCGATGCAAATATTGGCCATATTACACCAACAGCTGAAGACACCGTCTATGTTCAATCCATCAGCTTTTGATGAGAATTGAAAGTATCATTTGTAGTCCACATTGACACAAGAGGCTGTGATGCTTCAAAGGTATGCTTACAGGTCTTGCAATCACAGATGTCACAAGGGAAAAGGCCTTGTTTCTGCGCTATCATGGCGCAGAACTGGAAGATACTTTTGTGGCGCTTACACCTGTGGAAAATGATTTGCCAAAAAATATTGACAACCCATTTGACACCTAAAAGAATGCAATATTTGAACAACTGTTGCAAGAAGCAAACTAGACAATTGGCGAATGTTGCACACACTTGAGACAGCCAACAATCAAAAATGATATTGGTGATTTTGAGCACGTTGAGTGGAAAATTGAAACACAAATAGTCAAATATTGTCTCTCCAGTCAATTACACTGAAAAGCACTCATGAAAGGTGGAAAGCCATCAGAACTATTGGAGCTAGCAAGGTCACTATCATTTCCCCAGTGCGAGTGATAGATGTTGAGGCTGCCCACAGGAAATAGTACACTCCAAACTCAACTACTATGAACACAATTCATCACTCATGTGCCAGGAAACCAGCTGCAAAGCAACAGCAACAGTCTCACAAACAGAGTTATGACACGTCCAAACCGCACTTAGTGTCTTGCTACTAGTTAACAGTGCAAAGCTTGGAGAAAATCCAGACACTTTATATCTGCCATAATTAAGTTATTATGTTACAAAGTGAAGTTGGTGGAGAAAGTCTTTCCTGGTATATGATTGAGCACATTGCATATTCTAACTTTTGTATTAATTTAGAAATAAGTTAAATGTTCAAGTTATGTTGAAGTTTATTGTTTACAGTTTGGAGACGAATCATTGAAACTTAGTGAGTCTTTCCTTTATGACAAAATGAAGCAATGTAGTGTTTTGAAACTTGAAATGCTCATTTTGTTAATGTGAAGCTTTCACACACACTTGTACCAGCAGAGGGAGTCTGCTGCAGCCGCAACGAGAAAAATGTCTTTAGCTCATGCAGTTATAAATTCTGAATGTTTATGGTTCCTACTGTCCAAAGATCTTCACAAATATCTTGGGTAAAATAGGCACAATAACAATCAAGCCACAAGTTTTGCACCGTTAGCAAATACACATGGCGATATGCAGCAACAAGTTGCGTTTATATAGCACCAAAACTCCCAAGGTGCTTCACAGGATTGTTAGCAAAAACAAAATCTGACAGCAGACAATAAGTGGACATTGGTCGGACAATCAAAAGCTTGATCAAAGAAGTAGCTTTTAAAAAGAAAGGAGAGGGAGAGGTGGAGAGGTTTAGCAAACGAATTCCAGAGCTTATGGTCTTGGCAACTTCAAACATACTAGCTAAACAGAAAACAGTTAGATTTAGGAGTTCTCAAATATCTAGATAAGCAAAAATATCTTAAAGATTTGCAAAGATGATGGAGATTTCTGAGTTCGGGAGGACTGAGTTAGAACATAGAACATAGAACATAGAACATTACAGCGCAGTACAGGCCCTTCGGCCCTCGATGTTGCGCCGACCTGTGAAAACCAATCTGAAGCCCATCTAACCTAAACTATTCCATTATCATCCATATGTTTATCCAATGACCATTTAAATGCCCTTAAAGTGGGCGAGTCTACTATTTTTGCAGGCAGGCCATTCCACGCCCTTACTACTCTCTGAGTTCATGCAAGAATTTGAAAACAAGGATGAGAATTTTAAAATCAAGGCATTGCTTAACTGAAAGTCACTTAGAAAATGGGGAGCACGAGTTTTGGAGCATCCCAGGTTTCCTGAGGGGAGAAAGTAGGAAGTCAGCCAAGAGTGCATTGGAATAGCGACACTGAACGATGACAAAGACAGAGGTAAATGTTTCAGCACCACGTGAGCTGAGATAGAGGAGGAGTCAACCAATATTGTGGAGTTGGGGATAAGTGGCTTGAGTGATGGCACAAATATATGGCTTGAATACATATCAGATTCAAATATGACACTGGAGTAGTGAAACAATTTGATCCAGCCTCAGGCACTAACAGGAAAAGAGTAGAGTGTGTGTTATGGGAATAAATCTTATGCCTGGACTGAAGACAATGGCTTCCGTCTCCCTCAAATTTTCTTCAGTGTTGCTTCAGAAATACAGACCATATCATTTCCTGAAATTGTCCATAACAAGGATTAGTTGATGGAATTGGAAGGCAGCTATATAAAATTATTTGCTAAGTTTGCATGTGCTTTAAATTTTATGGAGTTGTTATTTTATCTGAAGGAGAATGAAATTACAAACGAACATATGAAACACAAAAGGCTAGCTAGCTGATCACACCATGATGATGACTGGGGCATCATGACTGAACACTTCCTCTCACTGCCCCCACAATACCCTACCCCTGCAGTCATGTCATCCCCTGGGAGAGGCAAAAAGCCAGAGAGAAAAAAAAAAGGTCAAGGAGGGAAAGATTTATCTCAACCCAGAGGCAATCAAAGCCAGTCCAGGAGATTACATGGACCATGTGTTATCTATATAAATACTCTAAAAAGTAAATAAATGCACAAATTGAGCAATAACTTTGGATTACTCAGTCAATGGTTCAACTTATTAAAGTGACTTAAAAGATTGACTACATTGAGAAGGTTTGAGCCTTCACTATAATGTAATGGACATCAAAAATAAGGGAAAGAGTTGAAATCTCTCCTGAATACGTCATTTAAAATTATTGCAGTGGCCTAGCTCATCCAAAATGATGGACGTATACTCTTCACATTAAAAATGACGATAAACCAGAATGATATAAAGTTTAAACAGTTTCTGTCACAGCATGCTCCATAAACCTCCTATGCCATTTTGTGCTACACCACATCAAGAAGGGCTTTTATTCCTTTGCTGCCAATACCCCTGCTTAAAGCATGATAAAGCGTACTAAAGCATAAAATTTAAAATTTAGGGTGAATTACATTTTACAAATTTGATCCTTTCCCTATGTTTTAAATCTTGCAGGCCTGTTGTGCATCCTTACGCCAAGCAAGATGACAAGGCTGAGTTTGCGGCAGGATTTTCCATGATTGCCAGCAATCCCACGTCGTCGGTATGCCACAAAGAATGTGAATCCCTTTGGAGACAAGCAAATAATGAATTTTGCTTCCTCTCCTGAGGCACAATGCCCTCTTTACACATGGTACTCCATCTGGCAACCCAGCTGTGACCTGACCAAACTACCCAACTTCAGGCTCACAGGCTCAAGTGACAGGCAACTCTGGAACCTGAACTTATGACCTCCTTGTTGGGAGTCAATTGTCAATCATTAATTTAATATTTATTACTCTGCATCTTTCTGACAGCTGAAACATTTTTGGCGTATGCTCATGCTAAATTACTCACCACTTAACCCACACATGCACCGTGACAACATCTGCAAGTTATCTGACATTGCAACATTTTAGCTGTTAAACCGGAGGCTGGAAGTGAGACTAAGATGGATAGCTGAAGTTGCTTGTCTGCAGCTACAAATCAGAATTTGGCTTTACATCGAGAGGTATATCCAAAACTAACCTTGGGGATGCTTTATAACTCTGACAATGTAGTTGGATACCTGATTAAGTCTGAACTACTACCATAAAAGTCAGCTCCTCCAGTTGCCCCTAATTCCCTAAACCAGCCACCCCTCTGCACCCCACCCCACTTCAAGAGATAATGTGAAGCAAATTGGAACTGCAGGCCAGAGTACTTCACATTTTTAAAAACTCTGCCCAGATAACTGTAAGTCACCCCTGTTATCCAGAAACAGAGGATGCAGAAGAGATTCACCAGGATGTTGCCCAGGCTGGAGAGATTCAGCTATGAAGAGAGGCCAGATAGGCTGGAATAATAAAACAAAGAACTGCAGATGCTGGAGATCTGAAACAAAACAGAAATTGCTGGTGAAACTCAGCAGGTCTGGCAGAATCTGTGGGAGGAAAGCAGAGTTAACATTTTGAGTCTGAATCTCTCCTCATAACACAGTCCCTCCATACCTGGTATCAGCCTAGTTAACCTCGTCTGAACTGCCTCCAATGCCAGTATATCTTTCCTTACATGAGGGACCCTATATTGTTCACAGTATTCCAGCTGTGGACTGAACAGTGTCTCATCTTGTTTTAGTAGACCTCCCTACCTTTATAATCCATTCCCTTTGAAATAAAAGCCAACATTCCATTTGCCTTCCCTACCACCTGGTGAGCCTAGATGCTTTCATTTTGTCATTCATGGATGAGGACTTCTGAATCCCTTTGTTTTGCAGCTTTCTGTGGTCTTTCTTCATTTAACTAATATCACAGGATTAGTGGTGTGGAGGTTGGGGGCTTTGAGAGCAACTTGGGGAAGATGGTATCTGAGAGTAAGGTAGACCTTGAACCTTGATGGGAAATGGGTGATGTAGTAGAGATAGAGTGAATGTGAGATAGCGAAGAGAGGAGTGTAGCACTTACCCTTATCATTGATTTCCTTGCGGTACTGTTGACTGTTCCTTCAGAGGGTGAAGACGGCACTGACTCAAGAGTAAACTTGGACCAGGCTGCCAGGGTCTACTGTCATGGCCTCCTCTGCCCATCCTCTGTGAAGAGGATTCCTCTCCTTTGCACCACCGCCTCGATCAGGATCTCCAGGATCCTGTTGAAGAATCACACTGCCAACTTCCTCTTCTCCTTCATCTTCCGAAAATGTCCATGACCGAGCAGTGCAGGGCTCATCTGGGTGCACATCAGCCTTTTAAAGATGACACAACCACAAGGGATGGCGGACTTTCAGCGGATATCCACTGAGTGACGAGTTGTTCTGGGAACAGCGCATCCTAAGACAGGGCCAGAATTGGATGCAATGGATACCATAGGAGTGGGATAGGTCATTCATGAGGTGCGTTTGGTAAGATATCATGAGAAATCTCACTCGGCCTTGTGGCAGAAATCCCTCCAAAAACACAAAAAATGTAAGGTTTAGCATCTTATTTCCATTTGAAAGGGAACAGGTATTGTCATAGAATCATAGAATTCTGTAGTCCAGAAGGAGGCCATTTGACCCATTGTGTCTGTACTGGCTCCTGAAAGAGCTAGTTCCATCTCTAGCCCTATCTCTATAGTCATTTAAAAAGTCATTACAAGAAACCTCACCTAAATTCACCAAAATTATATGGCACTGTCATAGAAAAGAGTGAAAGCAGGAGAATATCTGAAGTCTGACAATGTCACATTGTTGCTCAGTTATACCACAGTTATACTGTCCAGTTATGCTTTCCAACAACTTACCTGTTCACAATTCCATGGCAAAATCAAAGTCTAGATATTTAAAAAAATTTTAAAAGACAGTATGATACTAAGAGTCATATTTTGAAACAATTTCTAAAGGATGACTTGGAAGTAGGAATGTTTAGTCACTTGTATTTCATGTGCTCTTCGTGCTTCAAACTTAGAAAAGTCCAGGGATGAGCGCAAGACTGGGCGTTCCATCAAGGCCAGTCGCTTTCTGTGGGTTCACCCTCAAGAAGGCCGATCTGACATCTGCGGTGGTGACTGTGGGCACAGGTGGACCCGAGCTATTCGGGTCAGGTGACAACATTTCACTGATCTTCTCTTCAAAACGAGCATAGAATATATATATATAGGGGAGGGATACCTTGTTGCCAGCAATTCTATTCGACTTTGTTTTGTGTAAACCTTGTCACAGTCGACCTGCGCTTGTGTGGTTAGTCTGGGACTCCAGTGATATTGTCTCTGGTTATCCCTAATGGCTTTGCAAAGATCGTACCTAAATTTCCTGTGTAGGTCAGGGTCACCTGACTTGAACACCTCAGACCTGGACTTCAGGAGGGAGTGGATCTTCCAGTTCATCCGTGGTTTTCGGTTGGGGAACACTCGGATTAACGTCTTTGGCACGCAGTCCTCCGCACACGTACTGATGAAGTCTGTGACGGTAATGGCATACTCATTTAGGTTGGCCGCTGAGATCTTGAATATGGACCAGTCCACTGACTCCAAGCAGTCATGTAGGAGCTCATCTGTCAGCCCAGACCAGCACTGTATGCTGATCCTCATACTTCAATTTTTGCTTTAAGACTGGAGGAGTATAGCCTTATGGTCTGATTATCAACATGTGGGTGGGGAATGGAGCAGTAGGCACCTTTGATGGCTGTGGGCAATGGTCCAGGGTGTTTAGGCCTATGGTGGGACAGGAGATGTGTTGGGGGTATCTTGGCAGCACATTCTTGAAGTTGGCCTGGTTGAAGTCACCAGCAATGATGAACAATGCCTCGGGGTATTCCAAATCAAGGCTATTTGTGGCAGTGTATATTTCATCAAGTGCGCTCTTCATTTCCACAGGGGGTGGGATGTAAGCTGCTGTCAGATTAACAGAAGTAAACTCCCACAGCAGGTAGTAGAGATGGCACTTCACCGTGAGATATTCTAGGTCCGGGGAGCAGTAACTCACTCATGTTGTCATGTCAGAGCACGAAGAGGTATTGATCAGGAAGCAGACCCCTCTAGGCTTTGCCTTGCACGAGGACACCACGCAGTCCATCTGGTGGATTGAAAAGCCCTAAGATTGTAAGACACAGATAGGTGAAGCAGGAGTGAGCCATGTTTCTGTAAAATAGGGCACAAAGCAGTCTCTCAATTCCCTTTGGAACATTTTCATAATGCTCAATTTTGACCACATTGTCATGGTACCTTCACTCTACTCATACTTACACTATCACTGTTGATATGACTTGTATAAGTGAGTCGTGGTTTTTGACCACAAGCTGGAAATTAACTGACCTTTAAACCAAACTTGGAATTAATGAGCATTGAGGAGCCATAATTTTAGGTGAGACACTAACAAGCACTTCAATTCAGTTTTCATATTACACTGTTGTGACTTACTGTGGAGCCAAAGTCGAGGGCTATGCACTACAATACTCTGGCATCTGTAAACTACTGAAATGTGCTAATGCTGATTGAATAAACTGTTACCAGGAAAGCACGCTATATTGCAATGTTGATGTGTATGCAGTGTTACCACTAAAGTAGTAATATTTAGCAATTTATAACAAACACAATCATGTCACATAATTCAGTAAAGTGAAACTCATGAATACACAGCCAATACAATACATAGAGTCATAGAGATGTACAGCATGGAAACAGACCCTTCGGTTCAACTCGTCCATGCCGATCAGATATCCTAAATAAATCTAGTCCCATTTGCCAGCATTTGGCCCACATCCCTCGAAACCCTTCCTATTCACATACCCATCCAGATGCCTTTTAAATGTCGTAATTGTACCAGCCTCCACCACTTCCTCTGGACATTCAATCCATACGCGCACCATCCTCTGTGTGAAAAAGTTGCCACTCAGGTCCCTTTTAAATCTTTACCCTCTCACCTTAAACCTATGCCCTCTAGTTTTGGACTCTCCCACCCCAGGGAAAAGACCTTGTCCATTTATCCTATCCATGCTTCTCATGATTATATAAACCACTATAAGGTCACCCCTCAAGTCTCCCACGGTCCAGGGAAAATAGCCCCAGCCTATTCAGCCTCTCCCTTAAGCTCAAACCCTCCAACCCTGGCAACATCCTTGTAAATCTTTTCTGAACTCTTTCAAATTTCACAACATCCTTTCGATAGCAGGGAGACCAGAATTGCACGCAGTATTCCAAAAGTGGCCTAACCAATGTCCTGTACAGGCTCACGATAATCTCCCAACTTCTATACTCAATGCACTGACCAATAAAAGCAAGCATACCAAGTGCCTTCTTCACTATCCTATCTACCCGCGACTATGAACTATGAACAATGAACCTGCACTCCAAGGATTGTTTGTTCAGCAACACTCCCCAGGACCTTACCACTAAGTTTATAAGTCCAGCCCTGATATGTCTTTTCAAAATGCAGCACCTCTCATTTATCTAAATTAAACTCCATCTGCCACTCCTCAACCCATTGGCCCATCTGATCAAGATCCCGTTGTACTCTGAGGTAACATTCTTTGCTGTCTACTACATCTCCAATTTTGGTGTCATCCGCAAACTTACTAACCATACCTCCTATGTTCACGTCCAAATCATTTATATAAATGACAAAAAGCAGTGGACCCAGCATCAATCCTTGCGGCACACTGCTGGTCACAGGCCTATAGTCTGAAAAGCAACCCTCCACCACCACCCTCTGTCTCCTATCTTAGAACCAATTTTGTATCCAAATGGCTAGCTTTCCCTGCATTCCATGTAATCTAAACTTACTAACCAGCCTACCATAAGGAACCTTGTCGTGCACCTTAATGAAGTCCATATAGATCATGTCTATCATTTTGCTCTTATCAATCCTCTTAGTTACTTCTTCAAAAAGCTCAATTAAGTAAGTGAGACATGATTTCTCACACACAAAGCCATGTTGACTATTCCTAATCAGTCTTTGCTTTTCCAAATACATGTAAATCCTGTCCCTCAGGATTCCCGTCAACGACTTACCCATCACTAATGTCAGGCTCATGGGCCTATAGTTATATAGTTCCCGGGCTTTTCCTTGCCATCTTTCTTAAATAGTGGCACCACATTAGCCAACCTCCGGTCTTCTGGCACTTCACCTGTGGCTATCAGTAACTCAAATATCTCAGCAAGGGGCCCAGCAATCACTTCCCTAGCTTCACACAGAGTTCTAGTGTACACATGATCAGATTCCAGGAATTTATCCACCTTCAGGCATTTTCAGCTATCCAGCACCTCCTTCACTGTAATATGGACATTTTTCAAGATGTGGCTATTTATTTCCCCACGTTCTCTATCTTCCTTTTCCTTCTCCACAGTAAACACTGATGCAAAATACTCGTTTAGTACCTCCCCCATCTCCTGCGGTTCCACACTTAGGCGGTCTTGCTGATCTTTACGGGACCCTTTTCTCTCCTCGATCGCCATTTATCCTTAATGTATTTGTATAATCCCTTTGGATTCTCCTTAACCCTATTTGCCAAAGCTATCTCATGTCCCATTTTTGCCCTCCCGATTTCCTTCTGAAGTATGCCCCTACTGCCCTTTATATGCTTCTAGGGATTCACTCAATTCCTGCTGTCTATACCTGACATATGCTTCCTTCTCTTTCTTGACCAAAACATTAAATGCCAGTTATGTTATTAAGTCTTTTGTAGTATACTTTAAGGCACATTTCCCATGGTGCACTTGAATGAATTTCAGTGCAGGAGAGGACATTAAAACTACTTCAAAATGCATACAAGAACGTTGCTCAGCTGGTTAAACAGCCATCTAACCAATATAAAAAATCTGGGCCATTTTAACAATAGATTCACATCATATGTGGTAGAAAGGAAGAAGACAGCATGTAATCGATGATTGCAAATTATAGTAAACAATGAGAAGCACATGTGAGGGAGTAGGAACAATCCCTGAATGACCAGAATTTAAAGATAGGAAGAGGTGTTCTCAAGAAAAATGACCAATAGCGTTCATGAGTAAATGTACACTGATTGATAGAATGGCATCTAACATAGTGCTGTAACGTACTTGAAGCAAAGTACAAACAAAAACTAGAAGCACAGGTCACAGCATAAAATCCAGATAAGAAATATTAAAAATTTACTGTCCTTAGTCACATAATTACGGTGTATTCAAACAATTTGAACATTCTATCGCCAACACGCTTACATTCAAGAAATCTGCACATGATGCCATTTAAAAAATACACGGTACAACGTATTCAATAATTAAATAGCAAGGATTATCATTGCAAACAGAACCTATTTTTAACAGAGGCACAGATGTACCACAGGACATAGCAAGTTAACCTTGTGATAAATGAATAATAAAGACGATCAAATGGTCACAGGGAAAAGGTGATATATAATTTTAAGAAAAAGCATTATTTAAATGCAATCTTTAATTTGTTAAGTAGAATCATGCAGATTTGTACAGTTTTGATCAATCTTAAGTTATATCACAAATGTGTTTCAGCAAAGCCATTGATAGCAACAGTAGCGCTGTGCAAAATGCACCATGTGTTATGTGCCAGACATTGTAGCACAGATTGTGAGGCAGTAATGGTGGGAATAGCTTTCAATGTTCATTGTCATGGTTGCACTGAAGATAACTGCAATTCCTGGTATCTGTACACACGCACAGCTTTTACTTTAGTCCCGTGTTTAAGTCATATTCATTTACTTTGCTCTTTATAAAATGTAATTAAAAGTAAAACCATTCAATACTTTTAACTTCTGAGGAAGGGTCACCATACTCGAAATGTTAATTCTGATTTCTCTTCACAGGTGCTGCCGGACCTGCTGAGCTTTTCCAGAAACTTCTGTTTTTTTCCTGATTTACAAGCATCCGTATTTCTCTCGGTTTTCATTCAATACTTTTAACTACCTAGTTTGCTGTCACTGTGAATAGTTCAATATGATTGGCTGCTCATCCTACTTGATGACATTGCTGTTTTCAGGTGCCAGAAGATCCCTATAATTTGGGGACACATTCAAACCAATGTCACATTCTTCTTCTCGGTACAATTCAGTTGAACCCTGTATGCAGCAGTTGCTTACTCAAAATATCTCAACACGAGCTAAATTGGATACCAGACCAGAGGCACAGAATCCAGGAGATCTACAATTTAAAAATTGAAGCAAAGAACACATTTAGTCCAACTATAACTCCCTCTGCCAGCAGGCCTAGAAATCTGACACAAGGTTAATTCAGAGGTTTATTAAAGCATGGCATCACCATGGATCTCTGATGTGGCTTTTCTTAAAATGCCAGCTTAAGATTTGTCTTTACTCCTTCGGTTATTAGCTCTAACCCTCAAGTGACCTCCTCCATTGTTATTCCCAATGACTAAACTGAATCCATTTTGTGAGCGAGAACAAAAGAAAAACACACTCACTTCATTGTAAATAACGCAGCAAACTCTAACTAATAAGTGACATCCATAGAGTGCTGTCCAAGTGGATGATCCAGGTGCTCGTAGCATCTCACATGCATGTCATTGTTACAGTTATTGAGGGCTTAGGGTCCACAGCATCAAGATGGTTTTGACGTGGTAGGTAAGAACATTTCTTTTTAATGGAAAGTGGATAAAGGTTTGAAGCCGAGGAAGTTACGAGACTATGGGAAAGAGTAGCACAGTGGGGCTGGTTCAGTAAGCGGGCACAGTACGTTAACTCATTTTGTACGATGAAACTCACTGCTTCAATTTGTTCAAGGAGAAAGTCTGAAGCTTCACAGCAATGCAAACTGTCACTGAAAGTGGGTATTGGTGGTCACCTGGAAGATTCAGCTTTCAACAGTAGCGCTCACATTGAAGCAAAAACAGCTGCTTCCTAATTTGATGACAACTCCTTGCCAGAACCTAAAGTATTGCAGTATCTATTTCCAGACCGGGTCAAACACACAGGCAGAGCTATCTGGGTCTGCACTGCATTAGGGGAAAATATTAAGGTATGCATTCACAGAATCACCTATAAATACTTAGGAGGAAGACTACAGCATCGGCAACACTATAGCAGTAGTAAAAGTGAGAAATACAGCAGTAGCATATTGAACCCTGGAATTTCACAGCACAGAGGAGCCACTGTACTTGTACCAATTCGTTGTGCTGTTCTTTAGCCCTGTGTTTTCCTCTGCTTACTTAAAAAATTTAATTGTCTCTGCCTCAATCATTCCTACTGCAAATTATTTAAACCTCTCTACATTAAAAAAATCTCTAATTTCTGTCTATTTTCACTGGAAATTTTTCATCATTGACTTCCCACTCAAAGGAAACAGGTTTTTTTCTATTTACGCTGTTCAAACCCTTTGATCTGCTCTGTCCACATATCCAAATCTCACTTCGTAACCAACGTTTCTCATTTTACTGTTACAAAGACACCAAAAATTGACTTCAGCTTAAAAGTTGTTTCTTTCAAAAGTTGTCTTTATACAGACAAAAAGCTATATAAATCAACGTTAAAAAGAGATATTTTAAAAAATAATTATAAAGACAGAACTCAAGGGAAGGACTTCCCCAATGCAGCATTGTTATCATATTTCTTTCATCATTTCTCACTATTCCCTCCTGTTTCACAGCATGCCAACAAATAGGCATTCCCACATTAAAAAACTCATGGTATAAGATATACAGTGCATCCATATCTTTCTAATAACTCTCAGGGATGTGTTACAATATAGTCCAAATGTAGTTCAAATATTGAAACTACTGTGACAGTTCCTGCTTTGTAAGATTCCTGCCACTTGTATATGACTCTTTGTATGTTCTTTACCAAGGGTTTAGAAGTAGTGCTGAAGGGTGAGGAAAATTGCTTTGGCCGAATAACCAGCAATTTCAAGAAACCAATTATTCAGCCAGTTTGTCGTTTTCCAAGAACAAGTGGAGGTTATGGATTGAATGGGTGGATGGTGTGTTTGGGAAGGGCAGTCAATGATTGTCTTAAACCTGTGCAATTTAACATTCAGAATTCTTTGGCAATGAGGGTTCCCCATTTGGAACGGAGACTGTGCTGTTCTGCTGATGAACAATGTAGCCACATAGAATCATAGAGTTGTAGAGCACGGAAACAGACTCTTCAGTCCAACTTATCCATACTGACCAGATATCCTAAATTAATCTAGTCTCTTTTGCCAGCATTTGGCCCATATCCCACAAAAATCTTCCTATTTATATATCCATCTGGATGTTTAAATGTTTTAATTATGCCAGACTCCACCACTTCCTCTGGCAGTTCATTCCACACCCACATCACCCTCTGCTTGAAAAAAAATTGCCCCTTAGGTCCCTTTTAAATCTTGCCGCTCTCACCTTAAACCTATGTCTTCTAGTTTTGAATTCCCCTACCGTGGGGAAAAGACCTTGGCTATTCACCCTACCCATGACTGTCATGATTTTATAAACCTCTACAACGTCACCCCTCAGCCTCCGAAGCTCCAGGGAAAATAGCCCCAGCCTATTCAGCCTCTCCCTATATCTCAAACCCTCCAACCCAGGTAACGTTCTTGTAAGTCTTTTCTGAACCTTTTCAAGTTTCACAACGTCTTGCTTAGAGCAGGGAGGCCAGAATTGAATGCAGTATTCCAAAAGTGGCCTAACCAATGTTCTGTACAGCCACAACGTGACTTCCCACTCCTATACTCAATGCCCTGACTAATGAAGGCAAGTGTTACCAAATGCCTTCTCCATTATCCCTGTCTACCTGCAAATCCACTTTCAAGGAACTATGAACCTGTACTCCAAGGTCTCTTTGTTCGGCAACACTCCCCAGGACCTTACCATTAAGTATATAAGTCCTGTCCTGATTTACTCTACCAAAATATTTAGATGCACACCTCGCATTTATCAAGGTTAAACTTCATCTGCCACTCCTCGGCCCATTAGCCCATCTGATAAAGGTCCCAATGTACTCTGAGGTAACTTTCTTTGCTGTCCACTTCACCAACAATTTTGGTGTCATCTGCAAATTTACCTCCTATATTCACATCTAAATCATTTGTATAAATGACAAAAAGCAATGGATCCACCACCAATCCCTGTGGCACACCACTGATCACAGGCCTCCAGTTTGAAAAGCGACGCTCCACCACCACCCTCTCTCTACCATCTTTGACCCAATTTTGTATCCAATGGCTAGGTCTCCCTGTAAATCATCTGACCTAACCTTGTTAACTCGTCTGCCACGTGAAATTTTGTCCAATGCCTTACTGAAGTCTATATAGACAACATCCATCGCTCTGCCCTCATCAATCTTCTTGGTCACTTCTTCAAAAAATTCAAACACAATTTCCCACATACAAAGCCGTGTTGACCATCCCTAATCAGTCTTTGCTTTTCCAAATACATGTACATCCTGTCCCTTAGAATCCCCTCCAACAACCTGCCCACCACTGATATCAGGCTCACCAGTCTATAATTCCCTGGCTATTCATTACCACCTTTCTTGGTGTTATATAGCCATAGTCATAGCATTCTTACATCACAATAAAAGACCCTGTGGCCCAATGAGTTTGCACTGGTCAAAGACAACCACCTAACTATTCTAATCCCATTTTCCAGCACTTACATAACTTGTGAACCTTAGCATCACAAGTGTACATCTAAATATTTCTTAGATCTTATGATGGTTTTGGCCTCAACCACCCTTACAGGGATTGAGTTCCAAATTTGAACCAATACAGTCACCAATGTATTGAAACTGAGCATCTATCACTTCAGTTCTACACCGGCCCTTTCAAGTCCTCAGACCCACCTAAAACAAATTGGTTGTGTGTTAATTGTCATGTAAACTTGCTGAAAGCACAGTACTGATGCTGCTGCCTTGTCACAGGTCCGTTTATATAATTCATTTGTGACTTTCCTACTGTGGCATAGCCTTGCCAAACAGTGCTTCTCTGAGACCTGGGATAGTAAAGAGCTCTGGGCTGCATAATGGCCTCAGACTTTTCTGATGCTCCTTGTCTTCCTGATTAGATCCATTGAGCAACTCAAGACCAGCTGACATTGTTGTATGAACCACCATATGTTGATCTCTGTTTAAAAGTCAGCTCTTCACTAATATTCCCATTCTGGTAAATGGCATATCATGAGCATAGAGTTAAAAAGAAAATTTTCAGGTCTGCTTAATTGCTACATCACAAGCCTTTACACCCATAAAGACTAACAATGTTTCCCATCTGCACATTAAACTAAATTGTTCTGTAGACAGATTTTAAGAACACTGGCAAAAATTAGTTAATGATTCATTACTGATAGCAGAAAAATTAGCGATCACATTTTGCGTGCATTAGCTGTGAAGTACAGAAGCATTTTAGTTCAATAGGAAAACAGGGAACTAACATGACTAAAATCGAACTACTTAATACCGGTGCAGTTTACATCAACGTGGATACACAAAATAGTTCCAACTTCCTACGTAATGAAGAGGGAAGCTAGGGAAAAACAGGGAGGTTGGAAAGTAAAGGGCTCACCAGAATTAAAATTTGACTGAAGACACTGTATTGCCAACGAGCCTCCTTCAAACAATTTTTTTTCCCCTGGAAATGTTTCACACATCAGACAACATTTGTGGAGGGAGAAACCGTTAAAATGGTCAACATTTAAATAGAGTCTACTCTCTGGATCAGGAGTGGGAAAGCTTTCTGATGGTTCTCTGCCACATTCCTGACAGCCATTTTGAATGAGTGACACTTGGCATTGGATTGGTTGCCAGCGACTGATGAGCAACCAATTGAATTCTGCTAATTTTAATTACAGAATCATGGCCAGGTAGCTGTGACTTCTTTTGTTCAAAAGTGAAAATCAACTTATCTTTGTTCTTCTTTAGCAGTCTTCTTGTGTAGACCAGTGATTCCAATATCAGGTGCCAGGAGGATGTCTACATCTGCCTCTAATTTCTACATTCCTGTGAAAAGGTGATGACTAGGCAATGAAGGTGGAGGAACAGGTAATGTTGAGGAAATTGCAAAAGGACTTGGACAGGCTGGGAGAGTGGGCAAAGAAGTGGCAGTCGGAATACAAAGTGGGAAAATGTGAGGTTATGCGTTTGGATAAGAAGGATAGATGTGTTGACTATTTTAAAAATAGGGAAAGACTTCAGAAATCTGAAGCACAAAAGGACTCAGGAGTTCTAATTTAGGAATCTCTTTAGGTTCAGTTGGCAGATAGGAAGGCAAATGCAATGTTAATATTCGTTTCAAGAGGGCTCGAATACAAGAGCAAGGTTATACTGCTGAGGATGAATAAGGCTCTGGTCAGAACATATTTGGAATACTGTGAGTAGTTTTGGGCTCCACGTCTAATGGAGAGCGTGCTGGGCTTGGAGACGATCCGGAAGAGGTTTAAATGAATCACCTAGAGGACGAAGGATGTGTGTCATATGAGGAGCGGTTGAGAACTCTGAATCTGAACTCAATGGAGTTTAGATGGATGACGGGTGATCGCATTGAAACTTACAGAACACGCCTGGATAGCGTGAAAATATAAAAGATGTTTCCACTAGTAGGAGAGACTAGGACCAAACCCCACAAACTTTTAGAACTGAAATGAGAAGGTTTGAAGTCACAACCCTTCAGAACTGAGATAAGGAGGAATTTTTTTCAGCCAGAGGGTGGTGAATCCATGGAACTCATGGCACAGAACACTGTGAAGGCCAAGTCATTGAATATAATTAGAACAGAGATAGATACGTTCCACTCAAGGACAAAGAGGAAATTTATGCATGGAGCCAGAGTTTGTGGGTGAGATCCTTAATAAATACTCACATCAGTATTCATAAAGGAGAAGGACATGGTGCATGGTGAGTCTGGAGAGGAGGAATATGTTGATATTCTGGGGAATGTCGATATAAAAAGGAGGAGGCGTAAGGTGTTTTGAAAAGTATGAAGGTAGATGAGCTCCCAGGACCTGACAGGATATATCCCAGAATATTGAAGGAGATGAGAGAAGAAATTGTTGGGGCCTTGTATGGAATCTTTATTTCCTCCATATTGACAAACGAGGAACCAGAGGTCTGGAGAATAGCCAATGTTCTTCCTTCATTTAAGAAAGACAACAGGGATAATCCAGGAAATTACAGTCCAGTGAGCCTTACATCAGTGGCAAAGAAATTATTGGAGAAGATTCTTATGGGCAGTATTTACTCACATTTGGGAAAATATGAACTTCTTAGCGACAGGCAGCATGGCTTTGTGCAGGAGAGGTCATGTCTCACTAACTTGATTGAGATTTTTGAGTAAGTGACAAAGATGATTGATGAGGGTAGGGTGTTTGATATGGTCTATATGTACTTTAGCAAGGCCTTTGTCAAGGTCCCTTACGGCAGGCCGATACAGAAGGCAAAGTCATATGGGATCCACAGTGAGCTGGTAAGATGGATACTGAACTGGCGTGGTCATTGAAGACAGAGAGTAGCATTGGAGGAGTGTTTTTCTGACTGGAAATCTGTGACCAGTGGTGTTCTGCAGGGATCAGTGCTGGGAGCCCTCTCATTTGTAATATATGTATATATAAATGATTTGGAGGAGAATGTAGGTGGTCTGATTAGTAAGTTTGCAGATGATAGTAAGGTTATGAGAGATGCGGATAGTGAACAGAATTGCTAGAGGATACAGCAAGATACAGATAGGCTGCAGACTTGGATGGAGAAATGGCAGATGGAATTTAATCTGGATAAGTGCAAGGTGATGCATTTTGGACGGTCTAATGCAGGATGGAAATATACAATAAATGTCAGATCCCTTATAAGCAATATCATCAGAGGCATCTAAGCATACAGGTCCACAATCCCATGAAAGTGGCAACACAGTTGGATAAGGGGATCAAGGAGGAACATGGCATGCTTGCCTTCATTAGTCAGGGTGTAGTTTATAAAGCTTGGCAAGTCATGTTGCAGCTGAAGAGAATTTTAGTAAGGCCACATTTGAAATATTGTGTACAGTTCTGGTTTCAACTCTACCAGAAGGATGTGGAGGCTTTGGATTGGATAGAAAAGGTTCACCAGGATGTTGCCTGGTGTGGAGGATTTCGCTATGAGAAGAGATTTTTTGACTTGTTTTCACTTGAACATTGGAGACTGAGGGGAGACATGACAGAAGTTTACAGAATTATGAGTGGCATAGATAGAATGGATAGTCAGAGTCTTTTTCCCAGAATTGAAATGTAAATTACTAGGGTATGTAGGGTTAAGGTAAAAGGAGATAAATTTAAAGGAGATGTGAGAGGCACTTTTTTTTATGCAGATGGGGATAAGTGTCAGAATGTGCTGCCAGAGGAGGTGGTGGAAGCAGATACAATAGCAATGTTTAAGAGGCACCTTGACAGACACATGAATATGTAGGAAATACAGGGATACAGATCACATAGAGGCAAAAGGTTTTTAGTTAAGAAAGGTGTCCTGTGTTGGCGTGGAACTTGATGGCCCCAAAAGGCCTGTACCTATGCTGTACTGTTCTTTGTTTACCACTTTCACATGTCACATTGTATACAGATCAAGGTTATGGAAGTGCTGAAAGGTCTAAAGGGAAAAGTCCATGACAACATGGAATGGAAAAGGTGTTAGGCAGCAAAAGTGATCGGTCTGGATAGGGTAGGATATTTCCAGGCTCTTCACATACAAACCGGGACAAAGGAGCCCAGAAGTTGCAACTTTGTTCAGGGTGGCAGAACTCCCACTGAGTCAGGTCGTGTGATTACACAATGAATCCAGAAGCTACCAGTAATGGACGCAGACTGGAGGGAAGGCTCACCTTGGTACTGTGACACTCTGTTGAAGTTTAAGAAAAAAAAATCAGTCCTCTAGCCCTCACCCTTCACACCCCTCGCACACTGCATGCCCCATCTGTGCCTTATAACCTCACAAATCTAACATGTAAATTTATGACTCATCTACCCCAAGGGCCTTGCCAACCCTTTACCAACTCATGCTAAACCATGAATCTTCTCTCCTCCCCACAACATTTAATAGGCCTTATGTGAACAATGCCAATTCTTTTTACCCAATGCCCCCACCCAGCACCCCTTTTATCTTAAACCTACTTTGCCAACTCACCCTACATCCATCATAGTCAGACCTCAAGAGCCAAGCTCAGAAAAAAAAAAATAAAGTTCTAACTGTCTATTACATTTTTTAAAAAAAGCTCATTTTCAAAAAGAGCATAACTTCCTTTAACTGTATAGTCCCTATAATGACAAACATTCTGTCAAGTGTGTAATCTCATACTAACAAACATAAGAATTCATTGTCCCATTTCAAAGCATCTATAATACTTGATACTGTAAATAAAACTGTGAAATGGCATGCACCCCATTGTAATAGTGGAAGGTTGTGATATTAGTCATGCAGCACTATTCCGGTAATTGTTGATCTCACGCTATGTCAGCAAAGTGAAATAACAAGTAATGATTCCAGACAATGCTTTTGTCTTCAAATATTTAGACTGCAGGAGCTAACAGATCTTTTTGATAGTTCCTTTTGACACTTTTGACAGTAGATTTTGACAGTTCTGTGGACACCTCATGTTTTTGCCAGTTAATAGGCTTATGTAATTATACACACATTCAAGTCTAATTTTAATAATTCCAAAGGGCACCCTTCTTCTCTCAATGGCCAACTTACATCTCCCATAAGTGCCCCAGGAGCAGAAATACCTTAAGTGTTCAAAAAGGTACTCTGGCTATCCAAACAATTTCACAAAGTCCAGTCCTGCTCCTACCAGCTCTAATCTCTGTAAATCAGATTTCAAACGCTGTGGCACTGAGGTCACGAGGCAAGGAGTCTACTAATCAAAACAACAGCTATGTCTGGGAAATAAGTGTGTGCAAAACACACACACCCTTCAAAATAGTGGGTGCCATGTACAGTTTAGGACTTCTGGTTTTTAGCCTTGCCCATCATTTTCACAATGAAGAAGCTTTCTGTCTTTATAAACACACAAGTCATGATAGGTCAGGACAAATTCGGCTGATAATGAGACTAACATATAAACAAAGAAAATCAGAGCAGGAACTCACCATTCAGCCCATCAAGCCTCCCTGCCATTTAGTATAATCATGGCTGATCATCCAACTACAGGCTGTTACCCTGTACGCTTTGATCCCTTTAGCTCTAACCACTATATTTAACTTCTTCTTGAAAACATTCAATGTTTGGGCCTCAACTGCTTTCTGTAGTGCAGAATTCCACAAGTTCACCATTCTTTGGATGAAGCAATATCTACTCATCTCAGTCCTAAATGGTCTACTTCATATCCTTCAACTATGACCCCTGGTTCTGGATTCCCCAGCCATCAGGAACATCCTTCCTGCATTTATCCTGTCTAGCCCTGCAAAACTTTTATTGATCTGTGAGAATCCCACCCCATCCCCGACAATCTTCTAAACCCCGCTGAATATAGACATAACTGATCCAGTCTCTCTGCATGCATCCTGCTATCCCAGGAGTAAGTCTGGTAAAATTTGTCGTACTCCCTCTGTAGCCAGAATATTTTCCTCATAAAAGGTAACCAAAACTGCATACAATACTCCAGGTGTAGTCTCACCAAGGCCCTGTACAGTTGCAAAAAGATATCCCTGCTCATTATGAAAGCCAACATGAGTCTTCTTCACTGTCTGCTCCACCTGCAAACTTACTTTCAGTGATATTGCACCTCCTATTTCCCAATCTATCGCCATTCAAATAATAATCTGCTTTCCTGTTTTTGCTGCCTCACGTTTATACACATGACACTTCATTTGTCATGCATTTGCCTACTCACTCAATTTGTCTAAATGAATCATCTCTGCATCCTCTTCACAAATCACCCTTCCTCCCAACTTTGGATGATCTGCAAACTTGGATGTTATGCATTTACTTCCGTCATCTAAATCATTGGTATATATTATGAATTACTGGCTGCCACTCTGAAAAAGATCCGTTTATTGCTGTTCTTTGCTTCTGTCTGCCAACCAGTTCCCTATCCGTGTCAGTACATTATCCCCAATTCCATGGACTTTAATTTTAGATACTAATCTCTTATGTGGGACTTTATAAAAAGCCTTCTGACAGTCTAAATAAACCACATTCACTAGCTCCCCTGTAACAACTCTACTGGTTACATTCTGCAAACAATCTAATACATTTATCAAGCACGATTTCCCTTTTGAAAATCCATGCTGACTCTGGCAAGTATGTTAATTACAAAATTGCAATCCAGAGGATCTGTAGATAGTCACAGTACAATAGCAGAGGAGAGCAATATAGAAGATATTGGCAAAAAGAAGACTTCCATGGTACTGGAATGTGACAGCTGAATGGCAGGTACAACGCACAGTTGAGTATCACCAGGTTAATTATGCGCCAATTAACAATGTCACCTCAGGTACCAGCCCACAGCACCTTAAAACATATCGCATTGCTACAGGGTGTTGTGCTAGGGAAACTGGCAATGCTGTCAATAGCCACAAGAGTATGGAATCTGACCCCAGCTATGTCTTCTGGACAAAGAGTCTACCTGTGGAATAGCTCTGTCATCCAAAACGCAAATAAGTTTCTTTCTTCCACAGCGAGCTTCTTCATTGATGAGGTAAGTACTCCAAGAAACGAGGGAGAATTAAAACAGGCACGAGGCAAGTAACAAATGAAATAATGCATGGACTAAAAGTTTAACAAATAATGGGACAAAGTAGCCATGTAATACAAATGAATTTGTTGTAATTGGAACTATAGTTAAATTTTTGATCAGAATGTGTCTCAAAACCCAGTGTTGTTCCTCTACAAAATGTGAGACCTTGCGCCACATCTAAAAATAACTCAATTTTCACTGAACTACAAATGACTTGGGAATTCTCTCATATGGAAAATAACATATTAACGAGTTACAAACCATGTACATATATTATACCAGAGAACTGGATGCTTTGCCAGGAAACTAAATTTAATTATTTTGGTCACTAAGCACACCAGGAAAATTGCTTGCACAATTACACTCTTTTTTTAAAATCACCTGTATATTTTCCAGGCTGAATTCTAATTGTGGTAATGCCCATTATTCATATTACACAGTGTGCCTTATTTCATAAATTAAGAAGTACTGGCAATTTCAATGTTTAGAATTGTAGAATAGGTAATACTCCGTACGTGTTCCACTCTTTAAAGAATTGTGAGAAATCTAACTAGAATGTATATAAATTTTTAAAAGCTGTCGCAAAGTTACAAGATGTATTTTGATCTAAACAGCACTCTATCTTTATTAAAAGAATCAATGTCATGGATGGTTGAACTGTTTTTATTTCTCCACAATGTTAAGCAAAATTATTTAGCCACCAAAGCAAACCTTCAGTAGCTTACCACAAATCAGCTACAAAAGATTTGAGCTTGTGTAAATCTCCTTTGAGTGGTTGTTTAAAGTTACCAGAAACAAGTTTATTTTAGAAGCAAATTTATGTAAATTCAGAGGAAATTAAACCCCTAGAATTCAAATTCTTTTGCCTTAAATAGGAACCACAATATGGTTTAGACCAGCATAGCAATACTGATAAACCAATAGAAGGAAAAAACAGGAGGAAAGAAATTTCACTTCAGGGGACATGATGTTTCAGTGTGTTTAAGGTCTATTTCACTAGAATATTATATTCTATTTGTTTGGGTGACTATAAGAAATTTACATTATCCACTCAAGTTTCATTTGTGGGATATAAATTTTACTTTAATTTTTGCGACACCACATCCTCCTTGTGTTATAAACTACTGAGCAACAATACACTAAGCAATGTACTTCATACTCTGTCTTTTATTTCATTTACCACAATTAATTGCCCCATAATCCCCACTGCATTTGAGACACCACATTTCAATAGAATTAACTGGAAAAGTAGATGTGCACAGCTGATTCCAGTCAGCCCTAATCCTTGGGGAGCAGATTTTTTTCCCCACAAAGCTTAAAAAGTTCCCTGTCTTAAATGTTAATATGAAGCATTCACTCAGCCACTGACAAACAGTACAAAAGCCTTTCCTCTGTATAATGCCCCATCACCATTCACCTATAATTGTCTATAAACCTGTCACATCTCAAGTTGCACCTTTATTTTCAATAATGTTCTATAAATGATGCTGGTGTAAAATTACATCAATATTCTTCAATTCCCCATCCGTTCTTTTTTTTAAAAGAGAGACAAACACACATCTCACTTTTCAAAGTTCAGGCTTGCAAAAGCTCCTTATGAAAGATAAAATAATTAGTTATCTTTCTACCCCCTTTTGGGTTCCTCCACAGTACACAATTATCCAATTGACAAGGGACCTGCTCCCAGACCTCTGTTCATATTGCTATGAGTTGAAGACTTGGAGTTGTGCAAGAAGGGTCCATTTTGATTCTCTGATTTCTCTTTGCCTCTGGGAAATAGCTTGACCCCCACATGATTACTTGCCGACAACTTGGCTCTGATTCAACGGGCACTGTGTGGGGAAATCAGCAGCTCAAACGTGTATCTGCTACTCCATTCTGCAGTACGCCAGCATGTCAGTGACCATCATTACAATAACCATCATTTGCACTGCTGCTTTTCAGCGTTTCCACATTATATCAAGGAAATGTCAATGAATTTCTTTGAAGTTAACCAGCACAAAATTAAATTAAAACATATTTCATAGCAGTAAGATCTTTTTTAATACAGTGGATGAAGGATTTCAAAGTCTGAGGAAGGTGCTCCATAAAGCAGCTGATACAAAAGGGTAATGGGCAAGTAGAGAGTAATTCATGCATACTTTTACAGAGAGGGTAATTGTTTCAGTAATTCAGCATGATTTGAACACAGATTCATACTGCCAACACAATAGAAAATTATGCACAATATGATAGGCTGATACTTTTTTGCTTTAGGAATTGTTTGGCTGGCTTTGGCAAGATCATGTCAGAACTGCCAACACATTTTCAATGCACTCCAACAAGCCATTGGCTGTGTAATACACCAATTCTCTGTGAAACATGGCAAGTGCACATTTGCTATGGTTTTATATAAATTCTAAAAGTATAACCAAAGCAGAAAGAGATTATGCAATAGTTGACATTTCTCAAGCACCCTCCTGCTGCTGTGAGTACATATCCTTCAAATATATAATGTCCTCATGTTTCATTTATTCTTGCTGCTTATTTTTTAGTGTAAGCATGAAAAAGTTGTAGAAAAGGCAAACTCAGTCGATAAGGTCTTGTGGCTCACGTTCCAGGTTCAGGAGGTGGCCTCAGACTCATCACCTTGTTTTACCAAAGCAACGTAACACCAAGAGTTACATTTTGGTGATGGGTAAAACTGGTATTTAGGACTGAACTTGGTGCATTGAAAAGACTGAAGCTGCTAGCAAATGGTCACCTACCCTGAATAGATTTTCCTGCTACGCTGAAGTCTGACATCTGTCATTGACAGAGCAACAGAAGTTTGAGGTGAAAGTTGTGCAAGGATAATCTTAGAAATGCATTCTATCAAAGAAAAAGTGCATACCCCATGTTGTGCAGAGGAAACCCTACCTACATGGATTTTACAACAGGTTAGTTTAGAAATTCTTAATCATGACAATGAGGGGGGTGGGATTTGGTAAATGTTGAGATAGTGAGAAAAAGATATGAAGTATTTCCATAAAGCTGGTTTTATTGATTTTCGCCATGCTTACTATCAGTTAACATGCATCCTTACAACAATAATGGTGACATAATGTCCTCCACTAATTACATTTACCATTATCTAAAAATAAAATTAATAAAGCCAAAAGTGAAAATCTGATGAAAAACAATTTCAAATTTCATTCTGCCCCTGTAATGTGTTAAGCACAATGATCTGAAATAGTCAAATGCAAATAATCAAAATTTCCTCCATTCTTAACATTACAATGGATGGATTCATGGCAAATGACACTTCCGGTAATATGTGTTTGATCAAGTAAGCTAGCATGGGGAAAGCCAAGTACAATGATCAATTTGTGACAGCATAATAATCAATACTTGTTATTTTTGACAGCATATTTCAGAACTTACATTTATCATGTTTAAGAGTGCATTTTAATATGAAGGGATTATTGCATATATTTTTATTAGTCAATTTAAGTCATTGAGCAAGATACCATACTGTCAACAAAGGGGAAAGTGGCAGTTGTAATTTTACATTCATTCATGGAAAGTCATTTAATTGTGTGTATAATTACTGAGGCTTTGAAGTAAAATTTTTTCATTTGTTTCATCATGACTCAGCAACAAATCTCTGGCCTGCCACAAAAAAGAAACTGTGTAGAAACTGAATATTTTATCCTTTTGAGTCATTGCCTACAAAGAGTTTGTTTTCAAATCTTACTAAACTTTTTCCAGAAATGCAACACAATCATATATGATACTATAAGCCATGCAATGTAAATCCTGTAGGGTTTTTTATTCTTTTTCTAGACTTAAACAACATATTTTTTAAAAGATACATTTCAAATTCTTTGATTCCAGTAGACGTTTTAACAGTATGTGACTCAACGATTATGCAATATCTAAGTATTTCTCTTAAAACAAATTGACATCTATCAACCCAAAGATCACTGTAAATCAAAGTAATTTTGAGATCTACTGAAAATGAAATAAATTAGCACATTTTATGAATTAGCATTTGATTTTGACAAATAAATTCAAAAATAACCTGGTAATTGTTCTGCAAAAAAAAAGTATTCTTTCATTTAAAATATTTTATCCCAAGTGATCCTATTTTCAGCAAATAATTTTGGACTGCATAAGGCCAATACTCATTTGGGAATTATACTATATATCTTCATAATGGTTTTGAGGGGTCCAAAAGAGGGTTTGTCCTATGTCAACAAAGACTATTCAGCTGGATTTCAAAAATCTAAGCTCAATGATTTAAAGGGGAAGAAAACGTCATCTTTTATCACTATGAAAACAAATATACCTTATTTTATATTTCTTTCCGTATTTTCGTAGTTTTTCTTGTTCCCATTCCGGCTTCACAATATATTCTCCTAAATTTTAACAACCTTTCAAAAAATATATACAACAGAAATAATTACAGGGGTATCAAATTATCAGCAGCTTTGCACATAGTTTCAAAATTCCCTCAGATGTTATAGCCAGATTCAAAAAAGACATAGATGTTTCTCAACCTTCATCAACAGTAACTCAGCTCTAAAGATTGCATTCTACATTCAAAAACTTAGAAGCTTCATTTTGAATTCCTGAAGATAGAGAATATCTTTAGGAAATTACATAGCACAATAAAATGTTATGTTTTATATTTACTGCTGCATAGCTTGTGTGTAGCTCAGTGTCAAATTCTGCGGACATATATGGTTAAATGAATTACAACTATTACAAACAAAACTAATATTTAAAAACAGAATAAATACACTGAATGCCTTTAGTATTGTAAACTTTTGAGTAACTGACACCTCTTAATCAAATGGTATATTAAGTCCTGTGTAAATGGCACTGCATATTACTCATCCATAATAATACTAACTTTTATAATGTTCTGTATGGTATTTTGTATGAGACACCACATTTTAAAAATAATAGTCTAATTGTAATATAGCTTCTAAAGTTTCTAGTGGGAAATAATTTTGCTTACTGCAACTGTATAAGCAGGCTTGACAACATAATTTGTTACTATCGAGACTTAGACATTTCACAACAGGAAATATTTAATAGATGGTAAGAACAATTTAGTTACTAAATTTGACTGATGCAGCCTTTAAGGAACGAACAAAGAGATATTGCTCATTTCACATTCATGTACCACCCATGCTTTTTTTTTCACACCAATGGCTGTTGTTGATATTATAATTCACTTATATGGCAATTTATTTTCAGAAGCTTTCTTACAATCAGTGTGCAATATATAAGAATAAAAGGTTTATGGCCTGCACACTATATCTGTTCAATCTCATTTTCAGAAATTCTTAAAATTAAATGTAAACCTACAGCATTCAAAATGAACTTTAAATCAAGGGAGTTGCTGCAATGCTGTTGAAATTTGCAATGTCTCCCATTAAATCTTGAATAATTTGCTGAAAATAAGTTAATAAAGCAAACATAATGGCAGGTTTATGGCTGAAGTAACCGGTAACCATAAATTTCAAAGTTATGTACAGTCGTCTCCGACTGATTTACAAGCAGTACTGTCAGAAGGGAAAACAAGGTCAATAAAGGAATGAGAGGTAATACAATTTTTTTTGGAGGTAATTTTTGGTAATAAATAATTTAAGCCAGAAAGGATGTTTTCTCCTAAAACAAAATTGAAATTCTGGAATAATAAAGCAACAAGGACATTTTTTTTTCATTTCTGACTTGTAAATACAATTTCAGCTGCATGGTACAACACAGCAAGAAGGAGTCACAGTTTGTGAGACCACAAGTGGTGAAATATTGCAGTAGGACCTCTTGATTCCCACTCTCAGAAATTTCTGATCCTGCAAAGCTTTTAACAAACCAGCTTCCAATTACACAATGCAGGTATACCATAGAAATGCAAATGAATCAAGAATGTAACACTAAATGCCAAGGTTATAGAACTAAGTAACTAATCATATTAACTTTCACACAGTAGCTGTCATATCATTCACAAAATATATCACATTGCAATCAAGTTTCTTTCTCATCTCTTCTAGTTGACAGCAATATGGCAAAAAATAATTAAATGTTGACGTTTAAGTGGAAATGCATGATGAGTACTCTTGGCAAAATATTGCAGCAAACAGGATATTTGTTTAGCAAAGAGTTAACTCTTACGAGTATTTTAGAGTATAAGATGATTTTCCTTTGACAGATTGTGTAGTTCGATTGGAGTGCATTTAAAAAAAAACATCATTTCCTCTTACCATTGCTGTACTATGTAGATCACTCAGCAGATCACCACCCATAGCGAAGATATAATATTCCTAATGGAGATTCCTATGGACACAGTAGAGACTACGTAAACGTTAAGAACAACATAGTTGATAAAAAGAAACCAAGTTGTTCTTGTATATGCACCAGAATAGCTGTGCTTTAGACAATGAAGCTGAATTTCCCATCCTGGTGAAAAAGCTCATTAAGTTGCACTGTGTTAAGTAGAGTAGAAGCAAGTGCAGCAGGTGTTTGCACAGGCTGAGAAGGCTGCCTATGCAGGCAGGTGAATGCTGGAACACCACACAATGTGCCTGTACTGCTTTGAAAATTGTCTACATCTCCCTATATGAGGCTAATCCTGAAGCCAGATGAAGATGTACACTATTAACAGAAGTCCAAGGACACCTTCTCTTAGGCTCCATTCATAACAGCAAAGCAGGCAAACAACATAGCAATTGTTCTCTCAAATGTCACCTTTCTTGGAGGTCGTTTTCCCCACAAAACCCTTGCTTTTTCATATAAAGCATCACACTACCTCAAATCTCTCTACTGAAACAATTTACATAAAATATTCTTGTCTGGCCAAAACAATTTGAGTCTGTTCTAATGCATTCCAAAAACCTGTTCTTATCCGCCGTCAGTAGATTCAGTAGCAGACCAGTCACACAATACCCATATTCAGTAGAATGCATGGAAGAGCCATTTTTTTTGACTGCCTTATTATCAACAGCATCTGAAAGAAACAAAGAAGTCAAAGACAAGTTCGAACTGTCAGACTCTAGCCTCGTATACACTATTAGAATAGCCCCCAAAATATGTTTAATATTTTGATTCAGTTACACTGCTTCACAAAAAGATTCAATTTTCCATCTTAGTACAAATCTAGAGGATTCTGATCATTTCTAATCATTTCTCCTCTAAGACTCTTTTGGTGACCCAAAGACTGAAAACATTATCAAGTCATCTTCTAATTCTTCAGTATTCAGTACCAAAGATTTAGAACACAAGACCCATGAGACTAATGCTGAGAAGGTGGGAACTGCGTTCAGGACTGCAATAGGCGACGCAAGAATAAGTGTTACATTCATCAGTCATAAATTTGAGGAACATACAGACTCTTTTGCTGATTGGAATTCAATGGCTGTTGCAGATTTAGATTTTACTAAGGCACTTGGTAAGGCAAGGTGCCAAATAGCGGATGTTGTAAAAATGAAGAAATGTGATGGACAGCCAGAAACAGTCAAAAGCAGGGACAGTTATAATCAGGAACAAAGAGATTGCAGACCAACTAAATACATATTTTGGTCCGGTCTTCACAAAGAAGGTCACAAATAATGTCTCAAAAATGTTGGGTAACACAGGATCTAGTGTGAAAGAGGAATTGAAGGAAATCAGTATTAGTAGAGAAATGGGGTTGTGGAATTTAATTCAATTAAAAGCCAATGAGACCATTCAGCCTGATAATCTATATCACAGAGTACTTACAGAAGTGGTCCACGAAATAGTGGATACATTGGTGGTCATCATTAAGAATTCTATAGTCTCAGGAACAGTTCCTATGGATTTAAGGTTATCTAATGTAACCCCACTATTTAAGTAAGGTAGAGATAATGATATTACAGCCAATTACAGACCAGTTAGCCTGGCATTGGCAGTAGGGAAAATACTAGGGTCCATTATAAAAGATCTAATAGCAGAGCACTTGGAAAACAATGATAGGATTGGATAGAGTCAGTATGGATTTGAAACAGAAAATCATGCTTGACAAATCTACTAGACCTTTTCAAGGATGTAATTAATACAATTGAAAAAAGGAGCCAATGGATACCTGGACCTTCTGTTGATAAGATCCCACATAAGAGATTAGCTTGTAAAATTAAAGTGCATGGAATTAGGGTAGAATACTGACATGGACAGAGTTTTAGTCTTCTTATCTGAAGAATGATGTTATGGTTACAGAGAGGATGCAACAAAGGTTTGCTAGAATGATTGCTGGGATGTCAGGACTGATATAAGAAGAGAGGTTGGATCAGTTAGGACTATATCCACTGGAGTTTAGAAAAATAAGTGGGAACCTCATTGAAACCGATAAAATTCTGACAGCTTTAGACAGGATAAGTGCATTAAGGATGTTCCCCATGACCAAGGTGTCCATAATCAGTTTAAGGATATACGATAAGGACATAGGGCAGATCATTTAGAACTAAAATGAGGAGAAATTTTGTCACCGAGAGAGCGGTGAATCTGTAGCATTCTTCACCACAGAAAGCAATTGAAGCAAAAACACTGAATGTTTTGAAGAAGGAACTTGACATAGTTTTTAGGGCTAAAGGGATCAAAGGATACAGGGAGATAGTGGGAACAGGGTACTGAGTTGGATGATCAGCCATGGTCATAATGAAAGGCAGAGCAGGCTTGAAGTGCTAAATGGCCTACTCCTGCTCCTATTTTCTATATTTCTATGAATAGATGATGACCAGGAAATGAAGGTAGAGGGACAGGTAATATTGAGGAAGTGGAGAGACTACAGAAGGCCCCCAATCCCTTCACCGTGGAGTACCTCTTTCCCACCTCTCCATTGCTCAATACACAGATCCCTAAGATTGCTCTCCAACCCCCTACTGCCTTTGCCAGACAGCCTCAGAAAAGCACTGACAAGACCCCTGGCCGCAAATATAAATTTGCAAAAGTGCACATGATGTGAAATAGTTGAATACCAGTGCAGGTAGCAAGAACAATCCATCTTCTTTGTTGTGAAATCCACTGAGTACCTCTTGCAACATCTTGTTTTTGTAGATAATGAGCTAAAAACACAAGATAACACTTGCTGGGTATTGGCAGATGTGACACCATCCAACATGCTCAACATTAACTTTAAACTTCAAATTTACACCCATTATTACTGATCTTCAAACAGTTGCCAGTCTTAACTGTCTCAGCAGTGCATAAACCAATGCAGTTAGCAATGCATGGCCTGAATTTGGTCTCCAAAACAGGAACATTTAGACACTGGCCTCTAGAGGTACTTTTCCCAAATTCCAAGAGAAAGGTCTGGTTTCCCAACAGGTTGATAAAGGATGGTGTGTTACAGGCTGGCATGATGCAGCTACATGTGTTATTTCTCATGCATTCCACAGTCAGGTAACAGAGACACCAACTGGGGCAGGAGGAAGTAAGGTGAAACAAAAAACACTCCAAAGATGGTTCGTGAAACTGCGCAATACTCTGAGAACATTCCTGGAACTGCTGATATAAGCATTCTTTAAGATACTTGCCAGGAAATTACCAAATTCTTCTCTTTGGCTGGATTTTGCAAGACGGGGAGGATTTTCCAGATGAACAAGTCCAATCAAAATAACTATCATTCCATAAAATAATGCATTAATCCTGCAGACAAAGTGAAACAGTGATGGAGTAGACAGATTTTTAAATTCTCACTTGAATGAAAACATTAGAAAGACCTGCAAAATTGGACGGCAATAGCAATGAATGGGAGATAAAGAAACATGGCCCCACTGCACCTCTCTGGGTCTAAAGTGTTCCCTGCAATAGAAAATACTGAACACAACGGTAAGGTTAAAACAAGTACAGAAGGGTGTATTGCAAGTGGAGAGCTAGAGATATTTCTTTGTGAACAATTATAAAACATGCAAATGAAAAATTATTCATACATGGACAAAATCTTTACAATAAAGAAATATAGAAACATTAAAAATAGGAGCAAGAGTAGGCCATTCGGCCCTTTAAGTCTGCATCACCATTCAATATGATCATGGCTGATCATGTACTTTAAGAATCCCACTCCCGCCTCCTCTCTATACCCCTTGAACCCTTTAACCGCAAGGGCCATATCCAGCTCCCTCTTGAATATGTAATGAGCTGGCCCCAACAGCTGCCTGCAGTAGAGAATTCCACAGACTCACAACTCTCTGAGTGAAGAAATTCTTCCTCATCTCAGTCCTGAATGGCTTACCCCTTATTCTTAGACTGTGATCTCTAGTTCCAGACATCCCCATCATCGAGAACATTCTTCCTGCATCTAGCCTGTCCAGTCCCATCAGGATTTTATATGTTTCTATGAGACTCCCCCTCATTCTTCTAAATTCTAGTGAGTACAAGTCCAGTCCATCCAGTCTTTCGTCTTATGTCAGTCCTGCCATCCCAGGAATCAATCTGGTGAACACTCGCTGGACTCCCTCAATAGCAACAATGCTATCCGTCAGACTAGAATTCCAAAACTGCATACAATACTCAAGGTGTGGTCTCATCAAGGCCCTGTATAACTGCAGCAAGAACATCCCTACTCCGATACTCAAATCATCTTGCTATGAAGGTCAGCGTGCCATTAGTTTTCCTCACTGCCTGCTGCACCTGTGTGCCAACCTTCAGTGACTGTTCCACCATGATATCCACGTCTCGTTGCACGTCAACTTTTCCTAAACTGCCACCATTCAGATAATAACCTTCTTTTCTGTTTTTGCCACCAAAGTGGATAACCTCACATTTATCCACAGTATATTGCTTTTGCCAAGTATTAGCCCACTCAGCCAGTCTGTCCAAGTCACCCTTTTAGCACCCTCCTCATAGCACACACTGCCCCCAGCTTAGTGTCATCTGGAAATCTGGAGATATGGCATTCAATTCCTTCATCCAAATTGTTAAGGTATATTGTGAATAGTTGAGGTCCCTGCGCTGAACACCGAGGCACCCCACTCATCACTGACTGCCACACTGAAAAGGACTGGTTTGTTCCAGCTTTCTGCTTCCTGGCTGCCAACCAGTTCTCTATCCAGTCAATATGCTATCTCCATGATGATGAGCTTTAATTTTGGTGACTAATCTCTTGTGTGGAACCTTGTCAAAAGCCTTTTGAAAGTCCTATACACAACATCCGCTGATTCAACAAGGTGCAGGGCTGGATGAACGCAGCAGGCCAAGCAGCATCATAGGAGCAGAGAGGCTGACGTTTCGGGCCGATA
>NC_063354.1:14432500-14468661 GCF_021869965.1 Rhincodon typus
GGGCCTAGACCCTTTTCTGATGAAGGGTCTAGGCCCGAAACGTCAGCCTCTCTGCTCCTATGATGCTGCTTGGCCTGCTGCGTTCATCCAGCCCTGCACCTTGTTGTCTCGGATTCTCCAGCATCTGCAGTTCCTACTATCTCTGATCCGCTGATTCACCCTTGTCCACTCTACTGATCACACCCTCAAAGAACTCCTTTTAGTGACCCCATGCTGACTTGGACCAATTCTGTCACCACTTTCCAAATGCTCAGTTATCACATCCTTAATAATTGACTCCAGCATTTTCCCCACCACAGATGTCAGGCCAACCAGTCTATAATTCCCTGTTTTCTCTTTCCCTCCTTTTTTAAAAAGTGGAGTCACATTAGCTACCTTCCAGTCCATTAGATATTTTACAATATCATATCAACAAAGTCAAATAAAACAGGCACAATTTTTTAATACTTAGATTCTTACAGTACCTTTTTCACCCTTCCACCTTTAAAACTATAAACTCCCCAAACACTCTTTTACAGCAATCTCTGATTAACTAATTAATTGCAAAAAGATGCCATAGAATGACCTGCTAATCAACTGACCTTCTTTCCATTTCATTTCACTAGTAGATTGCAACGTTTCAGAAATATATTCTTCTGCTGAAAGTGCAGCCAGGATCTGGATCTCCTTAAGCAAAGGCAGTGTCATGCAGACAGCAATCAACAGTTAATAGACAACGCTATGTACAGAGAATAATTGATAGCCATGAATAATTACAAGACAGTAGTCTCATTGATGGGCACAGATAATATCACAAACCACGACAACAAAGCTAAAGCAGTTCATAATTGTCATTTAAGGTCTAAAGTGAGGTTACAGTCTTAATATCATTTCACATATACCTAGTTTGAATTAATATCATTAATGGAGATAATAGTATTTCATTTTTGGCTGTTTATGGTGCTGATTATTCATGTAGTATCAGACATTTAATTTACAACAGTTCACTGAGAATGTAATCAATATAGTCAAACCATTCTTCATAATAACATCTTCAGTAGGTTGTTAGATAATTTAAACACCTTCCTTTTAATGGCATTCCTCTTCCCACAAGGTCCGATAGGCACAAGACATCTATAATTGTGAACAAAAAGATTGGCTTGTTAAAGGCAAATTTTCTGCAGCCAATAGTCACAAGTTTACAGAACATATGAATGTGAATGGGTAATATAAAGGATTTAAAATCCAAGGAGTAAACTACTTAAGCTTTATAACTCCCAGATTGGAATGTAGACCCATACAGATCAAAAAAAACTTATATTCCATATTGCTTAAAATTGCTGGCAGAATGGCATTACCTGGCTTATACTAAATTGTCAAAGAATACCATTCACTGCCATTTAAAATGTGGAAGTTATACTCAGAACACAAGCAATATTGACAATATGTTAGTGGAATCTATAACACATCTTACACTAAAAATGCAGCATCTAAATTAGAAATATGAGCCTTCTTCAAATCACTAGTAAGAATTTCTGAATATTTGCATCTCACTTTACAGACAAGGCAAATTAAGGGAAATAAGACATTACAGGACAAGAAAAAACTGCGAAAGTGACCTTTGTTTCTGCCAATCTTGATCTGGTTTAGCTGTCCACATTCCCAGAAGAATACTCAGAACGTAGTTAAAGTTTTCCCCTGTTATCATAATGACATGAAGAATGCAAGCAGAAGCAGTTCAGTGCAATAGCTGAATATGTGATAAGAAAAGATTAATGTTTTCACTGGCCTCTTCTAATAAACACTAATTGCTCTTTTTCACTGCCTCACTGCCCTCAAGTTACTGAATTAGGTTTACTGAACAAGAAGTAAATGTTTTAATGTCACCTCAGGTGGTAATTTAAAGAATCTGCTGCATAGGTATGTCAGAGCTAATGAAGATGTTAGTGTTGTGATAAGCATAATGCAAACTTTACTTGTACCTGAACAGTGTATGTCAACCATGTGCCGTGCCCAAACTCTCTGATCAAGGGAGGCAAACAATGGTGCAAATAAACTATCCTGCTAAACTATCCTGAACTCATTGCTGACACAAATGGAGATAACTGCACTTGCCAAAAGCCAAACATTACAGCCTCAGGAGTTACTGCAGGAGTTCCTTAGGAAACATCCTCAGTTCACCATCTTCCACTGTTTCATTAGAGGCCTTTTTTCCATGATAAGGTCAGGATTGAGGGCTGTTCAATCACAATTGCAGTGTTTAATCCCATTCATGACCCCTTTAATGCAGTCCACAACATTCCACAGCAGCATCAGAACAATTCCCAGGTTTCCCATTTCTCCCTGGTTTTGAATAGCATCGCCATGTCATCATCATCATCAATGACTTAGAGGTCATTATTCAGTAGAAACTAACATAAACAGACAGTAATTGGCTGCAAAGCATTTTGGGATGTCTGGTGGTCATGAAGATTAAGACAGATACAACTATAAGAAGTTCATACCAACTAGCACTGAGACTTTTGCTTGATTGGCAACCATGTTGCAAGACTCAGTATTCACACTTTCATCACTAGCACAGTGTGTTTGCAGTACATATGGTCTATCATATGTACTGCATATCAATTCACCAATTCACGTTACGTAAACAAAGTCTCTCTCCCATGACCATTACTTTGAAGGAGAAGGTTAGCAATCAGCTAAACCATAAGCTCTAAATTTTCTTCCAACCCTCACTATCCTGAAATGATGGCATATCCTGAAATAATGGGTGGTATGGTGGCTCAGTGGTTAGCACTGCTGCCTCACAGTGCTAGGGACCCGGGTTTGATTCCACCCTCGGGCGACTGTCTGTGTGGATTTTGCACATTCTCCCTGTGTCTGCGTGGGTTTCCTCCCAAAGTCCAAAGATGTGCAGGCTAGATGGATTGGCCATGCTAAATTGCCCATAGTGCTCAGGGATGTGCAGCTTAGGTGGGTTACAGGGGGATGTTTCTGGGTTGGATGCTCCAAGGGTAGTGTAGACTTGTTGAGCCGAAGGGCTTGTTTCCACACTGGAGGGATTCTATGAATTCTTTCATTGTCTTTCTTTGTTATTTAGACTTAGTTTGTCATGTGTATGTCAATCTCTACACAGTCTCCCTGGAGATGTGCTTCCTGAGGAGAGGAAGAAGTTGGCATGCTCTGTAAGTATTGCCATCTAATCATCGCTGTCTTGATCTCCTCGCAGTTGATGCAGAGACCAACCTTGCAGCCGTTGGTCTCCAGACCAGTGGTCATGCCTTAGAGCAAGTTCATTGACAGCCAAGACAATATTGTCTGCAAAATCCAAGTCCATCGATTGCTGGTGTTGCCATAAGGTGCTAAAGTCAGCACATACCATCATGTTCCTCACAAAGAAATCAATGGTCAAGCGGAAAAAGATTGGGGAGCGCCTGACTATATCTCTGTAATGATGCTGAAGATATCCATGATACCTGGTTTTCATGCAACAACTTATGCCAGAAGGTTTTGAAAATAGTAATACACTGCTCTGGAATGCTGTACTGTCCTGTGACATACCAGAGTGACATCCAATGGATGCTACTGAACATCTTCTTGAAATCAATCAGTTTGATAACAAGTGGCTCCTGAGTGCAAAAGTCTGCTGGCAGCATGATCTGCGACCAGCAAAACCTGCCTGTTCTTCACGAAAGGTACTGTGTACCTCTGCCTTCAATCAGTTAAGGTATACCATGCTGAAGACATTGCCACATACAGACAGAAGTGTTATGGCCCTGCATTTGTTGCAGTTACTGAAGATCCCTTTTGTTGGTAACTTGACGACTACTCAATTATTCCTTCTTGTTACTCAGTCAATAGCTTGTTATACCCTAATTAGTTCTAGCGTGGGATAATCTTCATTTAAAAAGATGTGGTCATCACTTCCTTAGGGCAGCCAGGTATTGGAATAAATGTGGACTTGCCAGCATAAATCACTGCAGGACTCAAGTTTTTTAAAATGTCCTAAAGTGAAAACATAACCTTCTCTGCCTCGACAAGGTCAAAAGCAAGAATCAGGAGTAGGATAAGATTCAGTTTGGCTCAGTGGTAGCACCACTGTCACCTCCAGGTTAGTGCTCATAGATTGAAGCCCCCTCCAGGGACTTCAATGCACTACTGAGGAGGTGCTGCAATGCTGGAGATGTCAATCCAAGCACAGGAGATATTAACCAGGTATCCAATTTATCATCTCAAGTGGATGTAAAAAGATCCAAAAGCATTTTTTTGAGGATGAGAAGAGTCCTCCTAAGGCTAGACCACATTTATCCCTTAAGCAATATCACCAAACTAATTATCAGATGGTTGCTGTCTATGGCATTTTGCTGTGTGAAATTTAGCTATCACATTTACCTACAGCAAAGCAAGTGCATTTCAAAACGACTATAATTCAAATATACTCTATCAGCTGTGAAGTGCTTTGAAACATCATGAACATACTAAAATGAATACCACTATTTTTTCTTCTTTAAACTTCTTTTTTCAATCCTAGTAGTTATAAATCATATTCATGAAAATATCCTAAAATTAAGACATTTAACCAGCAGTAAATATAATTTCATTGCCATCTAGTTTTTGTTCAGTATAAGAAAATGTAAGATAAAGGACAATATTTTATCTCATTTTTAACCACCCGAATGTTACACTGACATCAATTTGCTGCACAACAGAAATTTTGTGAGGTATTACAACCCAAAGTTTGCAATTTTTGTAACGTATACTGGTGTAAATTCTGATAACAATTCAACTCACCTCAATTAGATTAATTTTATATATTTTTAAAAATAGGATAAATATTTCATTCATCTTTGTTGTACGTTCTTACAAAACCTATTTAATTTGAGTTGAGTAAATTTCAGTTCCTGGTATTGATGAATGGGTTATTTTAATACGACTAAGTGACACTAGATTTGCATATTATGCAACACATTATTGCTCAGCTGTAACTTTATACGATTAAAGACACAGTTGGATTGAATTCATATGGTAACAGATACTTGTTCATATTTATTCTAGCTGAAGTTTCAGATTGAACGATTATGAAACTGCTTTGGATAGTACATTATCAATTCAATCCCTCTCACATGCAACATTCCCTCTGAATTGTTCAGCTGCTCCAAGGTTCCTCCAAGGCTCTGTGCGCATTGACTTTTGATGTTGAGTGCAGAACTCAAAGGTTTATGCACCAAAAGAAACAATTTGGAATTCGTATTGTTCACATGCCTCCATTTGCACTAGATTCAGATATTTCTGAGCCAAATGCATCCATCCCTGTGCTGAACTTTGCCCAGGGAATGGTGCCAGAAGCAATTAATATTAATCCCTTTATCCTACCCACAAGAATGCTATGTTCGTGGTAAGGACCTGAAATACTGATTCTTCTATGAATTCCTCTACATTGCGAATTTTCTCATTTTTAGCAAAAGAATGGTACTTGCAATTCTATCCCCAATAAATTGTGAATCCACTGCTTGAAATAAATGTAAGTTTCATAGTTTGTGTTTATCACCTAACCATCTGAAACAGGTCTCGTAATTTTGGTATTATTTATAAAGGGAAGGGCAATTTAAAAATATGCAACCTGATGATGTATTTATGGTAAACTAAAAGTTCAATATGAATTCACCCACTAATTACTGATAAAGTGAAATCCCAACCTAATCACCTATTAAAGCTCTGGCAGCTCAAGACCTACTAAATAAACAAATGTCAACCACTTAAAACTTTTTCACATTCAATATGTCACATCTTTTTTTTTCCACACAAATTATTCCATGGTATGATATCATTCACTGAACGCATGTTGGCTGTGATTCAATTGATGACATAACGTGCAAACCAATTGTGCAGAAACAAAATAGGAAAATCCATGGAACATTTTGACTCTCATTTTATGGATCAACATTTAGCTAAGATTATATATTCTATTTGTTCGCTCTGCTCCTTTTTTTAAATATACTGCATAATTAATGTAATAATACATACAATAATATTATTCGATTGTCTCCCATTTAGACTCTTTTCTGTAGATTGCCACCTGGCTGTGGTGGAGAGGCTTGGGTATTCCGTTGATCCTGAGAGCAATGCTGTCTGGAGTTCTCAACTCCTGGCAGGACAACCCATGACAGTCAGGTCAGAGGGGAGGAACTAGACATAGCACAATCCAAAACAAGTCCTCAATGGCGACTGAGCTGGAAGAAAATTGTGTGCTATCAATTGCTATGACAGTGGATGAAGGCTGCCATAGTCAGGAGATCCCCAGTACTTGAGGTTTCCTTGCCACAGGAACTGAATCCACCTTCTATCAAGGACCATGTGTCTCCTGAAGTCCATCAGCATTCCCATGTTAAAAGCTCTCCTGGTCAAGCATCTGCCCAGAGGAATTCAACCTCCCCCCCATGCCCCCACCCGCTCCGCCCCGCCTTCACAGCTGAACAGCCCTCTTCAGGATTCAATCTACTCACCCTCCATGGGGGAGGGACCACAAAAGGTGCCTTAATAAGTCTGTTCCATGACCAAACACATCTAGTGGGTTCATATAGCTGCAGTATGAAAATCAAAGTCAAACTCAATCTCAGAACCTGGAATGCACAATCCCTCTTGGATAATGAGAAAAGCAATCATCCTGAATGAAGGACAGTCCTCGTTGCTCATGATTGATATCGCTGCTCTGCAGGAGACTGTTCATTTTACAAAAACAATGACAGTATAAATACATACCCACTACTTACAACTCTTTCACAGCACTGTCAATAGATGGAATCTGATTTCAGGTAGACTGCAAGTCCTATTTTGCACAGACCATTCAAAGCGGCTGTCCTGGAATGGGAACAAGATGATCTTTTTTTCTTCTAAGACCATGGTATTCTCTAAACTATTCGATTAGCCATTTAGTCACTGAGCTGGAGAAAGCTATTTACTCCATAACTTTACTTACGAGCTCAGAAATGAAAACAAAAACACAACCAACATTCTTATCATATGACAGGTATCAAAGATTATTAAAGAACATTAAAAACACAAGGGACAAAGTTACCAGGCATTTATTTCTTGGAATATTTGAAGCTAGAGTCTTTAATTGAAAATATAAAATTGCTGCTCCAGTTTTAGACTTATAGGAGATTATTTTTTCATTTTTAACATTCAAAAGAAATATTTTCATCAAAGCTCTCAGGCAATACACTCCAGTATTAACAAGGCCACTCAGATTCATAATAGTTTGCAACAGCTTAGGACTATATTGACTGGATCTTAGGAGAATGATAAGGAGCCGTATGGAAACCTATAAAACTCTAACAGGACAAAATAGGATAAACATAGGAAGAATGTTCCTGATGACCGGGAAGTCTAGAATCAGGGGTCACAGTTTAAAGATATGGGATTGGCCATTTAGGACTGAGATGACGAGAAATTTCTTCAACCAGAGAGTGGTGAGTCTTTGGAATTCTCTGCCACCGTGAATAGTTTAGGCCAACACATTGAAACCTTTTTTAAGAAGAAGTTAGATATAGTTCTTAGGACGAAGGGAATCAAAGGGTACAGACACAAAGCGTACTGAATTGATGATCAACCATGAACATAATTAATGGCACAGCAGGTTCAAAGGGACTAATACTCTACTCTGCTGCTACTTTCTATGTTTCTTTGCTTATATTAATACCCAGAGTGTTGTAACAACCATCTGAGCACCATCCGATAGAACCAGGATCATTCATACTAGAAAATGAGTGAATGGAGAATAATCTGTCCACCATGGTGATAATGAATTATGGCACAGTGATAAAGCAATAGGGATGTTTACCAAAAGTTGCAGCTGCCTATACTCAAGTCACTAGAATGAGAATATATAATGCACTTCAGTACTCTTTAAGATGAGAGTTTTTTTCCCTTCTGAATTATTTAAAGTTGAATGCAATCTACGAAGTTGTAACTCCCACCAGTGAAAGAACACAAACATATTCAAGAGATGGTTGAGTATCTTCAAGCAAGTTAGTTTGTGTTTCCAGTAAATGTGGCATGCAGCAAGAAGCACAGTGCTGCCCAATGCCCAAATACAATCAATCAGTAATCTGTGACAAATATGGTTGTTATTGGAAGTGAGATGCTACAACAATTCTCAATTTCTCTAGGCTAATGAATGGAAGAATGGACATGGGGTGCTGGGATGGGGGAGTTAAATTTATTCCTAACTGCTACTGGAAAGTGCAAATGCGTTGATGCCAGCATTCATGTCAGAACGGTGGCATCCTTAGTTGGATAGTTCATCAGTCGAAATAAGCTCACACATTAATAAATAACAGTCACTTGGGGAATTAACCAAAGGTTAACTAGCATCTCTACGCTTGTATCATGGAGATCAGTGCATTGAGGCAGAAGTGAAAAAAAATTGGAATGAAAACTTGTTGCAAGTCCAACAAGGAGAACAATTATTTAAAATTCTATGCATAAAAATATTTTGATCAATATGTAGAGCAGCTGTTATTAGAAGAAGGAATTCCAAGTATCTACTGCTTTGAAAGAAGGATAAATGATGTCAAGAAAACTTGCATACAGGTGTAAAACTTAGTCTCACTAATCAACTGCCTCTGCCATTTATCACTTGACTGTGGACTATAAAGGATTCCGTTCATTCTTCACAGGATATTTAGGGTTGAAATTCAAACAGTTATCAAGGTTCCCATAGGGAAGAGATTCTTCGTCAAACACCACAGCTCTCTTGGCATCAAACTAGACTTTTTGTTATCAGTTTTCTACACAAAGTCATCTGTGCTGAACTTTGTCAGAATTCTCCATATGTTTTGAAATACTTAGCTATAGTTATAACTGAGTTATAGTTATAATGAAACAAATAAGTATTTTAAATTTGCAACACAACAAACCTAGAACAGTATCTTATTTTTTGTGACTATGTTTCAGTTTAAATTATTCAGAATTTAGAGGGATTTGTCAACTAAAAATCACTAATATCAGTATTCTTTAAATTTTACACAATGTTAAGTTACATTTATGATTCTAAATACTGCGATTTTGGGTTGTATTTTCATCAAAGAAACTCTATTATATAGAATGAGTTTGTAATAGTTTTGCAAATGTAATCTGTTCAACAAGAACATTTAAGTTAATCTCAATGTTTAAGAGATGTTCTCTTCAGATCCTAAACATGCCATATTCTCTGACTAGATAAAATTACACTTGATTAAGTATTACAGTCTAGTTCTCCACTGTTGCTTGAAACTGAGTGTTTTGAAAGGTAAACTGAGATAACTTACATAACTAATTGAGTACTGGCCTATACCACGTGGAACTAAAGAAGGCTTGATCACAACAAGGTCCTAGTTTCAGAGCATGTATGCACTTTGCAACTAAAATGATTATTCAAAGTGAATGATACAAAGAGAGTAAGTCTTTCTTATCAAATTACTGGTTAAATCAACTTACTGACTAAATAAAACTGCCTATCTTGTAGAGGGAGGTTGTGGCACAGCGATCATGTCCTTCCTTCTGAGCCAAACTCTCTGCATCTCATTCCAGGACAGAAGTTCATATCATGGGTCAGAGCAGGAAAAAATCTGTTCCTGGAGCCTATAATATGCATGTTGCCACAGCAGCTCAGAATCCTTCGAGTTCATTTGGCTGGATGGCCAATGTGGATCCGATTGGTGCCAACAGTGTGGGGTTTGATCCTTGCTTTGTCTGCCATGGATTCGGGAACTGCCTCCTTTCCCTTAATCATGGTGGAGATTGTGATGCTATTGGTCAGACCTGCCTTCAGACTGATAACAAATGAAGCTGGATACCTTTTAGAGTGGAGCACAAAGAGCAACATACTGTCTAGCTAATCATGCTGTGTAGTCATATGGAACCAGTGTGGATGTCCATATCTGAGAGATAAAAGGGATACTTCACAATGAGGAGTACCTCAAAGAAAGGGAGCTTTATGTACAATATATGGTGGGCAAACAAACAAACAATGCAATAAATTTTCAAGTATTTTAACAATTTTAATGCTAGTTATTTTCTTGCATATCAAAGATATAATCATGGAATTACATATGAGGTATAAACCCGAGATTTAACAATAAGATGATAATAAGCAACCAACAAGATTGTGACTATCTAAGGTCTTTTCCCTACATTTTTTAGGAAAGAGGCATTCCAAGTGACTTGGGAAAAGTGGTAGAAAAATGATGTGAGTGGATTTCCAAAAGGTATGTGACAAGGATTTACATGAAAGACTGTTAGTTAAGCTTAAAGCAACAGAGAAACTAGTTGGGTTAGTGGAGAAAGCAATTGTGGATCACAGTTGGGGCTTGGGAAAGAACTTAAGAATGATAGACAAATTACGAGGAAAGCAAGCAGCAGGTACATGTTACAGAAGTTATGTTGAGGGTGGGAAGGTTAGGAAATATTGAATTAGGTATTCCCAAAAGGTAGTATTGTGTCCTCCCACTTGTAATGTAGGGATTTTTTGGATTCAAACTAGTCAGAATTCAAGACACTGAAGACAGAGCAGCTTGAATACTTGATACTGAGGAGATGGCTCAGGAACCACAAAAGCGAGCTGGCCTAAGTATGTCATTGGGCATAAAAACAGATTCTATTTAATACAGATTAGTATAAAGCCAGGCCCATCAATAACTGCTTCTTGAAATGTTGCTGGACTATTAAGATATCCCTCAACATGGTGAATATTAGAGGCATGTATGAATAATTAAAAACAGGCCCAAAATAGCAAAGAAAATAATTCTGCTGAAAATAAAGGAAGGGAGGTCAAAAGTAATTGAATCAAATAGTTAGAAAGATGGATAGAACACTATCATTAATTGTATTCCAGGGTGAACTGTGTCACCAAAAAGGTTCTACACACCGTAGAAAGTCTGCCTGTTATGGTAGAGCTGGATATTGAACACACAGTGGAACTGAGAAAGGCTATTAATGCTTGTCATATTTGTTTATCACAGTCCCAATCAAACAACTTTCACATTCACACCCTTCACACTGAACTGATCACAGCAATGAGTATAATCAAGTGTATCTCATCATTGTTCCAACAACAGCACCATCCAAATTTCCAACCTTTACCATCTGGAAGGACTAGAGCAGCAAATGCATGAGAACACTATTACCTGCAAGATTCCCTCTGAGCCACTCACCATCCATACTTGGAACTATATCACCATTCCTTTACTGTCACTGGGCCAAAGTTCTGGGATTCCCTCCCTAACAGCACTGTGGGTGCCCCTATACCTCAAGGGCTGATGTTTTTAGGAAGGCAGCTCACCACCAGAATCTCCAGGCCAATTTGTATTTGGTAATAAAGGTTAATTAGAAATGGCCTAGCCAATGATGTCCACATTCCATGATTGAATAAGAAAAGCAGCAAGAGAATGTGAAGGAACAGCAACTTGATTGAGAACACCAAACACTGAGTGTACCATCTACCTCTTCAGTACACTCCTCTATAGTAAAGACACCTGCAATACACATGCTAGTCAGGAGAAAAGGCTGCCCAGTTCATAAACTAACTTTCTCAGATATATCCTCAACATCTCTTGGCTGGACAAGGTCACCAACAGGGGTCTTGAAACATGCTAATTCCTAATTGCTAAGACAATGTTGCATGTACTGGTTGGCCACGTTTATTGGATGGATGATGATGCCTACCCAAAAATCTGCTGTCTGGTAAATAGCCGCTGGGTCACAAACTGTTGTGCATCCATACCTCTGCTACAAGGACACCCACAGTGAGATATGAATATGGCAGAAACTGATAACTGAGACTGTCACTGATGGCAATGACCTTTGATGGTTTTCTGTTTGTTTGAAAGGGCACTCAAAAATTGAACAAAAATGAAAAGTTGAGCTGGCCAAGAAGAAGAAAACAAAAGAGGCCAGTAAATCCTGCACCTTTTCAGTCTTTTGTGGAAAAATAGCTATGGGTGCCCCAGAGAGGGGAAGCAGGTTCTCAGATGCAGCATTTGCAGTACAGCTAAGAGATCCTGTTTTCACCAGGGAATAAACATCCTCTGCATCCCTATATCTATATCACCCTGTATCACTGAACCCAAAGGAAGATTTGACTTAGAGAACCAGGGGTTTAGTTTGGAAGATTTGACTTCAATCTTTTGAAAATTTTAACGATCTTAGCAAAGTCGTCAATTTAGCAACTCATCATATACACAGCAACTTAAACAATGCTGAAAAAATTTGATTGATAGGGAAATTAATTTCAGCTTGATACTGGGTTCATCTCAATTTACATTAATTTAGAACTCTTTGAATGTGTCTTCCTTCCAAGGTAACATAAATAATCTTCCAGTGAACATCAATTAAAGTTAGAATTAAGCATTTTATTTTTTAAAAATACCGGCCTGCTAGCATTCTGTGAAAACAACACTGAAACAAACCGTGAAAGCTAAAATATGAAAGGCACACAACTCATATGCTTGACATTTCATGGCTTTTCTTGGTTAAAGCAAACATCAGTGAAAAGTAGGATTGCTACCTTAAGGATATAGCTTCTTCATTTTCTTGACCAACTCTAATCTGTAGTTTTAAGTATACGCGTATCAAGCATGTTACAATCTGCATCCAATCTACATGCCTTCAACCACATATAGTTTCATTTTCTAAACTACATATATCAAGGTTTCAAGGATTCATTCTATCACCTTATTCATCACGTTAAACTGTAAGTGCACCAGATTGCTTTCTATGTACAGTTCTGCGAATCAAGGTGCAGCACCAGTTAAAGTCGTAGCCTTTTTTTGTTGCTTCTCACAAGTTGTAAATCTCTGGCTAACATAACTCAACATCCACACAAATGTTTCAGTCTTTCTAAAATTAAATTTTTTTTCAAAGTCATTTTTTAATGTCTCCAAGGAAAATATGGCAGTCAATGGGTTTTTTCTGTTTTCTCCCTTTTAGAGAATTTTCTTCCACTTTTACAAAAAAAACTTTGAGAACTGTACAGATTTTGACCCATAGCCTCAAAATAAAAACAAAGCCTAACAGATATAGTCTTCAAATGACATTATTATAAGATTGGTAGAATTTATTAATACAATGATGTTCCTTATAAAACAGAACTTTCTTTAACTTAAAAGGGTATAAAACTTGCATCTTAGTGGTGAGGTTTGGGGATACAAATTCATCTTTGCTGTTGGCAGAAAACAGGCATCATTGAATCAGCCATACACTTCAATGGATCTGCACATCTGAAGCTATATATAACAGACTGTTGATCTGATAACTCTCACTTTGCCCACCAAGATGAACTTATACCTCAAGGTCTTTCAAACGATGAGTCATTGAACACAATTCAAACTTGAATTTTTAACTTACATAATCAATGTTACGACAAGAACATACTTGTACCAAAGGATGAGAAACAAAAGCTTCCAATCTTCCCTCAGCACCATCTAAAACAGCAGCACTTCCACTTTAATATAAAATTGATTTCACTCATGACACAATACAGTGTCAATAAGCAAATAAAATGTAAATTGGTTATCAGCATTCTTTTTTACCCTTGCCAAACACTTCAAAGCTTTACTCATTTAGATACATGCAGTGTCCAAAGTGGAAAGATCAAAGCTCAAGATCAAAATGAGGAAACAAATAGGCCAGAGATAGTAGGAACTGCAGATGCTGGAGAATCCGAGACAACAAGGTGCAGGGCTGGATGAACACAGCAGGCCAAGCAGCATCATAGGAGCAGAGGCCAGCTGACTTGCTTCACAGGAAGCAGATAGATCCTCACAATGTATTTGCATATTGTCCAGACTCCTGATATCTTTTACAGTTATTTAGTTTTAATTTGATGACAATTGACTAATCTCAGACTGTGTTATTTTGTGGTTTATTGGTGACAGCAGCAGAAAATGCATGAGAATTGATAAGTCCTTGTAAAAGGGTGAAAATATACTGAAAGGGAAATTCCACTAAAACAATTTAAATAGCTGCTGATCATAAGGCACAGTAGATAACTTGTGCCTTTACACTGTAAATCAGGATTGCAATTTATCCAATGGTTGGGTGCGTTTTCAACTCCAAAATTAAATAAAGTAGTAAATTATTGTCTTCTATTTGGCCTCTGATGTCCATACTTTCATCAGGAAGAACCACTGTTTTGGGTAATTAATCCGTGAAATTCTCAACCATTTCATAACAGAATGTGGGAACAGCTAGCGGTAGCACTATCATAGCTCATTCATGTTAGCCCATTATACTTATGTGCTGGCAGCAAAAACTTAAGAAATGAAAGTGCAGACAAAATACATGATATGATGCATGATAAAAAGAATGCAGGTAACTGTTTAACTGAGCCAAAATCCCAAATACCTTCATTACAGATATTACAGATGGCTGCTTCAGGTAATGAAAAGCCTTTGGTGTCCAAAATAAGGTCTTGAGCTCAAATGCCAAAAATTATCTTGGTAAAGCATACAAGTAGAAACATAGGGCTGATCATCAATTAAACCATATGCTAGCAGTCAACAATTTGGCTTGCATGATATTTTGGTCAATAACACTTGAGCTATAGCATTCACCTAACTGCAATAATCTAGTGAGGGAAGAGAGCAAAGATCTACCAGGCTGATTGCTGGGATGGTGGGACTGACAAATGAGGAGAGGTTGAATCAGTTAGGATTATAATCACTGTAATTCAGAGGAATGAGGGGGATCTCATTTAAACCCATAAAATTCTAACAGGACTAGACAGGGAAAATGCAGGAAAGCTGTTTCTGATGGCAGGAGGAGTCCAGAACCAGAGCTCACAGTCTAAGGATACAGGCTAATGCTGTCAAACGGGCGGCACGGTGGCTGAGTGGTTAGCACTGCTGCCTCACAACAATCCTTAAATGTCCCTTAGTCTTCAGGAGAAATAGGCTGAGTACAGGAAGCCAAGGGCACCAGCTGCTGTAAATGAATTTGATGGCAAAGTTGACTCCTTCCCTTAAAGACCATCTCTCCTACTCTGGATTTCTCTCTGCCCTCACTCTGAACCATTTTAGTATCTGTAGCCATGTATTTACCAGTGTTAATACCACCATACGTTCAGTGAAAGAGCGTGCAAGGAGCCCACATATATTACTCCAAGAAAATTGTTTCCATTCAACGCATGTGTGCTCAGCTTATAGCTACCTGTTTTGGGCTCTTGTGGCTCAGAGGTCATGTCCCAAGGTTTGACCTGTTTAAGAATTATATTGCTACTAAAATGTAATCCCATTCATAAATTGCCAATGTAAATCAAATTATTTACTTTTATATGAGACTCATGCTGAAGGTGTGCTACAATAGATAGAAGATAAACTGTAAAAGTATAAAACAGTTAACCATTTAATGAAATAATTAACTTCAAAGAATACATTGACTCCTTTTTATAAGTCTCAATTACTTTTTTTACAGTGGATAAACTACCCCCACTCATATGACAAAGTAAATAATCAATAATTTGCAATACCACTTATTGCTCAAGGGTGCATTCTGCTGTCAGAAATACAACACATTACTAGGTAGTTTTTTTTTAGCAATGGAATTGTGCAAAAATCTTTCAACGTTACATCTATTTGATTACATTCCTAGAGATTGGTATCAACGATGCACAATAATAGCACTCCACAAGCACAACAGAACTCTTCTCATTTGAGATGTTCAACTTTCATCAACCCCCGAGCAAGTTATTTCCCCCATGTTTTGCATTCTACTGAAGCACTCATTTCAGCTTGTGAATGGATGCAATATTTTCAAGGTACTCATGAATTATGCTTTTAACATGCCTGCTGAACAATTTGTCAGAGTACTACTGGTTGACTCATTCTCTGATTTTCGCTCAGTGAAACAATTTTTATATCTTCACTCCATGCTTACCCCTACTCCACAGCTAAGATTGAAGGCTTAATATAGGAAGAATCAATGGAAAATTGTGCTCCAGAACACTACAGATCAGTAGTGATTAATATATCTTTTTTAAACATAAGCTTGTAGCTTGATCTTAGGGTGCAAGTCCATAAATGTGTTTACACTTCATTATCAGAATATCTTGATAGTTATTCTTAAATATTGTGGTTCTATTTAACATGAGATTGTTTGGTTTTAATAAGCGATAGGTGACCTTGAGCTATCACAATTAAACTGCTACATTCTTTTAGCAAGTTCTTTAATAGATAGCCATTTATTTAATTTCTGAAAAATATTCTAGTTTTCAAGGTCTTCCAAACTGTACAGAAAATGCCTCTAGAAAGTAATAAGGATGCAGGTGTTGAGATATAGCAGAAGGTTTAAGCTGTGACATTATGAATGGTCATGACCAGCACAATTCTGGTTGGTGCCTGAACAAGGTACCCCGTCACTAAATTATAACCACAATCTTGGCAGTGTTTTGAGGACAGAAAACTAGCTAGTCAGAAAGTGATAGTTGTAAGAGATAACTACAGCTCCAAACCATCCATTTTGTAATCAAGGTTGGGAGGTCACGTTGTGGCTGTACAGGACATTGTTTAGGGCACTTTTGAAATATTTCATTCAATTCTGGTCTTCCTGCTACAGGAAGGATGTTGTCAAACTTGAAAGTGTTCAGAAAAGATTTTCAAGGATGCTGCCAAGGTTGGAGGGTTTGAGCTACAGAGAGAGGCTGAAAAGGCTGGGGCTACTTTCCCTGGAGCATCTGAGACTGAGGGGTGAAGTTTACAAAATCATGAAGGGCATGGATAGGGTGAATAGTCAAGATCTTTTCCTCAGGGTCAGGAAATCTAAAACTAGGAGACATAGGTTTAAGGTGAGAGGGGAAAGATTTAGAAGGGACCTAAGGGGCAACTTTTCACACAGAGGGTGGTGGGTGTATGGAATGAATTGCAAGAGGAAGTGGTGGAGGCTGGTATAGTTACAACATTTAAACATCCAGATGGGTTTATAAATAGGAAGGTTTTAGAGGGATATGGGCCAATTGCTTGCAAATGGGGTTAGATTAATTTAGGATATCCAGTCGGGATGGGCGAGTTGGACTGAAGGGTCTATTTCCACACTGTACATCTGTATGATTCCATGACAAAAGTCACCAAATTAAACAGCTAGTTAGCTCAGTCTGTAGAAGGCTCTGATCCCAATCCAAGGGCATGTTACATCTCACCTTATAAATACATTGCTGGTTGAAAGCTCTAAGGACAGGTAGTATGCTGTATCTCTCTACAGTGAACAGCAGACCAGAGAATCATTTTAAGTATCAAAGTCGGGATGTCATTACATTTCAAATAGTGTCTCAAATTAATATCTTGTAGAACAACATGCAGACTCAAAATGTCTGCCATCTGCTTCTTACTGTGATTCCACTAAGATGAACAAAAAGGATCTTTGCGTATAGTGATTACAGCTACGGTGCTCTGCTCCCCAAGAGTTAATCCTTAATATTATGAGAGCACATGCAGAAATATCACTTTACTCATGATATTAAGAATAGTCAAAACATTATATATAGCTCAAGAGTCTGTTAGACTGCATGGTACCTTTAAAATATGACTTCTGACAGGAATGAAATTAAACTATATCCAGGGCAAAGCTCAAGGAATGCAAAAACAAACAACAGAGGTAGTGCCTCAACTGTTGCTCTCTCTTACTCAGGAATCAGTTCACCAACCTATCTCCTGAGCTTTACTTTCACTAAGGTCAAATTTTAAACTATTGTATGGGCACAAATGGTAGTTAAATAGCAACCTATGATTATCATGAAATCTTATCGTAGTCTTGGTATTGTTTTCAATACTTTAAATACATTTAGCTTCCAACATTCCTTCGTCTTCCTGTCTAAACTATGAGATATTCAGAAATTGGAGTAGTTTTAAAAATAATTATAAATCATCTGTATGTGATGGCTTTTCTCATTGGAAAATTCACTTCCTAAAATGATGAACAGGTTTCTCTCCTTTAGTAACCACTATCCAATTAGCTGGTAATTACACTAAGGGAATGCTAAAATAAATCACAAACACTAATAGTTTATGTTTCTTTGTTCGAATTTAGTTATCATCATTGTAAACATATGTTTCCTACCATAAAATTAACAATACATATATGTGATTATCTACTAACTGTGAACATGACAGTCTAAAACAAACCAAATATTGCAAAATTCTGAAGTGAAGATCAGAGCCAAATACATCCAGCTTCACTAAATAAACTTTGAGACTTTCATTTTTAACATCCCACGCTATCCGAGATTATTCCAGACTAGTCATTTCAGCCTTAACAGTATTTAGGACTAATTTAAGATTTTGTGTGTGCCTAATAAAGGGCTCAGGCCAAACATTTCTGAGTGGAATGGAGGCACCATGGACATGATTTAGCAGTTTGCTCACAGTGTTTGCTCTGAAATTTTACAAAGTAGCTTGAAATCAAGCTGAGAAGTTTCCCAAGACCTCTGCCAACTTACAGGTCCAGCAAGTAAACACCAACAGTAGCCATTATCCTCCTCAAAATTCTGAGACTTTACCATCATGAGAGACACTTTTTCATAGTTCAGTGCAAAAAAATGCAATCAACACTCAAGTGACTGAAGAAGAAGCAATTCAAAAGAAATAAAAAGCAAACGTTTTCCAGGTGATACTCTCATTGGTTAATTTATGGTACCTTTCCTTTTTACCTCACTATTTTTCTTGTCCACAACAACTTTTCAAAATGCTGTCAAAACTTTATACATTGTTAATAATCTCACTTTCACATTTAAAAAAAAGACTGATTCACAAAACTGTGGGCTTATGGCTTAACGAGAAATTATGAATGATGACCATCATAAAAGAAGAATTTTTAAGAGATACAGGTTTGTAGAATGTGCCTCGAAGTGAAGTTAAAATAAATCATTTTTAAAGTTTGGACTTTGGTGACCAAACCTACCACAATTCCTTAAATGCCAAAAATTGAGTTATTGAACAAGTTTATTTTTCAGTTGTTACAAAAAAATCCATAACAGTAGCCAAATTAGGAAAAGGGAGAATTGAGAATTGTGGTATTATTTTGCAATACTTGCATTCTAAAGTGAACTATTAAGATGGAATTTTTTTGAAGCCTTAAGTATTAGATGCAATCCATTTTAACCTTGGTTTTAAGATCCATACTGTTTATCATGTCACTGCACAAACGTATTTTTAATCCATAGAGCAAGATTGAATACATTTTTCTGCTGCATGCTACAACACAATTCTTCAATGGATTAACAGGAGATGAGGTTATGTTAATTAGTGCTACACCTGCTGGCTTCCTTCTCCTTGGCTTTCTCTCAAAATAAAGTGCTTCATCCAGTAACCAAAGAAACAAATCTGAATGACAGCTGCCACTGGGTTTGAACACATCTACTCTTGAGGTACTCCATAGATTTACCATCGATAAAACTGCAAAGACGGCTTTAAACTTCCCTACAATTACAGCGTATGCTATTTCACAACTAGCTCACAGCAGATCCATCTGTTAAAGAAAAGTAACAGATTTTTCTCTTTCTTTCCAAATTCAGAAAACCCCACTGAGAACATATTCTTCAACAGACACGCAATCCAGAAACTGGTAAAGTCTAAACTGTTCCATCATCCAGCCGCAGAATGCAATCTTTTCAGTATGCACTTGCACAGTTGGGACTGCAACAATTATGCTTTCAAATTGCTAAACAGGAGCAATTGATATTAAATACAAAGCTTAGATCATAGAATCAGGCCCTTCCGCCCAACAAGTCCACACTGACCCTCAGAGCATCCCACCAAGACCCATCCCCCTATAACCCAACTAATCCACACATCCCTGAACACTACAGGCAATGTTTAGCATGGCCAATCCACCTAACCTGCACATCTTTGGACTGTGGGACGAAACCAGAGCACCCGGAGGAAACCCACACAGACACGGGGAGAATGTGCAAACTCCACACAGACAGTTGCACAAGGATTGGATCGAACCCAGGTCCCTGACGCTGTGAGGCAGCAGTGCTAACCACTGAGCCACCATGCCACCCACTCATTTTTAATGGGAGCTAAGCCTAACTCCCAAGATTTATTAATTATACATTTTAGAAATGTTTTCAGATAGTGATATGAAACACTTCTCGAGAGCCAATGTGAGCAACAGAAAAGTTTAGATAAAAACCAAAAGCACTGCGGATGCTGTAAACCAGAAACAAAAACTGAAATTGCTGAAAAAGCTCAGCAGGGCTGACCGCGTCGGTGGAGAGAAATCAGAGGTTAATGTTATAGGTTGAATGACCCTTCCTCAGAAAAATGTAGATGTTCAGAAACAGATTACAGAAGACATTGATTTTAAACTATCTTATCTCTAACTCCCCTTCAATCATCACCTTTGTGGAAGTCCTGCTAGATTACATATGAAGAGTTTCTACGGTATGAACTCATTTGTTTCTAATTTCATCATTCTTTTTGAATGTAGTATATGTTCTAAATAGAAAATGCATTTTGAAAAGTGTTAAAGATATTTAGTACTGAGTAGAGTTTGTCAAGTTTTGGTTCTGGCGTGCCTAAGAGATCTTAAAAATAATTTCTATTCAGAAGTTTGTTCTGGATAACATACACATAAATTGAATATTCTTTCAAATGAAACAGGAATTCTGCAACAATAAAGATTTGAGGGAATTGGGGATAAATCAATTTCGACCCAACATCTTCCGTGATCTAACCTAGAACAACACTATGCTCTCTTCAACTTTGAGCTCGGTTCCTTCATGCTCCTTGACAGTGACAGGAGTTTGTCTGACAGTCCAATAAATAGGTCTTGCATCTCATGTGCACGCTTAACAACATTCTCCTGTAAATCGCCCCTGTGGAGATTCTCAGTACCTCTGCAACAGAAGGTGATTGGCACCTCACCCCCTCGAGTGAGCTGACAAAGGAGCAATTCTTTATCATTGGGCTGGGTGTAGCCCACTCATGCTACATGCTGATCCCAAAAACTACATCTGTCATGAGGGTATATGCAGTGCCAGTATCTGAGCTGGTGGCTGCGAGTGTCAAATCAAGTGATGAGGCCTTCACAAACACGCTGTAGTTGCTCTCTTTCCTTTTCCTGAAGACTGTTGCATTTGGGCAAGCAGCAGTTCATAGGTGTCTCAAAGTAGAAAAATGGTGCTAGGTAGGATGGGAATCAAAAGGTCCATGGTCAGATCAGAAGCAGCTTGCTCACCAAGCTGGATTGGAGGATTAAGAGGGGCTGATAGCTCAGTCGCAGTATAAGGCACATAGCACATCCACGATATTCTCAGCGACTCATATGCTGTGTGCTTTGTCATAGCCAGCCCCGTAATGCAGAGAACAAATTCTGCTAGGGACCTCACAATGTGCAGCCCTCACTGATCTCTGCCAATTCTGCTCTGCTTCTTCTAATGTGTCCTTTAGATCAGAGGTGAGAATATTAGCTGTCATGCAGCACTGGGTTTGGGTGATGTGCCTGCATTAGCTGAAAGCAGAAGGTCTATGGAGGCAGGGAGAAGTGAGCTGCCTGCATTGGCAGCTGTTTGAGGATATGGTGGAATAGACATGGGTCCTGTGAGTCAGGGAGTGCTGCATTGTGATCAATAGCAATGCAGATAGAGTTGATGGTATTTGTCTTTTCCTGAGATGGTGAATTTCAAGACTATGGCGCTCATTTTTAAGGTGAGAGGAGAGAGATTTAAAAAGACATAAGAGACTTTTTTTTACACAGGTGGTGGTTCGCGTGTGGAATGAACTTTCTGATAAAGTGGTAGATGCAGGTACAATTACAACATTTAAAAGGCATTTGGATGGATAGATGAATAGGAAACGTTTGAAGGGATATTGGCCAGGAGCTGGCAGGTGGGACCAGTTTAGATTAGGATTATGGTCAGCATGGACTGGTTGGACTGAAGGGTTCGTTTCCATACTGTATGACTCCATGACTGGTGGAATTTCAATTCAATAAATATCTGGAATTAAGAATCTAACGATGACTGTGAATCCATTGTCAATTGTCAGAAGAACCCATCTGGTTCACTGATGTCCTTTAGGGAAGGAAACTGCCATCCTTACCTGGTCTGGCCTACATGTGACTCCAAACCCACAGCAATGCTGTTGACTCTTAAAGGCCCTCTGGGTAATTACAGATAGGCAATAAATGCTGCCTGGCCAGCAATGCCCTCATCCCGTGAATGAATAAAGAACTCTATGACTCTAGTGTTCTGTACAATGTGAGAGGCTGGGCCTGTGGTAGGTTGATGTTGTACGACTTTGATCATCCACATGAGATCTTTAGACCTCATAGTACTGCTGACTGGTCCAGACCCCCAGAGTTAGCCTTCCTGGCCATCTGCTGTCATCCCCTATAGATCTCCTGCTCCCTACAAGACCCACAGCATTTCTCCTTCTTACTAACTGCTACCACTTATACCTCCAGTATCATATCAGCATGGAACCCTTTGTCTGTACTGCTATTCACTTTTCAATAATTTACATTGCAGTAATATTGTTGATTACAACTTCTGTTTAAGGTACAGCATATCAGCAAACAACAGTGCGTTTCCTGCCCCTGTCCTCCAAAATGCAGAGATTAGCGAGCAGTGATCAGGAGTTAAGGGAGGGTGAGAGCTATTCATCCAACAATACAATCATTCAGATAAGAGGGGTTCACAAAGTTTGTGTGCTGCCCATTTCAATCTGAACAAGTGCAGGTAGGTCAGGAATCGTGACCCTCTGCACCCAAAACATATCCTGTCCACTTTCCAGCTCATCAAATGTTGACAACCATTTGATTGTAAATAAAAGGTTCAATTGTAAGTAAAGCATGGATCATGAGTATCGGGTAGCAATAGGGAGAAATGATACCAAATTCAACTCTTGTAAATTACTCAACATGCAAGAAATTGACGTTCCCACATTTAAATAAGGAGCAACACAATCACTGATTCACTTTTCCGTGAAGGAAGTTCACAATACCCATGTGTTCTTTACTGTGAGAAAGAATCACTTAAAGAGATTACAAAAATCATGCATATTTCCAAGTTAACTATCACCTCAAGTACTTCTTTCTCTTGAATTGGTGGAGTTAGCATCTATATTCCCAGAAAATAATTGCCAGTTCAATGGTTACTTACTTTTAAAACTCTTTCAAGGCTTGAGAAACAAATTGAAAAATCTGTTCTACTTTAAAAATCATATCTGCAGACTGATCCTCAAGCAGCATTTATAGATTGTGTTCTGATCTCCAGGAAGAGAATTCATCACAATGACGGAGGTCAATGAGGCAAAAGTAGACAGGAAAATACTTTGAAAGAAGAGTGTGTCAACAAGAGAAAATCAAGGCAAAGAGTGCAGTTTAAAAAAGGCAGCAATTTGTCACTTCAAATATGTTAAAACTCAAAATTTTATTTAGTTCTAAGTTTCAATATTAATGTGCATAGAGTACACAAGGGCTAAAGAACTAATATTAACACAAGATCTTTCCAGCATTTTAAGAATTTAGGAGAAATTCAAGACTTTGTTTCTAAGTAGATGAAGAGCAAAATAAACAAGTTCACTGAGAGTTTTGCAAAGCAGGGAGCTCTTGAAACACAAGCTTAAAAGTGGCAGAGATTTGCAACAGAATTAAGCAGTAGTGCAAAGCACATCATAGCTAGAGAGGGTGAGAATTTATAAATGAGGATTTTGAAACTGGTGTGCAGTGAAAGAGGAGGCAGAGAAAATGAAAATACAAGCTTTCTTGAGGACTAGAATTCAGTGTAGAACATGATCCAAATTGTTTAGCTTTGGATGCGTAACATATTATAAAATAAAGAACCATACAGACTGGCAAAAGAGTAGTCAGTTTCGATATTTGTTGTTGGCGTGCTGGCAGAATAGGGAACAAGCTCTGAAAAGGTCCAAAATTGGACCTGAGGATAAGGCAACTATGAGGCAAAAGCAAACCTCCAGTGAAAAAGTGCACATCCCTGCGAACACCACAACTACCCTCGGTAAGTAGTACCAAGGATAGCGATTAGATCCAGGCCCTCTTCATAGAACCCTCTTTTGTGGTGCAGTGGTGTTGTCCCCACTCCTGGTCTGCGAGGTCAGAATTCAAGTTCCACCTGCTCCAGTGGTATATAACAACATCTCTGAACAGATTGATTAGAAAAATAGATTAAATAAGAAAAAAAACCATCAGATCCAGTAATCAGGGCTGGGGTTTTAGGGCAAAAATCAATGTTGGATCAGAGAATTGTAAGGCTTGGGGCTGAGTTCTGAGGATTGATTGTGGGGCTGGAGAATCAAAATGAGAAATGGAAAGAAATGGGAGTACAGGAGAGGAGACCAGAGGAGAATGACGAGTATGTTGGGTTAGGAAGCTACAAGTAGGAAAATGGGAGGATCAGGATAGGATGGGCAGCTGTTCAGGAGCAGGGGATGAAGTGCAAGAATTGGAGGCTGGGGTGGAGAAGGCTTGGAGACTGGAGGAGTGGATTAGGAGACATATTGGAGGTCTTCATTTCTGCTCTCCTACGCTGGACATTCAGTTGAGTAAGTGTCAAAAGCATACCTTGAGAGTTGCAAATGATCGCAAGTTCTGTTTTACTGTGTGTAACAGTGCCAAGTGTTTTGGATGTTAGACAAAATATCACAGACAGCAAAGGCAAATAGGGCATAGTAGTCACAGTCACAAAATCAGTGACAGGAGAGATAGACACAAAGCACTGTCAGTCAAATTGCCACCTTGAGAGAGGAAAGATTAGAATCAAGGTTGTAATAGAAGAGAGCAATAGAGTCTTGCTTTTAGAAAATGAGTTAATGCAAGAAATCTTAAAAAGTGAGAAACAAAGCCTAAAAGACGAAGCCAAATGACACTATGAAAATACATTGGGCCAAGGGTGGTTTCTTGAAGAGTATGAGATTGGTGAGGGGTTAGGAGGAGACTGGCGATATTCTGTGGAACTACAGAATGGTTACAACACAGAGGAGGCCATTTGGCCTGCTATGCCTGTGATGGCTCTCTTCAGGAACAACTCAGCTAGTACCATTCCACAATTCTTTTCCCATAGCCTTATAAATTTCCACACCTTAGCTTCTTCACCAATTCCCTTTTGAAAGTCCATTAATATCCCGTATATTCTCAGGCAGTGCATTTCACACCATCAGCACGTGCTCCATAGAAAAGATTTTCCTCCTACTGCCACTGATTCTCATGCCATTTGCCTTCAATCAACACCTTCTCGATCACAGTTCTTCCACCAATGGGAGCAATGAGCAGAAAGTTACCCAGGCTCTGAATGATGAGACAGTTGTGATAATATAGCTTATTAGTTGCTCCTCTAGGCTCCATCTTAACCAGCAATCCCCAACACTCCAGGGCACACTCCATGGACATTGGTCCCCACACTCCATGGGCATTGGTCACCCACATTCCATGGGCATCGACTGCCTGCACCATCCATCCATGGTGGTTGACATTGCACAACCACCAGCCTTACCATTTCATCATGGCTCAGCTGCGACTCATTCATAATGCGGTTCACCACCTTAATATTGTGCTTTGGAGCTCACTGATATCTTTCATTACAATGTTTCCATCACAGTCTGACGGTGCAGAAAGAGGCCATGTTATTATATTGAGACCTGCTGTGACTCTGTGAAGAGCATCGCACCCAGACCCAGACCCCCACCCTATAACATTTAGCATGGCCAATCCACCCAACCTGCACATCTTTGGATTGTGGGAAGAAATCGGAGAACCCAGCAGAAAGCCATACAGACACGGGGAGAAGGTGTAATTTGTACACAGATAGTGACTCAAGGCTGGGATTGAACCTGAGTCCCTGACTCCGTGCGGCAGCAGTGCTAACCATTGTACCACTGTCTCACCCAGTGTACTTATGTCTTGCCTTGCCTTTGGTGTAGACAAAATTCAGGAACCTGTCACATTCGTTAGCACTGATCAGTGAAGAGGATAGACACATTGGTGCCTGGCATCGTGCCACAATAATGTCATATCTGCAGAATTTGTCAGGATCTACTGTCGCAAATACACTGAATGTGCTTCAACCAAACAGATGGGTGTCAAAATCTAACGGGAGTCATTGTCAGTAAAATCAAAGGGACTATTGTCAGTCAAGGTGTCCTGGCACTGTCAGTTAAGGGCATTGTTTGCTATTAGTCCAGGGGCTTGGACACAGTCAACCACCCAGGCGTTCAGAGTCGGGGGATCGCTTCCATGATAGGGATGGGCCATGGTCTCTCAATGGTTCAGAGCAACCAGTCCAGAAATTAGCAGTAGGTCAGATAAGGTGCGACACAGAGATCAGTCAGGAGTCTGGTTAGTCGTCACACTGGGCTGACGTCCAAGTCAATCCAGGGAATGGGCATCGTTCAGTCCTGGGCATTTGTTCACTGTGCAAGTTCAAGGGACATTCTCAGTAGCCACTACTGTGGTGGGGAAATTGAGGAAATCAATTATGGGGACTGGACGCTATGTGATGGGATGCAAAAGGGATTCTTGCCATAGGCCACCATGTTCCAATATCTTGAGGATGATGTTTAATGATATTTGTGTCTACTGGGACAGTTGATTGGTCACATTACTGGGAACCTGCTTCATTTCTGATCTTGCCACATAGGCGCATTGGAGTCATCCCCACTGAACCCAGGCTCAGAAGATGCTGTCATTTCTGTGCTCACAGCGCAACATGCATACACAGACATGGTTATGGAAGCCCAGGACCAGCAGCAACCTGTAGGAGATATGAAGCAGCCTCTTAATGCAGTGTTTACAGCCAAATGTGCTCTTTTTTCATTTGTCTTCCATGGGATTTTATGTACATGAAAGATGGGCAGTGGTGCTAGATTCTGTACAGAGGCACAGTTTGGAGGGCATGTTGCCCAGTATATTTTTCAGTGCAACACCTCCTTCCATTGTTACTAAAGACGGTCGTAAGGTGTTACCTCACAATGAGGCACCCATGCTTGTCAGGCTTTGGGGCTCACTGTGGTAGAGTACAAAGGACATTGATTAATTCTTTGGCACTTTGCTCCAGACACTTGAACAATGCACTGAGACTATGTCAGGCCAATGGTCTGTGAGAGCCACAGCACTGCACCAATTAGGAGCATGAAGACACTCATCAGAAGGAATATCACGTTCACCTTCCTACAGCATAGCATCGTCAGCTGCAGCAATCCTGACAGGACTTGTTTAGCAACTTCTTTCAATGGAACTGAGTTATGTGAAGTCAACTTTCACTGACTTTAAATGTTTTTATGCTACAGAGGCCAGAATCCCCTGTTTAATCCCAACTGCAAATGCAGTTTATTCTCTCTCACTCTCTGTATGTTCAGTAGAAGTTATGGTTACAAACTGATGGAAGCCTTCCAACATCTAATGCTCCCTCATTCAATCATTATAAATGTTCCTGCCAGTATAGGCACTGCAGAAAGAATGCAATCCATTTAGAGAGAGTTAGAACATGGTGTGAATCTAAGGATTTCTGGACCCTCAGGCTTCATTCTTGTAGCTGCAGCTCGGATGACAGTTACTCAAATGACTATTAATGAAATGTGAGCATATATTTACAAATGTGATAATCTACCTACAATGGAGTTTTGCCCATGCCATCTCTGTGCCCTCAGAAGGTTTTATTTTTCCATTCCTTTCCCTACACCTAGGTGCTGTCTGCAGGGTAGAGAGAGCCTGCCATATTACTGGAATTTGTTGACCTTTGAGCAGGCAACCCTCATGGCATTTGTAACTGGAGGATCCAGACATGCTGAGTGCACACTAGACATCTGCAGGCTTGAACATCCACAGTGTTGAGGGTCACAGGTAAAGTAGAGGAGGGGGCATCAGCTACCTCTGGAGTGTCCTCAGAGGAGACTTCTAGGGGACCTATATGTGGATCCACCTCTGATTGGGCACCTACTGGCACCTCTCTCTCTCCTTGTAAGGAAACAGCACCTGGGGTGAAGTCAAAGCTCTCATCATTTTGTCATCTTTCTCTTCTGAAGAGACCAAGCTGAGCATCTAAACCTAGCAATATAACTCAAGTCCCTCATCCCTGGAGCCATTGTGAAAAAGTTTTTTTTTTCTACAATTTCTCTAATGCTTCACATTCATGCTAAAGCGTAGTGTCCAGAATTGGACACAGTACTCTAGTTGAAACCTAAGCAGGGTTTATTTAGCAATTCATCATAACTTTCTTTCTTTTGTACTCCATTTCAATTTTGTTCTGTGACCTCCAACTGTTCTACACATGAAGTCCCAGGTTAGGGTTAAGGTTCGGTGCCTCTGTTCTTGCAAACCCTTTAGAATTGCTGCTTTGTTTTATGTTGCATTAAGTCATTCTTCCTAACTTTCACACTTGAATTTCACCTGCCACATCCATACCCACTCCATCACATCCTTGTCTTCTTGAGATTCACATCCTCAATTCAGTGATAACAGATGTCTTTAATCTGTAATATGTGAGGGTCTGATTAATGTAATTGTCCTTTGTTTTCTTGAAGTCTACAGCTGTCCTCATCCCAGTTCATAATATTTCCAAGTTATTTGTAATCTGCAAATTTTGAAGTGTCATACAATATTAGGGCAAGGTTATAGGAATGCTAGAAGAATATAAAATGAAGAGTGAGGAAGCAGATGTAAACGCTAAGAGTTTCATCCTTTGACATCACAAAATACAAATCTTCCTTATATATGGCATCAAAACATTCTTAAGTCAGAAGATGAAGTAGGGAACTAGACACTAATCTTATACATAACTCTAGATTTATTTATAGAAGCAACATTACAAATGTCTATCTCCTCCCTAAGTAAAATCCTGGGTCCTAGAAGTTTCTCTTTATACTGTTTTGAAAAGAACAACAAAAAAATAAATAGAGAACACCTTACAGTGGCAGGCCATTAGAACACAAAAATGCATGAAGCAATCTTAGCAAATTAAAGTAAATATCAATTTGAAGTCCCTCTTTATATGTGCTCAAGGCATTTAATCAACCAAGGGAGACAGATAGGTAGAAGGAAGATCCTGCACCAAAATCGGTATAGCTCAAAGAGCAATATTTTCCCTTACTCTACTCTGCCTCATAATAATCAAACAAAAAACCATTTCAAACTTGCTATGTCAAAACTGACTTGGTCTTCTCTTTACATTAAAGCAAGGTAAACAACCTATCTAACTATTAGGAAAATATTAGGAAAAAGTTACACATTCAGAAACCAAACTGTTTACTTTTGTGAAGGAATTTGTAAAGAAACAGAGCTTTCTGTTTTTATTCAAAAATAGTGCCAGAAAAGTTACTTAAATGACACTTGTATTTGCATCTGAATTTAATAACAATTTGGAATAAAAAGCCAGCCTAACGGTGACAATGCTAATTATCATAAAACACCCATCTGCTTCACTAATGTTCTTCAGGGAAGGAAATCTGCCATTCCTACCCAGTCTGGCCTACACATGACCATAGCAATCTATTTAACTCTCAATTTTCCCCAGGTAATTAGTGATGGCAATAAATGCCAACCTGGCCAGCAATGCCCATGTCCATGAATGAATTTTTAAAACACTTCCAAATGAACAGGATACAGTGGACATCTCCCTTTGCACTGATGGCATCAACTCAAGTACTTTAACACAATGAGATTGGTAAAACATTGTAAGCAACAGATTTACTCGGTACAATATCTAATTGAAAGGTGTGGCAAGTTCGTATCTTGGTAGACCCTAGTAAAGTACTTAAACAGTTTTTATCACTAAGTTGTAATTCATTCAATGGTGAAATTTGATTGTCATCACCCTGGCTATATAATTCTTGCTACTGTAGCTGTGTTACTCCCCTTGAGGGTCTGATATCTATGTGCCCAACAGAGCCTCCCTCCGTTAATAAATTTCCTGAAAAAACACTTGCATAGTTCTGTGTCTGAACCTGGATGCTTTGGGCTATTCAACACACCATACTAGTATTCCAAAGAAATGAGTTCTGTTGCCAAAAACATTTTTTTGTGTAGTTACCCTTTTGAGGACACTAATTCTATTTCTCCGCAACAAATTCTCAATGTCTAGCACCCTAATGCCAGGAGCTTGGCATTATGATGATAATTTGCAGGGCTTGTCTGTTTCCTGACATTCTGCCAATTCCATCTTTGGGAATTTGCCTGAGTGAAATTTCTAGGCTTCTGCCTTTGGGAAAACAAGTAACAGGAGTTTCAATTATGCCCTACATAATTCGTATTTATCATTTTTAATAGAACTATTTCTGAGATGAAGATTAGTCTCTTTTAGCTGTTGTGTTCTCTATGAAAAGAATTTCCATCACAAAGGAAATCAGAAGACTCTTTCCCTTTAGAAGCCAAAACTCTCATGATTTTGGCTGTGCTCTTGAAGCTAAATCATTGCAAAGTTAAGGAACATTTTTCAACTGAGCAACATGAAGCTGATGATAGTTACTGTTTCAATACAAGGAGGATGAATTCCTACAGAAATGGATTAAAGTCACAAGTCAAAGGTATAGACTTATGAATGGCTGAATTTTCCATGTCTTGTTCATAAATTTAGAAATTAAGGACTCCTCTGGGTAGACATGAAAGGCTAATCTGACATCACATTCTTAATATTCTTGAGTCTGAAGCCTTCATCAAAAGAGTCACATGAAAAATACAGATGGGATCTAGATTCTACATGAAAGGAATCCTCTCTGCAGTCCTGAACACACAAGGATAATTGCTATTTCAATTATAGCCCAATTAACTTTCCAGGAGTAGATTTCCTGCACCATAATTGTGATGGCCTGATTTGCAAACTAATGGTATTCAAGTTCTTTCAAATTGATGCCCTTTCATAGCAACAAGTGGGAACGAAATGAATCTGTGGTTCAACTCCCATTTATAGACATAAAAGACTAAAATGTGCAAAATTCAAATGTGTGAAACTCCAACATTAATCACTGCCTTTGCTTGCTCAGCCTAAAAAAAAATTGGCAAGTGGTGTTCAACAATAATAACTGTGAGGTAGCAGGGGGCAGAATCGTTCAGTGCCTTGAATGCTGTAGGCTCTGGAACTAAATGTGCCAGAATCTCTCAAGACGTTTGGCAAGATCTACCTCGCTATTGTGAGCAATTTGCTGAATCTTTTACTTAAGTTTCAGTCATTGAGGTGAGTTCAGACTAGGGAGCGACGAGTTGTCTATGAGGGGAATTATAGCTTGTTAATGAACTTAGTGAGTGCACTACTTGTCTCATTAATGTGCAGCTTTCTAATATGTCAACCACTGTGAACAAACTGGATGCTGAGAATTCTTGACATAGAAGTCAGAGCGGATATATAGCAACTTCAGCTCACAGCTTGCTCTACAGGGCCTCCATGTTGGACACAAAGTACTAACATCCCAAGGCATGTTCCATGGGCACCGGCCACCTGCACCCCACAATGTCCACAGATATTGGCATGTAGTGTATGCTGGTTTCTAAGAACATTCATGGCACATCTTTGATCCTCTTACTGGATGCTTCTGCACTTCAATACTGTGTCTCTGGACTCAATTGCATCTATCATTATACTGATGTAGCCAGGACACTTTGCATCCTGGGACATACACCCAATTCACAGACTCCACCTGGTTGCATTCCTGAGCTGTTTGCTTGCTCTCCTAGTAGTCACTCACTCTGTGCCTATCTGGATGTTCAAAACAGCCTTGCTTTGCCTTTTTGCAACCCTTCAGCCAGAATTACCAGTCTCACAATACTGTTGTATTACCTTGCCATTTAGCGCAGACATAAAACCAGGAAGCTTGTCGTAGTTGTCAAGAGTCCTCAGGGTACAGGATTTGTGCTGACAGGGATGAAGGTGAGTGACAGAAAGTGAGGGGAGATGTTAGAAGGAATGTTGAGTGTGATAGAGCACAAGCTTTGAAGTGTATAGAGTAACAAAGATTAAGTAAGTGTGAGGTATTGAAGAGAAGATAGTGGCTCTTACCCTGGCAGGTTGGAGAATGTCTTTCACTTTCTTCCTACATTGCTGTGTATTCCTCCAGATGGCAGAGACTGCAGTGTCCCGGGGCATCCTTGGACCAGGTTGGCAAGGCCTGCTATCACGAACTCCTCAGCTGGTCCTGAGTTAAGAGGGCATCCCATGTCTGCACCATGTCACTCAGCGGGACTTACAGGTCCCTGACAGAAAAGTGGAGTGCCAAATTTCTATTCCTTAGTCAAATGTCAGAAACCACGCAGGACCTGGCCTTTTAAAGAGGCAAAGGTGCCAGGGATGCCAGTCAATTCCAGGATATTCCTGTCCCTCGTTCCATACAAGCACCACCGTCTATGAGAAAAAGTTGCCTCTCAGGTCCCTTTTAAATCTTTCCCCTCTCACTTTAAGCCTATGCCATCTAGCTTTGAACTCCCCTACCTTTTGAAAAGACTTTGGTTATTCACCTTATGTATGCCCCTCATGATTTTATAAACCTCTAGTTGGCCACCCCTTAGCCACCAATGCTCCAGAGAAAATAGTCCCAGCCTATCCAGCCTCTCCTTATAACGCAAACCTTCCAGTCCAAGCAACATCCTTGTAAATCTTTTCTGCACCCTTTCTAGTTTAACAACATCCTTCCGATAGCAGGGAACTGCACGCAGTATTCTAAAAGTGGCCTCAACAATGTCTTGTACAGCCACAACATGACGTCCCAACTCCCATAGTCAATGCTTTGACCAATAAAGGCAAGCATGCCAAATGTCTTCTTCACCACCCTGTTCACCCGCCACACACACTTTCAAGGAAATATGAACCTGCACCCTTAGGCCCCTCCATTCATCAACACTCCCAGGGCCCTACCATCAACTGTGAGAATCCTGCCCTGGTTTGCCCTACCAAAATGCAACACCTCATATTTATCTAAACTCCATCGTCCATGTTGTATGACTCTATGAATCAGTGGTGAGTTGTTCTGGGCACAGTGTGCTGTAAGATGGTGCTAGAATCGGGTGAGAGAGACAGCAAAGGTGCAAGGTAGGTAGTTAATGAAGTGAATTTTGTGATATAAGGCAAGAAAATGTTGCTAGGCCTCAGTATGAGAAACCGTCCAAAAAGCAAGACAGAACTGATACCTGGCTGAAAAATATGTAAGTTTCAGCCCATATTTTGGTAGAAGGTTCTGTGAGGGCTACTTATTTATTGAAGGGTTCAAGCCTGAGTACGGTAGAGGAACAGAGGGATCCCAAAGTGCAAATAAACCAATCATAAAATTGTTCCACATGTGAACAAGACCATAAAAAGGCAAGCAATAAAATGTAATTCTATAAGGACAGTCTTGGAAGTTAGAATGTTATGCTAAACCTAAATTGAACATTGGCTAAACTGCAATTCAGGACAGCATACAACAAAAAGATTTGGAAAAAACCACAAAAGGTACAGAGAAGGTTAAATAATATTAGCAAAAATGTGTGGTGGACATACAGATCAGGAAAAGATTAGTAAACTGGGTCTATTTTCCTTTGAAGAAAGGTTGAGAGGTGACCTAATAGAGGTATTTGGAACTACAAATGGTGATGGTACAGTGGATACAGAGAGATTATTTCCTATAAGGCAAGAGTACATTTAGAGACCATTAATATAAGAAATTGAATATTAAATTCAGAAGAGATATCTTTACCTAAACAGTGCTGAAAATGTGGAATTCACTACCACAAGGAGGACTTTAAGAGAATGGTATAGATACAGTTAAGGGGGCACTAGACAAGCATATGCAGGAGAAGGGAATAGAAGGTTATAACTGCCAATTTAGAAGAGAGAAGATGGAAGGAGTCACACATGGAGAATAAACATTAGCATGGTTGGGTCAAATGGCCTGCTTCTGTACTGTTCAGTCTTTGCAGTCGTATGTACCGCATTGTAACACGGAAAATAAAGGCAGGATATATTGCTGCTCTGAAACTTACTCATCAATGACCTTCCATGATCTCCAATATTTTAATCACAGTAATTTTGCTCTTGCACAACAGGATCTGCTTGCCCCGTGATGGAAGATATCAAGGGGTGTTTTGGACATACTGCACCTAAACCCACATGCAGCATATTTGAAGAAACAATATATCAGCAAATATAAACAAAACTACCACATTAACAGTGATGGGAAAGGAATTGAAAAGATTTAATTTCAAAAGGTTGCCACGGCAATTTTTTTTTACTTGTTATCCCCTTTCTCATTAAACTGGCCTATAATATTTAAAAATTGTCTAGTCCTTAAGGCACCTCAAAGCACTTCCTTTACATGTAATCATGCAGGATTATTTACTGCAGCAGGGCGAAAGCCTTATGAGTATAGAACTACTTCTGGAAGGAACTCTGCAATATAATGGGAACTAGCAAACAATTCTGCTCCATTGGTCATATACGGAAAGAACACTTTTGGACAGTTAGAATTAGGCTGCCACATAACTTTCCCTTCGATACTCCACCTATCTATAGTAAACTCCTGCCCTGCTGTCAGAGATATTTTAACATCAACTAAGATGAAATTTCATGCCCAGCATTTCTACTGGAGATGATGAAACATATATTTAAAGGAGCGAGGCTCCAAAAGCTTGTGATTTCAAATAAAACTGTCGGATTATAACCTGGTGTTGTGCAATTTCTGACCTATGTTTTAAAAATAATTGCACTTATTGTACCTTGGAATTGTAAACATTCGCATCCGTACCTTGGAGCTCATGCTCTGCTGGGGACATTTCAAGTTGCTAATTCAAAAATCTGTTTGCACACTTCAAAAGAAGAAAGAGAATCATATTAGGATGTTAATTATTTTTCCTAATTTCGTCTGCAAACCACCACCACCAGGATACATGAGAAAATGTTTTCCTCATTGCCCTGTCATTGTGAGAAACACTTGCCCTTCAATTTGAACTCGGGTCCTTCCTCCAAAATATTCACAAGTTCCCGCAGCTCAGAGTAACACCAATTCCCAGCCTCAAACTAATCAAACAAAAACAATTCACACACAGCCCAACTATACAAAGGTAGGCTAAAGCAAACAAATGGTCACAAGTGATAGAAAACTGCAGCTGACATAACAGGGAAGAAGATTAGTACAATATAAAGTACATAACTTCTCTGCACAGAAGGTGGGAGATCAAAAATCATGAACATGCACTCCATTAATTAACATGTACATCCCAATACAGCACATTCGTTGAAATAATCAAAGCAATGGAATAGCAATGGCTCAGATCCTTGTTATCTATTCAAAAAAAATGCCTTTAAAAAACGACGATTGTGATTCCAACACTGGAAGTTCTTAGGAATAGGTTTTCAGAAGAGTAATTAATAAGAATCCATAAGAATTTCTAAAATCTTAGGGAATGTTGGTTTTGCTGTTGCTAGAACTCTCTCGATTGTACCAAATAAAACTTCATGAAGTATGAATATTCACTCAAGCATCCGATGTGCTGATTAGAAGCACTTGTCACCAATAACTGTGCCATGTACTTTCTACTTTTGGTGCATCATTACTTTTTCTAATCCTCATTCCTGCCTTCATCCCTCTAAAATGCTTCCATTATTACCCAAAACAGGCTGACAGCTAGCATCACTGGAGAGGTGATGGCCTAGTGGTATTATTGCTGAACTGTTAATCCAGAGACCCAGAAAACGTTTTGGGGACCTGGGTTCGAATCCCACCATGGCAGATGGTTGAATTTGAATTCAATAAATAGCTGCAATTAGGAGTCGAGTGATGACCATGAATCCATTGCTGATTGTTGGGGAAAAATGCATCTGGTTCACTAATGCCCTTTAGGGAAGGAAACTGCCATCCTTACCTGGTCTGGCCTACATGTGACTCCAGACCCACAGCACTGTGGTTGACTCTGAACTTCCCTCTGGGCAATTAGGGATGGGCAATAAATGCTGCCTGGCCAGTAACATCCTCATCCCATGAATGAATAAAGGGCTTATATCATATAACAGATGGCACACTTTGATTAAGAAGTAATGATACTATCATTGTGTAGAACCCCATCTTGAGGGCCAGCTTAAAAAATTTGTTGTAGAGCTGGATGAACACAGCAGGCCAAGCAGCATCAGAGGAGCAGGAAAGCTGATGTTTCAGGTCTGGACCCTTATTCAGATATGCCTTCAGACCCATTTCTGAAGGGTCCAGACCCGAAACGTCAGCTTTCCTCCTCCTCTGATGCTG
>NC_063354.1:14469061-14501412 GCF_021869965.1 Rhincodon typus
CTACACCTTGTTGTCTCAGATTCTCCAGCATCTGCAATTCCTAGTATCTCTAAAAAATTTGTTGCTGGTACCATTTGGATCTGTTGGAGAGGTAAGTCCTGCATTCAAAACTGCAGCCATCTACTTGTCAGGCAAATGATGTGTGAAAGCTGAAAAACTGCAGATGCTGTAAATCAGAAAAAAAAACAGAAAATGCTGGAAAAGTTCAGCAAGTCTTACAGCATCTGTGGAGAGAAATCAGAGTTAACGTTTTGGATTGAGTGACCCCTCCTCAGAACAGGAATTGCCTGCAATTCGCTCCTTTGAAATGACACCTCTGGGCTTTAACTTCCTGTTCTTCATTCTCTAAACGTAAAACATCAGGAATCTTGAAAAGATTTTGTTTCCAGTAACAATATGTTGTTTTGTGCAGCAAACTAATTTTATATTGATGAGTTTTACAGAAATTATGGCACATCCACCTTGTGGACACAGCCCTGGAAATCAAACTCCCAGCCATACCATTGAGTCAGAGAGCCATCTTAAATTTAATCTACATTTATTTTAGATCTAATCAATCTAACATTTCAAATAAATCTTTGAATTGCTCAAAATAACCAATCTCTTATATTTGACGTAAGTTTTGAAAATATTTCTACTAGCGTGCAGTTCAAAAAGAAATGGATGAGGTGGTGGGTATTTGGAACGAGTTACCAAAGGAAGTGATGGAGACAGGTATAATTACAACATTTGAAAGGCATTGGATATGAATAGGAACGGTTTAGAGGGATATAGGCCAAATGATGGCAAATGGGACTAAATCAAATTGGAATGTCTGGTCGGTGAGAATGAGTTGGTCGGAAGGATCTATTTAAGTAAATTGAAATGCCCAAAAATTCCTCAGTGTGAGTCTATGAATGAATGGATAAATATATAGGTTTGTGAATGGGTGAGATAAATGGATAAGGGTTTAGGGTGTATGAGGTAAAGGGGTAAAACGAGTGAAGTAGTTGGATATGATGGCAGGTGCTCAGGTGGTAATGTCAGCTCAGTCGTGAAAGGGACTGGGGGACGGGGGTAGGGTGGGAGTTGGGGGTGGTGTCAGCGGAGTCTAGGTGGTCAAGTTAGGGGTTGGGGAGGAAGTTAGATGATGTGAGAATGTCTTCCTTTTCCTGGGTAACTACTCAGGAAAGTAACGTGGGATTGTCTGAAGTTGCTGCTACTAATTCACAGCCAAAGAACTTTTCAGAAGCTCCTAGAGAGCACAGGTACCCATTGTAGTTTCCCAGGCATTTTCCAGAGAGTCTGTGTCGGAACACCTGAGCAGTCACAGTGTGGGGTGTGTGCAGTGTCCAACTATCAAGAAACCAGAAAATCTGTGCCAATATTAATATTAATCTTCTATGATACTTCTATAATGATAAATAAAAACTATGCAATTAGAATTTAGGAAATGATCCAGATCCACCCAAAACTAATGAGCAAGTGGAACGAACTTAAGCAAAATTTAGTTTTGGATATAGGCCAGTGTTGTCATAAGGGTATATGACAATGACTTGGTCTCAGGCTCCTTATAAATGAAAGTATGTATGGCTTCTTAATTGTGAACAGAATCAAATTAATCCCTTAGTTTTCACGTCAATCACTTTTTTCCAAGTAATCAGTAAAGGCCAGCTGGTATCTTCCTGTCAATGCTGCATATTCCTTTTAACTTTTCTCGCTGCATTATACTTTCGGGAAAGATACAGATGGTGACAACTGAAATGAATCTCTTCCTAATGACTAAACAGAACAGAATTCAGTCTCCAACTGGATACAAATATCAGAACATCTTGGCTTTCAAGGCATTTCCTTTGAAACATAGAAGATAGGAGCAGGAGGAGGCCATTCGGCCCTTTGAGCCTGCTTTGCTATTCTTCACGATCATGGCTGATCGTCCAATTCCATAGCCTAATCCTGCTTTCTCCCCATAACCTTTGACCCCATTCACCTAAAGTGTTATATCTAGTCACCTCTTGAATACATTCAATGTTTTGCATCAGCTACTTCCTGTGGTAATGAATTCCACAGGGTCACCATTCTTTGAGTGAAGAAATGTCTGCTCACCCCTCCATCCGAAATTGTTTACCCCAAATCCTCAGACTGTGACCCCTGGTTCTGGACACACCCACCATCAGGAACATCCTCCCTGCATCTACCCTGCCCAGTCCTATTAGATTTTATAAGTCTCTGTGAGATCCCCCATCATTCGTCTGAACTCCAGCGAAAACAATCCCACCTAGTTAATCTCCCCTCATACGTCAGACCCGCCATCCCCAGAATCAGCCTGGTAAACCTTCGCTGCAGTCCCTTGAGAGCAAGAGCATCCTTCCTTCGAAAAGGAGACCAAAATTGCACACAATATTCTAGGTGTGGCCTAGGTGTGTATAACTGCAGCAACACATCCCTGCTCCTGTACTCAAAACCTCTCGAAATGAAGGCCAACATACCATTTTCCTTCCTTTCCACCTACTGCACCTGCATGCTTACCTTCAGCAACTGGTGCACAAGGACACCCAGGTCTTGCTGCACACTTCCCTTTCCCAATTTACAGCCATTCGGGTGGTAATCTGCCTTCTTGTTTTTGCTTCCGAAGTGAATAACTTCACACTTATCCAAATTATATTACATCTGCCATTGATTTGCCCACTCATCCAATCTGTCAAAATCATGCTTAAGGATCTGCATCCTCGCCACAAATCACCCTCCCACCCAACTTGGTATCATCTGCAAACTTGGAGATGTTAACATTTTGTTCCCTCATCCAAATCACTAATATATATTGTGAATAGCTGGGGCCCAGCGCCAATCCCTGTGGTACCCCAATAATTACTATCTGCCAATTTGGAAAGGACCCATTAATCATACTCTTTGCTTCCTCTCTGCCAACCAGTTTCAAGCATGATTTCCCCTTCATAAATCCATACTGACTCTGTCTGATCCTGCCACTGCTTTCTAAATACTCTGCTATAAAATCCTCGATGGTGGATTTGAGAATTTTCCCCAATACCAATGTTAGGCTTACCTGCCTATTATTTCCTGTTTTCTCTCTAACTCACTTTTTGAATATTGGAGTGACATTAGCCACCCTCCAATCTGCAGGGTGCATCAATGCATCTGCTATTTCTAGAACCACTTCCTTAAGTATTATCAGGCCCTGGGGATTTATCAGCCTTAAATCCCCACAATTTTCCCAGCACTATTTCTCTACTAATATTGATCTCCCTCAGTTCTTCCCTCTCACTGAATCTTGCATCCTCCAACAATTCTGGTATCTGATTTGTGTCCTCTTTTGTGAAGACAGATCCAAAGTACGTATTCAGTTCCTTAGCCACTTCTTTGTCCCCTATTATACATTCCCCCATTTCACCAACTAGTGCAAAAAAACAGCTTATAGAAGAAACTAGAGGTGTTTTTGTGATTGCCAGAGAAGTAAACTTCACTGTATAATTACATTAATAGTTGACAGCAACATATAAATATATAATATATATAGGCTTAGTTCATAAATGTGAAAATTACAAACTTCTCTGGCATGTATTCCGAAGGTATAATGTTTGGAAAAATTGGTGGATTGTGTCTGAGAGAAGTCTTTTTTTTAAAAAAAAAGCATGGAAATTTGCAGCTCCATCAATTGCTAACTTCTGACACTTTAAGAGCTGATTATTCCCCAGTGGCCCAGGATCTAGGTTTACAGCCTAGTTTTTTTGTTTAAAAAAAATCAGAATTAGATTATTTTTGTTATATTAAAGAAAAGTTTATTTGTGCATTCAGTTGAAGTTGTTTTTGTCTCTGTGATAGGTGTTTTCCCGCCAAAGTCTACAGCGAACAGCAGCAAAAACTGTTCACAGGTGGAGTAATTTGCAGCCATCAGACTTTGACTATTTTTCCAGGTCCTCAGAGGTACAACTACAGCTTCCAAACATAAACGAAAAAGAAAATACTGGAAAGGTGCAGGTGGTCATTCAATCAGGGATTTGCTTTTAATTGAGTGACCAGCTGTGCATTCCTAGTATTTTCTATTTGTTTCACCTTTTCAACATTTCTGCTTTCCTATTTTGTTTCGAAATCAAAGCGCCATATTGTTACATGGCAGTGAGGTGTGTTGGAATTTCCTTGCAACATTACAGCATTGATTTATCAAGAAAGAAACATACCCAGACCAATGATTTTAACAGCTATCACTATGAAACTGAAACATCTTCCTTCTGCCTTGTAAATGAATCTGCACAAAATAATATGTTAGCATAAAATGAAAAAATAGGAATGCATTGTACACTAAATGTAGATGCATAGAAGCCTCAAGTTATCTTTCAAAATTGACTTGTTTGGGAATATAATTACATTACAGTGGTAACAGTTATACTCAAGAAAAGAAACACAAATTTTTACAGTTCTCAATGAACTCAGATAACCCTGACTGCTACTTTATCATTTTGTGAAACATAACGAGTTGCATAACTGATGTTTATTGCTGCTGTGTTGTAATATCCTTTGTAGATTAACTTCCTCAAGAGAAGTTTTTTTTTTGAAATGACTGTCTGTCTTAATATCAAAATGCTTATATTTACAAGCATCAAAACAATTGAGGACTATCTATATATATTGACTTGGAAATCATTAGGTACACATTCGATATCTCTCGTGACACTAACTCGCATTATACTCACATTATTTGTTTTAACCAAAGTCACATAAAATTCTACCTATGAATACCTATCACATTTGATGAAATGTAACTAAATTACACAACATCTAGATACACTATTTCCTCACCCCTAATTCCACATTACTGGAAGAGGTAAAAACTGAGAGAAAAAAAGAGCAGATCAAAAAGAAAAATAAACACTCTGAAAAATTACTCTTTGACCTCCTCAGGTGATGTAAAACAATCTGGCAGATTGCACAGATCAAGTGTGATCTATTACACCTTCTAAATGACCTAATCTATGCTGCAGTTGAATAATAATCTATAGTGTGGATACATTCCAAGAATTTGTATTAGTAAATTTGAAAGATTCCACTAGTCGATATAGTGATAGAGTTCAAGAGGACATAAGTAGGCTGGTGAAATATGTAAACATATGGCAGATGAAATTCAATGCAGAGAACTGTGAAGAGATACATTGTGGTAGGAAGAATCAGAAAAGGCAAAATAGATAAAAAGGATCCAATCCTAAAAGGGGTTCAAGAGCAAAGGGGTCTGAGAGTATATGTACATATATCATTGGAGCTGATGGAACAGGTCAAAAAAGTGGTTTAAAAGCATGTGGGATCCTGAACTTATTAAACAGGTGCATAAAAGGTCATGATGAACATTTATAAAGCACTGATTCAGATTCAACTGGAGTATTGTGCTGTATTCTGTGCATAGATAGGATTGTTCCCCTTCATGGAAGTTGAGAGGACTTTCAGTGGAGATGTTCAAAATCATGACAGATCAAGTTAGAAAGGAATTAGTCCTATTGGTATAGCAGTAAGTGGATACATATCTCTGGTGACTTGGAAATTAACCAAAGATGAAATAAGTAAACGTTTTTTTTAATGCAGTGAGTGGTTAGACTCGGGAATGCACTGTATAAGAGGCTGGTGAAAGCAAATTCAATTACAGATTTCAATTGGAGATGCTGCTGAATACAAAGTGTTGCAGGGCAGACGGGAATTCGTGAAATTGCACTTGCGAAAATCCAGGACAAAATTCCGTCGTCCTAAATTCTAGATCCTATTAATCCTTCGAAACATCTCCACAACACCTGAGGCATAACCATTCGGCTACTCCCTCTCCTTAATTAGGATATCACACTGCAGAAATTCAATCCTCGCATCTTTGTTGGGCTCAAATGCAATCCCCTGTGTACTCAGCTCTTCAAAGTACAGTTCAAATAAAGTTTGTAATGCAGAAGGCACTGCTTGCATTTAAATAAGTTATTGGATCCAACCCTTTCCAACTATACAAAAAAGCTCCTGTTTTGACAGTCAGAAACTGACATTTTAAATATTTTTCTTTCAGACTCCCATTATCGAAAGTTCAGTTGTGAGATACATGAAGCCACTACAAAAACTGGACTTGCAGACCATCTCACAGACTTGATGTATCAAGACACATGTGATTATGCGTCAGATGACTCCAGTTCAAGAAAATAAATGTCTGGAATAACGGCAGGCTAAATGGAGCAACATTTGCTCTACTTCTGATGTCACATGCAATAATCAAGCAACATCACATTCTTAACGTGAGTTCCAAGCGGAATTCAGTATTCCATAAGCTTTTTGTTTCCTTATTTTTGTCTCTTTCATCAGACATGCTAATGAGTTTTCGTGTAATCAGAAAGCTACACCAACGTTTGAAACTGTGATTTCAAAATAATCAACATACATGATTGTATTCCAACTTTAATTTTCTCACATTTGCAATCAAAAGCTGTCGCAGCACATTCATTTTCAATTTAAAATTCGGTTCATATTTTAACAAAATTCAAAATAGTATAATTCAAAATATTCATTTTTAATTTAAAATATCAAATGTAATTATTATAAGTGATGGCTGGATCGCAAATATGAAATCATGATATAGATTATCATGTTCAATCTTTTGTTCCAATAGATGGAAATCAGGCACGTTTTATAAAATGCTTGTAATCCTCTTCCAAAACTGTTGTTCCAGTGATGAAGGCAGAAATCTGCTCTGCTGTTTATAACATTATGGGTGAATGTTGCACTCATAAAAGGTTGTCACTAGCGGAGCTGGATTTTTTTTCTCAAGCTTCCGTTAATCACTTTCTGGCACAAAACATTGGTTACTGCAACGTGGGTCCCACTTTTCCCCAAAACACGTGCCTTCGGTTCAAAATTGAAAGTGCACTTGCGTTAAAAGTAACAATTCCCAATTCCCATAAATGAAGTCGTTTATGTCCCAATGATAACAAGACACTGATACTAACCACATAAATTCAAAAAAAAAGTCACCGTTAGGAATTAGTCATAAAGTCGTCTAAAATAAAACTAAAATTGACGAGAATTTGAAGCAATTGTTTGTTGTAAAATACGGAATGGCAATTGTCTACAGTAGATGCGAGGAGCGAAAATCATCATTGACTATGGGCCAAATGGTCAGTAACAGCAATTCCCATCATCGGAAGTGAAATGTTTTTGCTGACAATGACACTGAACATCAGATGATGTGTTAACTTAGAAACCAATCCGTACTTGTCCATTTTGCATCAGTGCCTGACCCCCGGTTGTACTTCACAACATGAAGCAAGTGTAAATAATATGTAAATGCTGCAATTCTACAGAAAGTCATGGAAATCATACTCGTAGTGAGCAACGGCCATACAGATCACAGCTCCATTACATCCTTGCACTCGTCTTTAGACTTAATTTTCTTCTGAAATCCAATAGTTCAGCATCAATGGTCAGTCTGCTACCTCTTCAACAGCGACAGTTTTTCTCCCAGGCCTAGTTTCCCAAATGAATCCTTAACCGATTGGCAATTCAGGATGTTACTCAACCAGAATGGGAGCTGGTACCTTCAAGTATGTTCCAAAGTTGCCAGCAGCCCAGGCCCAGTAAACACGCTTGATTGAGGAGGAAGCAAATTTCTTCAAACTGTTGTTTGTCTTTCTGTTGTTGTTTCATGATCATGCCTTTTGCATCAGTTGGAATTCCCAGCTTTCCACCTGCCACACCCCAGGGTGTGATCAGGATCTTCACCTGCAGAAGGCAAAATTCAATTTCTCTCGCTTTTATTCGATCTCCCAAATAAATTGCCAAGTATTGTCCAATCTGAGGTTAAATTCGTCACAATGATCCGGCAATGTAGTGACAGATTTTGCACGGCAGGCTTACAGTTGTATTCCCTTCTCTGTTCCTAATTGTTTTATTTTATAGGGGTCCATTCTTTTAATTGCAAATCGAAAACCAGTTCATATCACGTTCTTCTCAGTTTTTTTTTAACGGGAATTGCTGGTCATTTTTGAAATTTCCAGGCCTGATTTGTCATTCAAACGCAACCCAGTAGAACACGTACTAAAGCACCTGACAGATTCTGTGGAACACTTTGTTGTCCTGCTTTACGGGGGATCTGTTTATTGATTTTTAGTTTGTTCGGAATTTTGTTAGATTCTGGCGAGGACCTCAACACTGGGTAACGTTAAGGGAGAGAGATGTGTAGCCAACTGTGTCGGTCGCTTAAAGTACGCTGTGCATCTAACGCTAAGTGGAAATGATCGCCTCTCATTGATGAGAAATAGGCTTCAATGTAAACCGCACAGTTGCAGAATGAGGTGAAATTTCCAAACTGTGGTGTGAATACGTTGCCTCTGATTTGCTCGTCACTTGCAAGTTTCTTAAGTTTGCGCCGTGTATGACTTTCACACTGGGCCCTCCTGAGATCGTAAAATAAAACGACACACGTCAAAAGTAGAGAGTACATTTTATTGTGACATTTTATTTTACCCAGATTGTGCTATCTCCTTCCCTGACATTCGAGGTGGCTTCGAGATCGTTGTAGGACAGCATTGAACCTCACTAGCATATTTCAAGTTACATTGAAGTGGGAAACAAAGATATAAAATTGCAAAATACCAATAGAAAAGCAAAATGCATCCAGTTCGGGGAATGTTGAACGCAAACAGTTAGACAGTTCTTTGTACGTGTATAACATGAGTAATAGTAAACTTTTGCCATGAAATGCAATAAAATAACCCGCTGCCCCCTCACATGCAGACCCGTGTTTTCTAAGATTTTATTTAATGGTTGACCTCAGTCCCCTTGGCCAAAGAGATCAGGGAGGAAGAGGGAATCATTGTTCCAGTTTACACATTCATTCATGGTGCAACAAATGGAGATTATGAATAAACAGCGAAAAAAATGTAAATAAACTTGCGGCTCGGGGGCACCGAAATAATAACGAAAATGGTTTGTATGTATTTTGAAAAGTCCCTGTTTCGTTTTAAGCTGGTGTTGGCATATAGTATTTCAGGCTCATTTCAGCAGGAGCGCTGACAAACGTAAATAAACGATGTTACAAGCAGCAGAGGACAGAATTTCCCCTGCAAAACACAGGACGCGTGCTTTGAAATGAATTCGCCCTGAAACATCTGAAAACGATTACAATTTAGGAGCCTTCAATTAGCTCAGGTACCTGCAGCCACACGCGCTGCCCATATTACACTCAGCAATTATATTTCCACAACTTTAGAAAACTAAATAAATAACCAGACTACATCACAGATTGAGGATAGCTTCACGAAACTGCTTTAGATAAAGTCTAATAAGACGCTATTAGAGTATTTTAAAGTGGGTGAACGATATTCAAATGCTCGAAATCTGAATTCATATTTTGTTAGCATTAATTACGCCATGGAATGTAATCCGGTTAACATGACAGAGGGGACTCGTATCATTCTCCAGCTCACACCGTCTCTCAAATCTCGTTTTGTCCTCACACGTGTTTCGGGGACTTAGCGGTCGCATTCAAATGACTGTAGTGACCAGGAACGTTGAGAGCAAATCGCCCAAACATTTTGAGGGGTCGAGACTATATGATTCGTGACTCGGGAAAAAAAACCCAAAACTCGTGCGAAGTGAAGTGCCAGGAACTGAAACGAGTGCCGTTTTTTTCTGAACGGTAAAGGGTTTTTTTTCTTCTTCCGGACATTACTTTATTGATGATAATGTCGGAATGAATAAATACAACAAAGTCCAGAAGTACAGTTCGCGCTCTGCTTATTCTGCGTTTTTCTTCCCTGTGTGGAATTCCACTGTGTGGAGTGTAACCCTGATATGAAAAAGTAAACACTGCACATTGTTAGTTCGACGGGTTGGCTTGGTTAACATTTGCACCCTCTAACACACGGTAAAAATCGGGTAGGACACGGGGCAAACAATTGGTCTTTATTGCAAATTTATGAGCACTGTTGTTCCAAACTGCACTTGCTGGTAAACGCCAAAATCCCCCAACAAATGTCCATCTTACTTCTGCCTGGCATGTTATATGGTGTGTCCTGTGGGGATTAGAATGAGAAATTGATTTCATTCTAGTTGCTTTCCTAAAGGACGAATTTTCCCCATTTTAATTTCCAGTGTTCTCTCTCCCTCGTATTATGTGACCTTTGGACTGACGTTAAGCTGAAACCGAGTTTCTGTTTGGTTCTCTCTCAGTTTAATGCAATATTACTGATTGAAACCTACCTAACAACAATGCACCCATTGTGAGACTGTTAACAGTGACTGGTCACATTTCAGAGACGACAAGGTGATACTGCCATGACGTTTAAGGTGGTTCTGCTTTGTGTCCAAGCTTTACCTATTTGTTTAAAACTACTTCCTAAGTGAAGTAACTGATTTTACAAACAATGCTTTAATGACAGTACTTCAAGAGAACTCCTCACCTTGCTTAAAATATATTTCAGTGAACAGAAGTCACTGACACAGAGTGGAACTATTGTTTTGAAATTTCTGGACTAAATTTTATCCTGTTAAGAATTCGAAGTACTGCCAAATTAAATAAAACGCCAACATTTAACCTTGTCCTGTTACTAATTATATAATTTGTTATATTTTAAATGGACGCTCTGAAAGTTTAGTTGAAAGCGAGTGCCAATAAACAGAAAGAAAAAAAATGTACTCTGCGGCGAGTGGGCTGAACAAAAATCTTCCCATCACATCTGTAACTTTGCAAATGATAAAAACATGACTGGGGGAGAAATTGGCTTTGAAAATGTCCTGAGTAAGGCAATGACAACATCACACGACATGACATGCATAAAGCTGTGTGGTGGGCTTTCAGCTGAGGTATTCGAAACAAGAATTCACTGGAGAGGTGCATAATACTTTTTTTACAAAAAAAATGTCGCCCTTGACTACCTTAAGAAAAGACTTAACCTACAATCAAAGGTACCGAAACAAACTGGGAAGATATTCCTCCTCCTACACATACTATGCAAATATTGCACAGTTTACGGCTCTGTATGTTGCATCAAAGCGCGGGTCTAAAGTTTGTGTTGTGTCTGACTCATAAAACATACAGACAAACTCGTCAAATCTCCGGCCGCTATTAAAGACAAACAGTCTGCTTCAAAGATGCCCAGTTACTAGCTAAGGCAAGGCTCAGGCATGCGCACGGAGAAGCTCGGGCTCTGTCGCAGAGAACAGAAGAAGACTGGACGCTCGGTTTACTGTTCGCAAATGCATTGCATTCCCTTCCCTACTTAACGGCGTTTATATTTTGGACAGGGGAAGGGAAATGAAGCCTATGGGCGCTTTCCCTTGCTGTGCCACTTTCTTGTCCCCACCCTTTTCATGCATCCACCTTCAACAAACCTGACCCTTCCCGAGGAAATCAAAAGTTGGCCTGTTGGTCAAGAACTGAAAAGTGAAAAATAATGTCCAGAATTCCTCGCCTTGCTTTTCCCACGCCACTCCATTGTAGTCAACTCCTTCGTGATCTGTCTCGCTGATCGCGAATTCTCTGCGCCGCAAAATTCGCACACTTGGTTTCAAACGTGTGGAATGCAGCACTCTCGGTTTTTTTTTAGAAAGCTAAACAGTTAGGTGAACCTTAACCTTTTCGGTATCAATCGCCAAGCAGTCAGTCGCGCAATCGGAGGCAGGACAGAATTATACCTGCAGCGCAGTGTATTTTTCCAGCGATTTTAAAACAAGATCCTGAATGTAAAGTTGGCGTTAAAAGTTATTGTCTGCGCAACAGCCTACATGAGCTGACCATTTATATCACTTTTATATCGCTCATGTTAAATGATAATAGACGCTCGGGAATGGTGAATTATCTGTGTGTATCGGGGAGGTGTTGCCTGGGAATCTAGCAATGATAAACCAGCGCTTATCATTCGAATTCGTGTGTTATCGCTCACTAATGTCATTCAGGTTTATATCGAGAACGGGAGCGTGAATATTTTCCAGCTTTGTGCGCTGACATTTAGTTTTAATGCAAAACAGTGTACTAGCTGGGGATTTTTCCTGGATTGTTATACATTCTGTTCCTACCCAATTTTAAAAAAACACGATTGGGAGCAATATTTCAAAACAGACAGCATCCCGTTCGAAAGGGGAATGCCTCTCATTTTGGGGTGGGTGTGATCGTTTCGATCCTATCTCAAAAACATGTGCAGTTCATGACAGAACTTCAACAGAAACGCCTCTGTTTGCATGCAGGCAGTTTTCAAAATATTCCCTGAATCCATACTTCTGAAATTTGATAGGATTTTTAAAAATAATTCTTTTTTTTACATTTTATTTTTTTAAAATTGGCAGAAATTGCAGAAATAACAGAGTTGGAATACAGCATTACAATTCCAGGCAGTTAGCTTTGTGGTCAATTTAATTTTAGATAAGCATCGTTTTGATCTTTTAGCCAATGTCATCTGGGTTTTCCCCCCATTAATTAACTCTAAAACATTATCCGTGATGATTTCATAAATTTTCAGGCGGGTTAGATTGTATTTCAATAGGTGTGAGATTTATCAGGAGTGCGAACCGTTATTTGACCAGATTTTAATGGAAGAAAACGTGAATTGACTTTGACTTAAAATGCAATAATTGCTTTTGTTTTGCCAAGCAGCGTGCATTTATCAAGAACAGTATTTACATGGTAACAACTGAATGTTATCATTAGGCTATACAGCCGCGTGTTTGAAAATGCCAGAATATGCTGGTGATGTTTATATTTAAAAAAACGTGCCAGTTGAAACAGAATTCTGTGTGTGGATTTTTTTTAACATCCTTAGATTCTTACGGATATCTTATCAGTTATTGAAATAATCCTTTCTCTGAACAGACATTTCGGGCGCTTGGATGTGAACTTTGACGAACTATTAACAAAAATACGAATGGACTACAGTTGACATCGGGACAGCGCATCTCAGTGAGATGAAATTAAGATTTTTTGTTTAATTCCGCAAGCAGCACACAGAGATTTAGATCCATTAACATCTTGCTGGGTTCAGTTAATTACATGGTAGTTTCTAATGCAGTACAGATCTCGCAATACAAGTTCACCATTCATCCCCTGCAAGAGAAATTGCACTTTTTCACTGCCCCTTCCTTCTGAATTTATTTAGTTACATTTCCCCCAAGTCATGTTTCTTGTGGAGGTAAAACAAAATTTTCTTGCAAATTTTCTTGGGAGGTGTTGTTTCCGAAAAGGCAAATGTATTTGTATTTCATTCCAAAAAAAACACCCCCCACCAAAATAAGAGTGGGCTCACTTTTAAAAAAAACGATTTTAAAAAATGTCTAGCAAATGAGTGAAGCATGCCGTTGCGTTCCTTAATTCCTCATGTTGTGATTCCTCTGCCGGTCAGTCGCTGACACAGACACACTTACATTTCCCACAAGGATGAGCCGGGAAAAAGTTGGGTCAAGTTTTTTGGGAAGATGGCGCCACCTCTGGTCACAATAGAGTACTAACACCCTCCCAAAGTTTCTCCTGGATTCACGAGTTTGTTTACAAGCCGTTATCTTCGCCAAAGATAAACAGCAGTCATTAATCAGATCATTAAGGCGATTTTTCACGGCCCGCCTATTTAAGGGGACGCAAGTACCGCCACACTCGCCAACGCCACAAACTCGTGCCGGCAAAGGCGAGTGTTGGTCGGCATAAAACCATAAATGAGTCACAATGAACTATGTATACTTCTCACGTCGTTAAAAATAAAAGCCATACGTTACGATTATTTATGCATTCCCCCAGTTGTAAAACTGATCCAATCGGAACGAAAATTAAATTAATTCTGTTTTTATTTTGCCTTCAAAGTGAATTTGCGGGAGTTTATTTTTGCAATTTTTGCCATCGATCAGAGCACACTAATGTGTGTTTTGTTTTACTGCCGTTCACATCTATCCATTTTTAGACTCAAATAGATCGCGAATCGAAAAGAGGAGTGATACCTAAAAAAGTTGAGTTCGATGCTTTTCAAACAAATAAGACTAGACAAAAACTTCCGAAATATAACCAAACTGGGTATTTCTTGAATCATCTAACATGCTATTTTTGTCACGAAAGAAAATGGAGCAAATGTAGCTGAGAAACCGTTGAATCACCTCATCTAAAAGACTAATTGAAGTCATTATTAACGTGTCTTGAATATTGACAACTCTCATTATAGGGATTAATTCATTTAGCTTCGTGAAAACTGCAATTAAAATCCCGAAGAGTAGCATTCGAGCAGACATGTTAATCGGGATTTGTTTTATTTTTGCCTGTCTGCAATAAATATATATATGTTCAGTCAAAAACATCCCTCCGTATGTTCCATCAAGGGTGGAACTCTTTGCAATGATGTTATTACAAGGGAAAGGTTTTGCCATCATTGCTTTGTCGTGTTCTCAGATGCACGTATCACTAATTGCAATTTACAGAACGCTGCAATAAGATTCCCAAAGCCAAAAATATGTAGGGGAAGAAGACGACAGAATCCTAGTCAAACTCGCCATCACACCACAGGCATCCCATCACTAAGAAAGTTATGAATATTGTTCAATAAACCCCTCCAGGAGGATTCCCCAAATCCAAAAGGACTTGGATTGTTCACAAAACAAATATGCACCCAGCATCCCAGCAGCAGAACCTCCCAGGTTTCTACAAAGCATAATCTGCTCCCACTCGAGAAAACTCGATCCCCGTGTGTTCAAGGGCCTGACAGATATGCAACAGGGTTGACCACTTTGTTTATTTTTGTTGTTGCAAGCAACTTTATTTCTTGTTCACAAACTCTGAGCCTACACACTCAGGTTATTGCAGGCTGCTTCAGCAGTGCAGTCTGTGTGACAATTCACAATAAAACGTGCGGATCAGACAATTTAACCGAAATCGGAAACGTTCACTGGGAGTCGGGATACTTTTAACAAATCCACACGTGCCCCAAAAGACTCAAACTGTCCCTCTGACTTCAGTGCTGGCATACGTACAGTCACATACCTAGCTCAGAACTTTCAGATAGTGTCAATTGGATACGCGGATGCCCTTCCACACCTCAAATAATTGCATAGGTAGCCCAGCGGGTAGACATCATGTTTCCATCTAGTGCCTGCTTGGTATAAACGCTTTGCTGCTGAAATTTTAATCAGCTTTATTGTATCTTCTATAATGTCTTTACTTTTATTAATTTTCAGCCACACTTATTCGGAGTTGGATATTCTTTTATTTTTCTTCCCCATACTGGAAGATGTGCAACACGGATTTACTAGGAATTTACTTCTGGTGGCTCTGTCCTCCCCAGCAGGGCATCATGCTACTTGCTCAAACTCCCAAGTCTCACTACAACCTCCTACCCAGGACAGGAGCGGCGCACCGTGTAACTGCTGTACACCTTCTGACTGGCACTTCATGGTCACGGTCGCACCTTTCCAAGCTAACTCAGCTAATAAATGGCTATATTACCATAATGACATAGGGCATCCCCTGATTTACGGTGACTGGTGGAATTTGATCAGGTCGAGCCGGATGACATTCTCGCAATGAGAGTGTGTACGCACACACACACACACACTCTAACCATTGTGGTTGTAAAATCGCGAAATCGGTCGAAACTGGAGCTGAAAAAGAAAATGCATTTCCAGGAGAGAATGCGATTGAACACGATAGCGGTGCGAACTCGCTGAAATAAATTGCAAACAAACTGCAGCCTCACGGCATTCGGGGAGCAAAATCGTTCAAACTATTTCCTGTTTACAAAACACACAGCTTGCAAATTAAACAGGCGACATGTGCAGACATGGTATAGAGGCAAGAACAACAAAAAAAAACAGCCAAAATGAGACTGTTGCTAAAACTGCCGGTATCTGTCGCTTTATCTAGTTACATCATGTTAAGGGGGAAAAAAATTGGAGCTGAGATTTGATCAATCATCGGTTTCCCAGCTGAGTAGAGATTTCGTTTTTTTTCTGGGGAGGGGTACAGCTCCGCCCCTTAACCCCACCCCTTAAACTTTGAACCAATTGCACAGATGGAAATCACTAGGCGGTTTATTGCGATTGGCGAATGCGAGTATGTGCGCCTCTATTTAGCAAGTCAAATATACTCAGAAGACAGCCCTAGTTCCAGTAACAGACTTACTTGGTTACAACTCCGAGCGCAGTAGAAACTTTCTCCGCAGAGAGAGAGAGAGAGAGACTGAGCAAGTTCTCCTCTAACATTTTATTTCCTTGCTAGCGCAGCCGCCCAACTCTTCTTGCATGAATCTCCTCAATCCCTTCCTGAAAATGACAGAAGAACACGAGAAGACTCTCTCCGACGTGCCCAGCCCGACCATGTCCGAGGAATCGTCCGATTCCCCGTGTGTATCCGGGGCTGGCTCGGACGCTGAGAACGGCAAACCGGGCGAGAACAGCCCGGACGAGCTCCGCGCTCAGAGCCTGGATTCCAAGAAAGACGAAGACGACAAGTTCCCAGCGTGTATCCGGGAGGCGGTGACCCAGGTGCTGAAAGGATACGACTGGACCCTGGTGCCCATGCCCGTCCGCGTCAATGGCTCGTCCAAAACCAAACCTCATGTCAAAAGACCCATGAACGCCTTCATGGTGTGGGCTCAAGCGGCGCGGAGGAAACTCGCCGACCAGTACCCTCATCTACACAACGCCGAGCTCAGCAAAACCCTCGGCAAACTCTGGAGGTAAGCGGCCTGCCTTTAGAGGAAGTTTTATCATGCAGGCGGATTCAGCTGGAGATTGACGCGTGGTCACTTTTTTTTGTAATGAACGCTGATTTTATTTTGTTTTGGTTGCAAACAAAGACTTGCCGTAAATATACAGACCTGATTTCAGGTAGTGTAGGATTAGAGTGGGTGGGAGTGCTTGTAGGGCTACTTGGATGCAGAGAGGCAACTTATTTTTGGATTGCAAACTCTGCTGCCGTCTGCGAACGTTAAAGGGATTTTACTTTTGATTTGAAGGCAGAGTCATGCGTGGAGACGAGAGTGACAGATTCATTTCAGGGCGGTGAAGAGTGAGTTAGCTGCAAAATGCAAAACCCAGTAATTTTCAGGAGGCGGCGGATTTCGGATCTGGAAGGGGGCCCTGAGTGTTCGATGGTGAATCTGGGACAGAGTCTTGGTGGGGTGGGTGGGTGGAGAATAATTCGTTCCTCACTTTGTCGCGGTTAAAACTGCCTTTGACGCGCTGTAATTGTGGTGGGGACTTTTTTTTATAATCGATGGCAGAGAATTATTCTCATGAGCCACCCCCACCCCCCGGACTAAAGCGGTGTGCTGACAGAACCTGGGACCCGCCTCTGCTCCCGGGCTCGGAGCTCAATCTTCATGGTGTGTAGTTTTCTGAATTATTGAGAAGATGCTGTTTTGCGATTCAGTGATTTTAAAGCTGGCTGATGCCCTTCCCTATTAGTTGGGGGGGGGTCTTTTGTTTTTTTAATTTTACTTTTAACTCATTTAATTCAGACTCTTTAGAGGTGGGAATGATAGAAGATGGCTCTTATTTTTTAAGGGGAAAAATTCAGTTTTCTTGGTTTCACTTTAGACTGCTGAACGAGGGCGAAAAGCGTCCTTTCGTGGAGGAAGCCGAGCGCCTGAGAGTACAACACAAAAAGGACCATCCTGACTACAAGTACCAGCCGAGGCGGAGGAAGTCAGTGAAGAACGGGCAGGGAGAGAGCGAGGAAGGAGCCGAGCAAACCCATATCACCCCCAACGCCTTGTTCAAAGCCCTGCAGGCGGACTCCCCACATTCCGCCTCCAGCCTGAGCGACGTACATTCCCCCGGAGAGCACTCAGGTAAATATGGGAGGGAGACTGGGATACCTGAAATAAATTGGGTGGGAGGTCGGATAAAGGAAGTGTTGAGCTTTTTTTTAAAATCAAGCAAATTAAATAGTTGTCAACTTGTCTTTTAAAACAAAAATAAAACACTTGCTCCAAATGTAGTTCTGTAGAGATTGTATCACTTGTGGCTGCCGCAGCTCGGAGTAATCAAATTATTTCTACTTTCTCTCTATGTCTCTCTCTCTCCCCTTCTCTTGTGGCCTTCAGGGCAGTCTCAAGGACCACCAACACCTCCCACCACTCCCAAGACAGAAGTTCAGCCCGGTAAACCTGATCTGAAGCGTGAAGGTCGCCCCCTTCAGGAAGGAGGGAGACAGCCTCACATTGATTTCAGCAATGTGGACATTGGAGAACTGAGCAGCGAAGTCATGTCGAACATAGAGACTTTCGATGTCAACGAATTTGACCAGTACCTCCCACCCAACGGGCATCCTGGAGTTCCAGTCACCCACAATGGCCATGCACAGAATGCTCAGGCCACCTACACAGGCAGCTATGGGATTAGCAGCACTTCGGTCACCCAGACTGCCCACCCTTGGTTGTCCAAGCAGCATTCAATGACCAGCCTCGCCAGTGAGCAGGGACAGCAGCAGAGGACACACATCAAGACAGAGCAGCTGAGCCCCAGCCACTACAATGAGCAGCAACATTCGCCACAACAAATCAACTACGGCTCCTTCAATATGCAACACTACAGTTCATCTTATCCATCCATTCCTCGCACCCAGTATGAGTATTCAGACCACCAGAGCACCAATTCCTATTACAGCCATGCTGCGGGGCAGACCACAGGCCTGTACTCCACCTTCGCCTACATGAGTCCATCCCAACGCCCCATGTACACACCCATTGCCGACACCACAGGAGTCCCTTCCATTCCCCAAACCCACAGTCCACAGCACTGGGAGCAACCAGTCTACACACAGCTGACCAGACCTTAATGACGTTCTGGTCTGAACTTGAGTATGTAAAGGAGAGTGATGAGAATCACAGAGAGGTGCTCTCTGCACTCATATGAACTGCTGTGAGAAGTGGCCGAAGTGTCCTACCACAAAGTGCTTTGCTGTGTCCATTCAGTACCGGTGACTGATTTTTGTTTTTAAATGTTTGAACATCCATGACTGACAAATTAAAGCAAGTCATTGAATGAACAAAGTCTGAGCAGCCAAGTCAGCTGGTTTGGTCATTTCCTGTGTTGGACTTATTATTTTGTAGTATTGAAATCCTCTGTGAGGAGAATTTTCTTTAATTTTTTTGAATTTAGTATGTACTGTGTATGAGTCATTGCCATTTGCAGTGTGGGGATTTATACATATTTTAGAGAATAAAAGCTCTTATTTTGAAAGATCAAATGCCAAACCACTTTTGGTAGAATACTTAACAGTTTGCATTTGCTATTGCCATAAAACCTATTTTTGTATGAAATAGTATCTTTTTTCACTCTATTTAGTGTCCTTTTTGAAGAAAAAAGTGTTTCTGTAATTCTTGTTGGAAAAAAATAGCAGAATAATGCCAGAATGTAGTAGAAGGAAGGAATAGGTGAATGTTTGATATCAGTTTAAAGCAGGATGGCATTTTCTGTAACCTGTAGAGGTACTGATAGTTTCACCAGGCTTCCCCACACAAGGTGCCATATGTTGTCTTATGAAATGGAATAGACATTGAGGTGGGTTGAGTTTCTGAGCATTCCTATGCAGAAAACTGCATCGTTCAAGCATTAGGTGGTGAATCTGCAGCTGACATCCAGCTTCCTGCATGAGAACTTGCGCATTAAAGAAAACAGGAAGTGTTTTAACCCTCTGAGTACAGCATATGTGTTGCACACTGCGTGCAGCAAAGCAACTTCCAGAGCTTTGAAAGTCTAAATCCTGTCAAATCCTCATTGGTACTGCAAAATGTTTCACCAGACAGCATTACCATCAGCAGTTATTTCTTACACGTAAGAAAGAGGAGCTTGTACCCTGTTTCTGGGTGTCTATTGCTCTCTTAGTGCTCAGAGGGAAAGAGCTCTAATTATGAATTCCCGAAATATTATTTATCTTGTAAAGTTTCTTATTAAAGTAATTTTTTTACATCTTGTACTTAGTTCTTTTCTGTACAGTTGTGTGGATGTTAAAAAATAAACAACTATATTAAGCTAATCAGACGTGTAAAAGACTGGAAGATCATTTTCAAATGAATATGCAGATTGCAAATGTAGTTTACAGCATTTGCTAATTGCTTCAGCTACTACTTTTTGCTAACTAGAGAAATGAAAAACTTTTTTTGTAACTTTTTTATCTGACATTTACAAAAACCTTTTAAAAGTTTTCTCTCTATTTTCATTAAGCTGTGGCATGGTTGTACAGATTGCTTTTTAAAAAAGACAACAGGCATTCAAAAATATATATTTGTTAACAGTTTTATTGGAAAAGTGTAATAGGGATTCAGTAGTACAGAATTCAATTACTCTGTAATATGGCTGAAACTCTTTATTTCTGTATAAAAGTTGGACATTAAAGTATTTCTGTAACTTAAAACTATCAAATCAGATATTTTGCCTTTAGGTGAGTTTGGAAAGAGCTGTCTTAAATAAACTTACCTTTTGTATATTATTGTTTGCAATAAATAAGAAACATATTGAAATATAAATTGTTTATGGTCTCCTCAGTACACAAGGTTACTGCATTCATGAACAAATTCAACAGCTAAAATAAGCTTTGTATGTTAATGCAATGCATACTCAGGTCTATTTCTTCCACTCTATGCCACTCAAGTTATCGACATAGTTCTTATTTTCCCCACACGATTTCATTATCTTGTTCTTTTGAAGTCCGTACAAATCTATAGCAACAAAATGCTTTTGCTCTGCATTGTTCACGAGCATCTGAAAAAACACAGATGAAAAAGTATGCTTCCAGTAGGACACAGCTTTGATCTAAATGATGCCTATCTAATTTGACCAGTCCCCTAAACACAATGGAATAAACCATTAAAGTATCTGAAACCTAAAACAAAATCATGCACACTGCATAATCTATTCACTGGGAGTTTTGGTCAACAGTTTTTTCCCAGTAAATGTGCTCATTAATATGCTAGGCAGCCTCATGTGACAGTACTTGGCCCCATATATCTCTTTGGGTGGTCTGTTGTTATGTAAAATCTGGTGGCTCACCCTTAGTCACTCAATTGTCGATAAAAAAGGAAGGCTACAACAATCTTCATTTTTAAGTTTCACACCATATTACTGCTTCTAATACGAATTAGAATAAATGATGGTTAAAGCAAATCATTTTTAAAATGCATTTGGATAATTTGCATTATCCATCTCAATGAAACTAATTAATGCTTAGTTGAAACAGAATGCTACAAAGTGGTGTTAACTTACAATGTGTTGTATATGGAATACTAAATATTCTTGTATTGTTCAACTAAAATCCAGTCTGTGGCCTGTTAGTTGCAGCATCAGCATGGTTAATGCCAAAAAATTGAATTGTACTTCTACCTTGCATTCAAGTCTGGTACTCCGTCTCTGAGCAGATTTGCCAGTTCTCAGTTGAGCTGCTAGATGGAGCAAGTTGTGGATGTTGCAACATTCCTTCTTGCTGGAGAGAAGCAAAGAGAAAAATGTCACATGACTTCACAAAAGGGAGCTTACTGTTAGAATAACAAAAAGGCGTATTTCGAACAGCTATGGAGGAAACCATTATACAGTATATTCTGTTAATTTCACAATTATTGAAGGGAAGATTATAAGCAGTAGTTTCAGTAGAGGAACTAAAAATACACTTTCACATATTACACATAATTACACATTTTTAATTACAAACGTTGCTGCCAGCCAATCAGCTTTGTAGGTCATTCAAAGCAGCAATTTATTCATGTTATTCATCTTGAATTATGGCATTTCATTAACTTATATTATTAGAATATATAGTGCCAAAAAGTTACATTTCACTTTTCACATTTTCCTTTAATTATGCTTGTAGCAGTCTAGTCAGTGCAGTGGTATTTAAGGAGAGTGAACAATTCAGTAACTATGTTTTTCCTCAACTAAGGATACCTGCTGCTGCAAGATGGTTGACAGGATATGTGCCTGAGTCCATCCTATTTTATGAACAAGCCTTCCCCTCTTTTCCAAAACCATGTTTGGGTTTCCTTTGTGCTCATCTTCCATTCTATCAGCCTCCAAATTCAACACACCCTTGTGCTCTATTATTTCCAAAAACCCCAACGTGGTACTACCATCAACCATATTTTGCTTCCATTTTCAGTAGTTTGAAGGGATTGTTTCCTCCATGACAGTGTGCCCTACAATTCAATAGCACTAATACACCCCTTCGCTTTCCACTCACTATTCTGTGCAAACTCAGAAGAATCAGCATATACCCTTTTACCTCCTCTCTTTCCACCCTCAAAGGCCCCAAACACTCCTTCCAGGTGAAGCAGCCACTGTGTTCACTGATCATAAAGCAGACGGGTCCACATTGGAGAGACCAAACACAGAATGGGTGATCACTTTGTGGAATACTTTGGTTCAGTCTGCGAGCACAGCCCTGAGCTTCCAGTCACCTGTCATTTTAATTTGCTACATTTCTCCCAGTCTGACCTTTCAGTCATTAATACATGGGGGGCCAATCACAATTACATCGTAATTCTTTAGCTTATGGGCATTGTGGCTTAATCTAAAAGTTACATTCTTTATGGTTGCAATGGGGATCATTCTTGCCCTGTTGCAAGGTGTTTATCCATAAATAGTTCATTTTGCTTAGACCCCTAACTGCCCCTCCTGCAAATTTTGCTATTACTGAGATTAGCTCCCAAATAATGTGGCCAGTCCAGGATTTTTTTTTCAACTTAAATTCTCAAATCTGGCTTCTGTAGAGTTTTGCAAAACACCAAAAATTGTCAGAACTCATTCTATAAGAGAATATTTATTCTGTTTAAAGCAACATACAACTGGCAAACACTGTATTGTGTTTAGTGACAGCAGAGAGTTATGTATATCCAAATGTAAGGATAAATATATGTGCATTGTCACATTCTGAATTACTACTTATTTGTTGTTATTAGCATAGGGCCAATGGAACACTTCTGCTAAAATGTTTACAAGTGAATCTTAAACAGTAACTGCGTGGAAAATTTTAAAACTTGATTTGTAATGGTTGCAATGGCATTGCAGCCAGTGTGAATCCAAAGCAATATCAGATCATTTCCTGTGTTTGACACTGATTGTTAAAATGTGAAGCATCATCCTTATCCACACTACAGATTCTGGACTGATTCAAAGTCAGAACTATTTACCATCAACAAAAAAAGTAGTGTATCTGGTCTATAATAGTGGCCCTGACAGAAGCTGCCATCTTTTCAGCGTGCTTTCGGACTAAGCAAGCTTTGTATATAGACTCATAGATTCATAGAATCACACAGCACAGAAACAGACCCTTCGGTCCAACCAGTCCTTCTGAACATAATCCCAAACTAAACTACTCCCACCTGCCTGCTCCTGGCCCTTATCCCTCCAAACCTTTCCTGTTCATGTACCTATCCAAAAAACAGAGCAAACCATTAGATGAAACAATTTATTACGTGCAAATTTGCATATTTTCTTGTATTCCCATAACTTCGTATGCAAGGTGGCAGGCAATTTCATTGTACCAGGAATCTTTCAACCATTTATTGAGGTAATTGCATCAGGTTGTAAATTTAGCAATCAATAATACAAAATCTCAGATTCGGAAGATAGCTAAGTATTCAAATATAACCGGTTGCACTTGAAGTTGAACCTTTTCAGGATTTTACCTACATATTCCTTTAACACAGGCAATAATCTATTTTATTCATTCATTCATAAGATGTGGTTATCGCTGACCAGGCTAGCATTTATTGTTAATCCTTAATTGCCCTCTGACTACGTTTTGTAAAGTTCTTCTGTACATTATGCCAAATCTATTTAGTCATACATTTTAAATGTGTAATTATTCCAACAATGCTTGCTGCAAAAAATAGACTATTGATTTTTGATCTCGGAATTTGCAAAATCAGGTGGTAGCTAAAGGTGAGACCTATCCAGATTTATTTTTAAATCTTTGTTTCAGAATGCATGCTGACATATACAGAGAATAATATCAATATTATAAACAGGTACAAATTAATTAATCATTGAGCCTGTTGCAAGTTACATCTAATCACAAGAGAAGTAATAGTATATAGAAGCCAAGGTTACATTGGAAGCCTGTGGCAAAAATCAGCTTACAGAACAACAAGTCAAAAGATATATTATGCTGAACTATAGACAGCATCACATTTAATATTGACAGGTAATTTATTTAAGAATGGTCAAACATTTTTAAGAGAAAAAAGAAGAAATCTTGAAGCCAACATACTTGCGTTGTCAAAAATACAACAGAAGAAATTGATCATACAAACGTACAAATTAGAAACAGAAGTAGGCCATTCAACCCCGAAGCTTGTTCTGCCATTCAATAAGATTGTATTTGATCTGTTTGTGTTCTGACTTCCTCATCTCCATTTACCTCTGATAACCATTGATTCTTTTGCCTATTGAGAATCATTAAAATATACAATGAGCCTACCTTCACTGCCTTCTGAAGCAGCGACTTCTAAAGTTGCACAACTCTCCAAGAGAAAATAAACTCCTCACTTTTGACCGAAAAATACTGGCCAACAAAGTTATCATTTAGAGCCTGCCTTCTACAATATCTCAGTTTAGCAATTCCTTTTGGCATGACCAATTCCAAAGCTGTAAAATTATAAGCTGCCGAAATAGATCCCCAAAGAAGAGTGTTAGAGAGATTTGCCAGGGGATTCAATTTGCAATTAAAGCCTACCTTGCAACTTTCATTATTTTTAATATTTTTAATAGAAGTGACAAAGCTAAGAGTTCTTGCCATCTAATAAGAAATATATTCCCCATCAGACAACATCAGATTCTATCCCTATCATGCTACTCATAAAATATTGGAAGGAATGCATGTTATATACATTAGTTTCTGTCACAATTCCAAGTCACAGTTCAGCACAAATGATATTTGTATACAATTGTCTTGCATAAAATAATTTTGCAATCAAATGAGGCCGAATTGATTGGCTCCTATCTTTTCCCTCTCCTCATTTGATTATAACAGGTTTTGTTATTAAAGTGGATATACTTGCCAGTTCAACAACTATTTAACTGATTATGTACTCTGATCATAAGAAAACACAAACAGATGAGTTTTCTTGAGTTTTAATAAAGGAAGGGGATGGATTTTTTAGTGCTTAATGTGGTTTAACGAAAATAGTAAAATACCCTCTGATTTTGTGCATGCATACAAACATTCAAAGCTGCCATATACTCATGGATTACAGAATGAGAAAGGTCAGATGAAGCAAGTTAAACTCCAATAAAATTAAAGCAGTGCACAGTTCTTTGAGGTTAGTGTCATAGAGCCATAGAGTTGTACAGCACAGACACAGACACTTTGATCCAACTTGCCCAGGGTGTCAGGCTGAATTTTGTGGTCCTGTTGTTGTTACTTAGTGGCCCTGATGCTTTCAGCATCGAGACTGTGTAAAGATGCAGATAGATTATTTCTCTGCTCTTTTGGAAACAGTTGTAGTGGACTGAATTCTTCCAAAATCTACTGACTGTGAAACTGAGGTTAGTCTCAGTCAGCAGTCAGGGCTCAAGAATTTTTAAGTTGGATAAGTGGGATGGCAGGAGAGAGGAAGAAATCCACTCTCTGGGTTTTGTCCCTCCAGCATCTCAACTGTTTATCATAGTTCTGCAGTCAAAGCAGGTGCTTAAAACACACAAAAGGTTGGCTTGTCATATAACCTTCTCTCTCGAAATGCCAGGGGACCCAAATAGGCAACGGTCAGACCTTGATTAGAGCATGCTTGGGAATCCTTCTCTCAGCCGGTCACTCATTATCCAAGTGATTATCTCTCCTGGTTTGTCTTCACCCAGTTAAATACTCAGATATCTAAACACGTGCACGTTTCAAGCTCGATAGCTAATGTTTACATTCAACTTTCATGACAAAATGAACTAAATATGGGCTTAATCACCATTTGGGAAAGGGAAAGCTAAGCTGAAGTTATTCCTAGGAATACTCCAACTGTTCACAAATTAACCCTTACCCTAATTTGCATCACATCAATTTCAGATCACACGCAGCACATTAAATTATGATTTCTCAATTCACAAAGGAAAAAAAATTAGCTTTTTGTTTGTTAGAAAGTTAAATTATTTCTTAAAAAGGAAACTTTATTCAAGTAGCACTTTATTATGGCACTGATAATTCACAAGGATTCTGCTGGTCTGCAGCTATTATTGTGATTTTCCATTATGCTTTGTAAAGGATGAAATCTCTGCATGTACATTTCAAGGTGCATTTCCCAGCTTGTGGAGGATGAGGCTATTATTCGTTATGGTTCCTACTAGTCTGACTCATTTAGGACATGGCATGGTGTGTATGGTTTGTACTCCTGTACGTGGGGTTACATGGACTCCACTGGAAGGTAGGCCAGGTGTGCATTCAAGACATCGACAAAATAAAATGTGATTCTTATTTTTGCAATCTGTCCACTAACATCAGAAGTTGGATAGGACGTAGGTGGGGTCAGAAGCACCTGGTGAACTCTATAGATGTGCTCAGACTGTTTGTGCCTTGAATTCCCAAGAACATCACACTTTGAATGTCTCAGATGCATTCCAAAGTACGTCATGTGCAATGAATAATTTCAAAGTGCAGTCTTCTTATTTCCCCCCCACCTTGCTTGCTATATGGACATTAACAGTAGTCATATTACACATGACAAAATCCCAGAAGCAAAAAGGAAATGATAAGGATATTTAGTCATGTTATTTTTTGGCAATGTTTTGTGGAAAAGAAATTGGCCTAACTACTGGTTTAATTCCTTCTGAAAATATGGATCATATGATACATGTGCAACAACAAACTTTGCCTTGGTTTAATATTTATAACAGTATCTTCAAGAATGAAGTACTTACTTAAAACTACACTGAAGTTTGCAAAGAGTTAAATAGCAGGTAATAAACTGTTCGTAATACTGTCTAGAAATTACTATTGCAAAGAAATATTATTCCATAAAGAGGAATTCACTTTTAAATGTACCTTATCTACAATGTGAAACAGAGCGACTAAAAGGATTCTGAAGGTTCATTAGATGGAAGGTATTAACACTTTAATTATTAGTCTAGTATTGGCACATTACAACAAAAGAATTAAATATGTACAGCATGTTAATGAAAGAAGAAAGTCATTAATTATAGTTCAAAACTTTTTCGCTAAAACGTGTAGAAAATAATTTGATCAATATTAGGTCATGGAGAATTTGTTAATTGGAAGTAAAGGAGGAAGATAAACATGCTAAGGTTTAGTTGGATGCAGTCCAAAGCACAGAGGAATGCTAAGGTAAGATAATGGCACATAACCCATAATAAACAATTTCTTTTTCATCTTAAAAAGGATTTCTGATTTCCATTGCTTAATGCCCACAGCCACCATGAGGTCTGGAAATGCCCGATGCTGTGAAACTTAGACAAATAGAGACTTCTTTCCTAGATTCTAATCTCATTTCATAAATGTGTATGCATTAATAATAGGTGGTGTACAGGAAAGTGCAGTATTTCAGCCTGAAGGCACCTATTGAAAAAAGACTTCAGATCATATTCTTAAGATTTTTATCTCAAGTAAAATGATGAAAAGGGGGAAAATCAACATTATTAAGTTATTTGTCTGAATAATTGTAATCAGGGCTAGGGCCTTCCTCTACGTATTGATTTCAGTTTGTGGGAATGCTGATCAATAGAGTTACTATAGTAACACACCCACAGGCCGACACTCACCACACCACAGTTGCGGTCTTGTAATCAACTACAGCCCCTGATTCATAGGGCATAGAAAAACAAGAAAGAATTTATTGGTGATAAAAGATCATGCTGGAAGTCACTCTGTCATTCCACTTGCATTTCGTTACCATTAGGTAATTAGATTACAGCAATTTAGGCTCCATTTTCTAAATGAAGAAATCCAAAGAACCAATCATTGCTGTCTGGCAGGGAATATTCTTGCAGGCCTGCCAGTAAATGATTTCCTAAAATAAAAGAAATAGCAATAAAGTATTGGCTGCCAAATAACCAAGCAGCATATTAGCAACGGATCATTTAATTTGGTCTGGGAGAAACGTTATGTTCAGATGTTGCTTTAAGAAGACCATAGAAAGTGGTCTTGGTCAACTTGTATAGCAATGTAGACGTTTTATATACTGTTAGCAATTAAAATCTCAAGCACTGTTATATGGAATGCATAAATGGTTGAAGCATCCTTTCTTCAAATTCGCAAGTGAGGGCATATAGATGATGCTAATAATCAGTATTGAAGTGACACAATAGAGCAAGTCAGTTCTCAAATAAAACATCTAAAAACTGAAACAACGTGGGTTTCAGTTCCTGTTAGTTTGAAACAGCATGAAAAATGGTTGCCGAAAGGTTAGGTACTCTTTAATACTTTAATGCAAGAAAGACTTGCATTTAAGTAGCATCCTTTATAACAACATGATTCCCCCAAAACGCTTCACAGATAATAAAATAATTCCGAAGTGTAGTCACTGCTATAATGTAGGAAATGCAGCAGCCAATTTGTATCCAGCAAACTCCTGCTAACAACAATGTGATGATGATCAGATAATCTGTTTTATGATGTTGATTGAGGATAAAAATTGTCAGGATTCTAGCATAGCTCTTCTACTCTTCTGCTAAATAAATCAGGGGATATTTTACAATAAAGCACATTAGTGTTTAAAGCTTCACGCTATCAGAAGATCAGCAAAGATTTTTGTGCTGAAATCCTGGAGTGGGTTTAAACCCATAACTTTCTGTTACGAACTGAGCCTCAATTAACTTTTCATCAGAAAGATCTTCAGGCTACAGATGAGAGATCTCAAAACATGGTAGCTATCCTTTGTCATGTTGCAGCAATGCAACACTATGGGGAGACTACACAGAGGACGTGTTTTATTAAAAATAGGGAGACACATAAGAAGAATAATGCAAGGACGTCTTTGTCCCCACTTTGTTAAACCCCCAAGTGCCTCATCAGTTTAATCTGTTTGAGGGCATCCTGATGATGCCTAGCAGCTCCTGGAGTTCCTGTGTCTCACAGTAGTTTCATGATAACATAAATTTCATTCTAATTTATATAATGAGTTGTATCAGAAAAACAGGAAAGCTGGTCAGCTGAACCTCTTGAGGAACGCAGGGGAGGAAACATTAGCAGAGAGTGGTTAGAATTTGGGATCATTGCCTGAGAGCACAGTGGAGGTAGACTCAATTGTGGCTTCCAAGGAAATAGGATAAAAAAAATTTGTAGAGAAAATAATTGCAGGGCTATGTGGGAAGGAAAGGTGAGTGGGACTAGATGAGTTGCTCTAGAAAGTTTTCATGGACATGACTGGCCAAATGGCCTCCTTCTGTGCTGTAGGTGCTTTATGATTGTTTGTCTAATTTTCCAGTGAATGTTCTTCCTGATTTGAACCACAAAATGACACTAAGGCTGTTGATGCAAGTCTTTGGTTCAAACCAGAGTGGCCTCATAGTTAGAAATAAACAATCTAAAAGAAATGGCAAGATGAACATAACAGTTTAATAAATAGGAGCAGAAGTAGGTTATACAACTCCCCAAGTTTGCTTACTGTTCATTAAATCATTACTGATCTTTGACCAGAATTCAGATTTTCCATCTGATCCCTGTATCTCTGGACTATGAGTGTCCAAAAAAAACCACTTCAACCAATGAATGGGCATTCATTGCCTTCGTAGCTAGAGAATTCCAAAGACTCACAACCAGCTGAGTGAAGAAATGCCTCCTTCTCTCACTCATAAATGACGGATTACTTATTTATAGACTATGCCTCACCAATGCTAGGCTCTCTAGCCAGGGAAAACAACTTTTTGGCGTCTACCCTGTCAATCTCCTTCAGAATCTCATTCTTCTAAACTCCAGACAGTATCAGTCAAATTAATTCAATTTTCCACCATTGAACAAACCTCTTAGCCCAGAAACCAATGTAGCGAACCTTTTCACCAGCACCTCGAATGTAAGAATGTCCTTCCATAGATAAAGAGACTGAAACTGTGCCAGTGTAGTTGCACCAAAGCCCTGCATAATTGCAACAAGACTTCCTTACTCTTGGACTCCAATTCCCTTGGCATAAAGATGTACAGGATGTCAAGAGATGTGCACAACTGGATGAGACAAAATAGGAAGCTTGTGGGAGATTCCAAAAACTCAAAAACTGCAGATGCCCTGGAGGAGTACAAAAAGTGCAGGGGGATACTTAAAAAAGAAATTAGAAGAATGAAGAGAGGACATAAAAACAACTGATAGTTAACACTAAGGAAAATATATTAGGGGTAAAGAGAATAACCAGAGAAAATGTAGGGCCCATTAGGTACCAAAGTGACATCTGTCCATGAAGTTGGAAGACATAGTTGGGGTTTTAAATGAGCATTTGTTGCTGTATTCACAATAGAGAAGTACCATGTAGGTTTAGAAATCAGAAAGGGGCACTATGACATACCTGAAAAAGTAGTGTTGGTAGGGAGGAAGTATAAGCAGTTTTAGCAGATTTGAAAGTGGATCAATTCCCAGGCTCAAGTCATGGCTGATCATCCAACTCAGTACACAGTTCCCACATTTGCCCAACATCCTTTCATCCTTTTAATCCAAAGAATTATATCAAATTCTTTCTTGAAAACATTCAGTGTTTTTGGCCTCAACCACTTTCTGTGACAGAGAATTCTACACGCTCACCATTCTCTGGGTAGAGAAATTTCTCCTCATCTCAGTCCTAAATGTGACCCCTGGTTCTGGACTCCCCGGTCATCAGGAATATCCATCCTGCATTTATCCTGTCTTGTCCTGTTAAAGTTTTATAGGTTTCTATGAGATTACCCTCTCATTAATCTAAACTCCAGTGAGTATAGTCTTAAACAATTCAGTCTCTCTTTATATGTTATACCTGGCATCTCAGGAATCAGTCTAATAAACCGTCGTTGTATTCCCTTCCTAGCCAACACATCCTTCCTCGGATAAGGAGACTAAAACTGCACACAATACTCAGGTGCGGTCTCACCAAGGCACTGTACAATTGCAGCAAGACATCCCTGTTCATGTACTCAAATCATCTTGCAATGAAGGCCAACACACCAGTTCCCTTCTTCACTGCCTGCTGCACCTGCATGTTTACTTCAACTGCCATACTAGGACACCAAGGTCTCATTGAACCTCTCAATTTCCCAACCTATCACCATTTAAAAAATAATCTACATTCTTTTTTTTCTATCAAAGTGGATAGCCTCACATTTATCCATATTATACTTCATCTGCCATGCATTTTTCAACTATTCAAATTTTAATTATACATGCTAATTTCTTATATGGGCTTTTATCTAAAGTTTTATGGAAGTCCAAGTTAACCACATCCACTGACTTCCACTTATCAACTCTACTAGTAACATCCCTGAAGCTTCCGGTAGACTTGTCAAGCATGATATCCCTTTCATAATTCTATATTACTCTGTTAGATGTTAAATCCTTTCTGACAACGGGAGGGATGTTATAGTACTGGAGGAGAGTAGTGTGGTACCATTATTCAAGAAGGAAGATAGGGATGAACCAGGAAACAATATGTTGATAAGTACAAGATCAGTCATAGGGAAACTATTGGAAAAAAGTTCTAAAGGAAAGAAATGATCTCCACTTGGAGAGGTAAGGTTAGTCAAGGATAGTCAGCATGGCTTTGTAAGGTGGAGATGACCACCTACAGATTTGTTTGAATGTTTCATGGACATGACTAGTGTGTAATAAGGGTAGCTTAGTTGATGTATTCTACATGGACTCAGTAAGGCTTTTGGCAGTCTCACTGGTTAAGAGCAAGTAGCCTGTGGGATCCGGGGTAATTTGGCAAATTGGATCGAAAACTGGGAACAGACCCTAATGGTCAAAGGGTGTTTTGTGACTTGGAAGCTGTGTTCGGTAGCATATTACAGTGTTCGTTGCTGAATCCCTTGCTGTTTGTTGTATAGATTAATGATCTAAACATGAATTTAGGAGGTATGATATGATTAAGTTCACAGATGACATGAAAATTAGAAGTGTGGTGAATAGCAAGGAAGAACATCTTAGACGACAGGACAATATAGATGGGCTGAATAGTGGCAAAAAAAAATTAACCTTGAAAAGTGTGAGGTGATGCATTTTGGGACAACTAACAAGGCAAGGAAGGAGATGTTGAAAGGTAGGACTCTAGGAAGTACAAAGGAACAGATGGACCTTGGTCTGCATGTCCATAGATCATTGAAGGCAACAGGGTAGGTAGTTAAGGTGGACAAGAAGGCCTATGAGACATTTAGAGATAGTAGGAATTGCAGATGCTGGAGAATCCGAGACAACAAGGTGCAGGGCTGGATGAACACAGCAGGCCAAGCAGCGTCATAGGAGCAGAGAGGCTGACGTTTCGGGCCTA
>NC_063354.1:14506412-14630919 GCF_021869965.1 Rhincodon typus
AGGAGCAGGAAAGCTAATGTTTCGGGTCGGGACCCTTCTTCAGAAAAAGGGTCTGAAGAAAGGTCCTGACCCAAAAAGTCAGCTTTCCTGCTCCTCTGATGCTGCCTGGCCTGCTGTGTTCCTCCAGCTCCACACTCTAATATTTGCAACATTTTACAAAGTGGAATATTTGGCACTCCTTAAGTATAAAAGTAGATTTTCAGAACAATTGAGAGTGTGCAGTGGTACCTATGAAATTAATGTTTTTACAGTAAGGCTAACAGAGTAAGTGTTGAATTTCTTGTCAATTCAATGATTTTTCACTGGTGTGCCTGTGTATGAGAGAGAGACAGGTGAACTGGGTGGGAGTGTTGATTGTTGACAGTCATGCCTCAATAACAAACCTTTGGAAGAAATTTAAATCACTGATAGCCCTCTGGTTTTCCGCACGGTTTTCCACTTATGTAGACTTCAAATTGCTGTCCGTTCCAGTGGATTACGGATGATCAATATTGACAGTTTTTCTATCAGTCCCATTGCAAAACCCTGGCCAATGGTCACATATAATTTCTCAGTCTATAGCAATCTGTTTGTAACAATGCAAAGAGTCTGTGTCAAGCAACTACCAATCCTGTAAAGTCTCTATTGTTTTTCAAATATGAAAATATTTTCCACTGCATTACTTGTAAAAACACCTCCCAATATTTTGTTTAAATAGCTGAGTATCATTCAGAAAATGTGCAAACGGAATGCAATTTTAGCCCCCAAAACTGGATAGGTTTTGTTTGGTCAGGAGGGTAAGAATTAAAGAAATTGACACAGGAACTCAGCCACTTCTGGTTTTAATAGAGGTGAGACAAGGGGAGAGTCACCAATCCATTTGCAGAAGGGGGTGCAAGTTTTGAACTTTTTAAGGAGAGTTTGGGCAGAATCAAATGGGGTGTAAGAAACAATGGGAGAGAAGTGCAGTGTAGCCCATCTCAAAGCCCATCCCTCACTTCTCCTTTCACACTATTCACAAGAGGTGTGGTGTGATTCCTAATAGGCAGCAGTGGGTGCTGACTGATGATGATTAACATTTATGAACCTCCTTGTTAACACCACAGCTTTGCTGATTGATATTTAGACTCCCTTTTCTCAAGTTTGTCAAACAAGCTTGACGTTAGGAAACTTTGACAAGAAAACCAGAGGGTGTACCTGGTGATTCAGCACACTGCATGATCCAAATGATGTCTATGTTGTTTGCAATCAAACCGTAATTCAGTGTAGATACAAGGCAACAGCTGTACTGACTCCTCCTCCACCAACATTGGCATCTGCCATCTGCCAGCCCATCTCGATTATCCTGGTACTATTCACTTATTGCCATAAGAATGCATAGACTTGCATTGCAGGGACAGGCACCTAGCTCACAAACTGAACCAGACTGCATCTCAGGCATGCTTGTTTGCTCTGTTAGTGCTTGCTCACCTAGCTCCTACCTGCTTGCTCACACCATCACACTTGCCTTGCCTTGCTGTGCCAATTCAATTACAGCACCCAGAAATCCAGGCAGTTTGTCTTGCAGTCCTCAGCCTAGGGGATGTATGTCTCGCTGGACTGCAGTGTGCTACATCAATCTCACACCTGCTCCATGTGCCAACAGCTTATGCGACAAACACATCGCATGTGCAGTAAGCAGGCAGTCATGTCTCAAATTGTTAGTGGAGTAGTCTTCAGTGAAGTCATTGGAGACACCTGTCATTAGGAGGCCATGGAACTAAGTCAAGGCAGCCTCCCATAACGATCCAGAGCATTGGCCACTAAAGTTTTGGCAAAGACCTGTAGCTCGCGTTGTGGATGACGTTGTTGACTTGCTCGCCGAGCTGGCTTGTTCTTGTTCAGACGTTTCGTCACTATGCTAGGTGACATCATCAGTGGAGCATCCGATGGTGATGTTATTCTACTCCACTTGGAATTTATACTGTCCACTCTGTTATGGTGAGTACTGCCATTTCTGGTTTTGATCTGTATGGGTTTGTATATGAGGTCGAATTCTATATGTTTGTTGATTGAAATATGGGTGGAGAACCATACCTCTAGGAATTCCTGTGCGTGTCTATGTTTGGCTTTGGCTACTATGGTTACCTTGTCCCAGCTAAATTGATGGTCTTCATTGTCTGAATGTGCCGATATTAAGGAGAGTTCGTCGTGCTGTTTTGCTGCTCGCTGATGTTCATGTATTCTGATGGCTAGTTTCCTTCCTGTCTGTCCAATGTAATGTTTCTGGCAATCGTTGCATGGTATTTTGTAAACCACGTTGATTTTGCATGTTGTAGGAATGGGGTCTTTAATCCTTGTAAGTGTTTGTGGTATAGTGGCCGTGGGCTTGTGGGCCACCATGATTCCTAGCGGTCTTAGGAGTCTTGTTGTCAGTTCCGATATGTTCTTGATGTAGGGCAGTGTGGCCAGTGTGTTAGGGCAGAGGGTCCACTGATGATGTCACCTAGCATGGTGACGAAACGTCTGAACAAAAACAAGCCAGCTCGGCGAGCAAGTCAACAAACTCATTGGCCACTGACAGCCATCTGGTCAGGTATGTTGACGGTGAGGGGTGTTCTCAGTCAGGGAGTCCATGCCTCTGGAGTACAAAACGAATGGGCCACAGTCAGTCCATTGGCCATTCTGGAGAAGGGGGAAGTATTTGGGTTACTGTGGTCCAGAGATGTATTGACAGCAGTAGACTGTCCTGTGGCTATCTGGTCATGTCGGTCGAGGAGATGGGTCATGGTCAGTTGGCTGGGTCTACCCTCAGAAAGTAAGGAGGAAGGAGAAAAGAGTTTAGGGTGTGAGGTGAAATAGTAGCTAAAGTTGCAGCAGTGAACCTCAGCATTGTATCTTCAGGACTAGGGGCTGCCTGCTCTGGACAAGGGCATAGTACAAAAGGGGGGAATTGGGAGGCAGCAGGATTTTGAAGGAGACCAGACTGTAAAGAATGGCTGATAAGGGTGTAATAAAGGAGGGGTGGTATTATCTATGAGCAGTAGCACACTGGCTGCATGCAGGATGGACTGTGAATAACAACACCCAGACATTTCACCTCATCTCTCTGAGTCTGGGTGGGAAGGGTAGGGAGGTGCAGGCAAATGTGGAGGGATTGGGTGGGGACTTTGGGAAGTATGAATCCTACAGGTTTAGGATAAAAAGAGAATATTTTCCACGATTAATTACACCAAATCCTCATTATCCACAGAGGAAAGGGGCACAAACTTCCTGCGGGTAGCAGAACTATGTATATTACCTACATAAAATTTTCTATCGACCAAGAAGAAAGATGTGATCAGAATAGATGAGTTTATGAGAAAAAAAAGGGAGTCTGGGGCTGACCTAGGAAGTAGCTAGATCTCCAGGTAGCAAATCTGCAAATAATGAAAAGTGAATGCTTTGTTGTTCCTCAAGTCAGCTATGATCATATGTCTCAATGCTACAAGAGGCCAATTTATGCCAACCCCTATTGCGTTGCTTCAATCTGTTTTAGGCTTGTGGAGTGGAGCTTGAGAATTGCTAACAAATTCTGCTGAACAAGTTAGACACAGGAGGGAATAAAGAACAGAGAGTAATGCAGATGAGGATGGCTAAAGAAGGATGGGAGGAGGTTTGTCTGGAGCACAAGCTCTAGCATGGACTGATTGGGCTGAATGTGCTGTTTTTGTACCACAACTGCATACTGCGAAATCCACCATCAATTCAAGGCCAGCAAAAAAATCTTAGCTGAACTTTATGCTAAACACAACTTTTTCACTATAGAGCATCTCATGCATTTTAGTGACATTAATTGTTTAGAGGTAATGAATTTCATGGTAATGTTAATGGATTAGTAATCCTGAGTCTTGGCTGAATGCTTTGGAGACCTGAGTTCTTAACATCAACACAGCAGCTTCAGGCAGTTATTTTCAATTAATGAATAAAGCAAGAAGAAAGTGCCACTCAGATTAATGATGATAATGAAACTACCACTGATTGTCAAAAAATGTCATTCAGTTCACTGATGCTCTTCATGGGAGGAAATCTGCCAATCTTTCTTGGTCTGGCCTACATGTGACTCTAGATCCACAATAATGTGGTTCATTCTTAACTGCCCTCTGTAAAGGCTTGGAAAGCCATTGTATCAATATCACAGCAGCAAAAAGCATCGTGGCTACACCCACACTGCGGTTCAAAAAGGTGGCTCACCACCATCTGTCAAGAGCAATTAGCAATGGGGAATAAATGATAGTCTTGGCAACAGCGTTCACATCCTAAGAATGAATTTTTACTTAAAGATCATTAATATGGAAACAGTGTTAAAAAAATCTTTTCAACATGTTTATTGAATGGTTTCCAAGGATGATGTTCAATTACACTATCTACTCTACTTTATTATTTAATCACAAAGAGCAATTTAAGATTATATATGTGAATACTCCCCCTGCTTAGCTTCAGTGCATTTAGGAAAAATACGCCTCATTTTCGTTAAAATTTAGAGACCTCTGCTAAAAAACATAGCGATACACAATAAAATTAATGATGTAAGCTTGTAACACATTGGAATCATTAACATGAGATGGTTTAAAATGATTGAATTCTTGGCTTAATTTGGACATGAGTGCAAGCCAAGCTTTCAAGCTTTTGCCATCCACCCCTTCTTCCCGCAAGCAGCTAAGATGGAGACCATACACCCTAATCCCATTAAATGTGCACTAGCTACTGTCCAAAACACTGTACAGCTTCTCAGACAGGACTGAGTCTTTCCTCTTACAATGCATTGCTCATTTTTTTGGCAGATAGCCCTCAAAAGTGGCTAATGATTCAGCAACCTGCAGCTGTTTGAGAGCTGCTGGCTGTGCAATGGCATCATAGATTTGGATATTAAGTAGAAAGTATGCAGCTGGCTGGAATAACAGTAAAGGAAGTGTACAGCTGCTGGGTGTACTGGCGTCTGCAAGATAAAAAGCAAACAAATGTGAAGTGTTTAATGATTCTGTCAGACTGGAGGACATCTCAAACTCTGGTTTTCCGGAAAAGATAGGTACACGCTTTGTTGCATATGTTGAAGAAACCATAGAGAAGGATTCCACTATGGCATCTTGGCCACTCTACCCAACTGAGATCATGACACAATGTTAAGCAAGACAAACCAAAAAATGTTGCAAGTAAGTAGGTACTGTCTGCCGCAGAAACTGAACTTGCAAACATGATACGTTCATTGTTTCATTTGTATAATGCAGACTAGGAGCTCTTGTGATATAATGGGTAGCATCTCTGCTGGGTGACTTTAATCTTCATGTAGAATGGGATAGTTAGACTGGCAGAGGCATCCATGAGGAAGAATTCATAGAATGTATTTGGGACAATTTCCTATAACAATATATTGTAAATTCAATCTGGAATCAGGCTATTTTGGATCTGGTGATGTGTAATGAGTCCGGTATATTACATGATGTCAGAATGAAAGTTCCCATAGGAAACATTGACAGAATTTAGCATGCAGTTTGAGAGGGAGGAACTTGAGTAGCAAACAGTTCTGTTAAGCTTAAGCAAGGACAATTACAAAGGAATTATGGCAGATCTTGACTGGGAAAGGAGTTTAGCAATAAAGACTTAAGAGGAAAAATGGCATTCATTTAAAATAGTTTATAGCTCATTGGAAAGATATGTGTTAGTGAGGGAAAAGGATTTTGGGATGGGGATGAGCCAACTATGGGTAACCAGGACATTTAAGTATAGTTTCATCCTGAAAGAAAAACATGTAATGTGGAAAAGATTCAAGATAAGCAGAGGATTGGGGAAGTTTAATAAATCGACAAAAGATTATCAAAAAGTTATAAAGAGGGAAAAAATAATCTGTAAGAGTTAACTTACAAGTATTATCAAGATGGATAGCAGGAGTTTTTTCAAATATATAAAAAGGAGAAGAGAAGCCAAAGTGAACATAAACCCCTAAGAGTACAAGGCTGGGGAAATAGTAATGGAGAACCAGGAAATGTCAGTGGATTAAATCAATATTTTGCATCAGTTTTCCCAGTAGAAGACACTAATAACGTTCCAAAATTACTAATTAATGAAAGGGAAAAGGAGGAGAAGAAATAAGTATAATAATTATCACAAGAGAAAAAGTACCAGGGAAAATCATGGGGCTAAAGACCGACAAATTCCCTGAATCTGATGGGATGCATCCTAGGATATTAAAGTGAGTAGCTATAGAAATTTTAGCAATCGTCCAAGAATCATTAGATTCTGGAAAAGTCCCAGAGGATTGGAAAACTGCTGATGTAAAATCTCTATGTAACAAGAGAAGATTACAAATAATAGTTAACTATTGGGCAGTTAGCTTAATGTCTGTTAATAGCAAGATATCAAGAATCTGTTATAAGGGATTTAATAGCAGACCATTTCAAAATGCATAATATGATCAAGCAGAGACAGCGTGGCTTCATGAAGGGAAATCATGCCTGGCAAATTTGCTAGAATTCCTTGAGGAGGTTAACAAGCTGGATAGATAAAGGGGCAGAAGTGGATGCAATATATTTGAATTTTCAGAAGGTGTTTGATGAGATACCACACATTAGACTACTTAATAAGATAAGAGCGCACAGTGATGGTGTTAATATATTAGCATGGATAGAGGATTGGCTAACTCATGGAAGACAGAGAGTTGGAATAAGAGGGTATAGGATGACAGCCTGTAAGTTGCAGCCAAGTTTGTAGATGACATAAAAAAGATGCTGAGGCAAGTGGTGAGGATGAAACAAAGAGTCTGTAGAGGGATATACAGAGGTTTAAGCAAGTGAACAAAAACTTGTTGAGTGGTATATAATGTAGGAAATGTGAAATTATGCACTTTGCCAGGAAGAAGAGAGGAGCTGAATATTATTAAAATGGATAAAGACAATGGAAAGCTACCGAACACAGGGATTTGGGAGCATTTGTCCATGAATCAAAAAGTTTGCATCCAAGTTCAGCAGATAATAGGGAAGGCAAATGGATTGTTGGCTTCCAGTTCAAAGGAAATGGAATATAAATTAGAAAGGTTTTGCTAAAACTACATAAGGTACTAGTCAGACCACAGCTGGGATACTGTGAACAGTTTTGGGTCCCTTATCTAAGGAACAATACACTGGCACTGGAGGCACTCCAGAGGAGGTTCACTAAACTAATACCATGTCTGAAGGGACTGTCTCATGGGAGGAGTTGAGTAGGTTTGGCCAGTACTCACTGGAATTTAGAAGACTAAAGGGAAACATTATTGAAATATATGAGATTCTGAGGGCAATTGACAGCGTAGATGCAAAGTGGTTGTTTCTGTTTGTGAGATAATCCAGGACCAGGTGGCACAATCTTAGCATAAGAGTCCCACATTTAGGACAGGGATGACAAAGAATTTCTTCTTTCAGAAGTAGTTAATCAGTGGAATTCTTTAACACAGGGGACTGTCGAAGCTGGGGTTGTTAAGTTTATTCAAGGCTGAGATAGACAGATTTTTAATCAGTAAGGAAACAAAGGGTTGTAGGGAAAAGATAGGAAAGTGAAGTTGAAGAATACCAGATATGCCATGATCTCATTGAATGGTGGAGCAGATTCAATCATCTACTTCTGTTCCTACATCTTATGGTCTCCCAATCAGAAGCTCCAAGGTCGAGTCCCACTCAAGAAATGAAATCAGGGCTTTTGTGACACAATGGTATTTTCCATACCTCAGAGCCAGAAGGTTCACATTCAAGTCACACTTGCCCCCAGTTTGAGATTGAACAGGTTATTTAAAAATATCTACATTGCAGTGGGGTCGTACTAGGTGAGACCCTGTGATTCCTACATGGAATATTCTTCATTTTGTCTTGTCTGTCACAACAGGTGCTACTATCAAATAGTTAAGTCTACACACAGTGTTGACTTGTATCATTAATATTTGAATAAAACATTCAGAAAATATAAATTGACAAAAATGACACACAGAAAGCAACCCTCCTGTTGATTTAAAAAAACTAAAGTACTTTACAGCTGAAAATAGATTTGGGATCATAAACTTACGCCATGGGCCATTGGGCTGGATTTTCACCCATTCATTCTTTCAGAACACCAACCTCCAGAAGCAGGGAACTGTTGATGTAAGAAGTCCCTATACTACATCCTGATAATACTTGCTATAGTGGGTGTGGGCCTTTTAGATGGCATGCAGGGATATCATGAAGCAATGTTAAACCAAGGGCAAAAAGGTACCTTTTATTTTATGGACAGTTCCACTAGTTTCACTAGGTCACAGTGAGATCAACAAAGCAGGAGTTTCTTTAAAAAAAGCTTCAGTAGACACCAGCAAGCAATGGCCCATTTCTGAAGAAGGGTCCCGACTCAAAACACCAACTTTCCTGCTCCTCTGATGCTGCCTAGCCTGCTGTGCTCCTCTAGCTCCACACTGTGTTATCCCTGACTCCAGCATCTGCAGTTCTTGCTATCTCTCAGCAAGCAATATAATTTTTTTAATCGATGTGGCTTGTAGCAGTGGATATGGTTTTAAAATTCAAAAATTTTCTGTCTGGTATTAATATCTGTGTCAAGATAGGAATGTTGTAGTTTATTTTATACCATGCTTTAAAACTTGCAAATGCAATGTACCATAATTTTTCACTGCACGGATAATCTGGGGACAGTGAAGGCCATAAAGTTCTAGAAAGCTTGGGGCAGATGTTCAATTTTTGCCTCTTTGGCTTTAAGCTTTATCAGAACACAGCACAGAAAGGACAAAACCTACTGGGTGGTTTCTTTTCCATTGATTTAAATTAAAGGAAATTGAGATAGTTCTGGTACTGGGATGCCATTGTCTCCACCAGCAGCAGGATTCAATTGATAACTGGGGTCTCGCTAAAGAGTCAGAATCTGTGCGGGACCCCCATCAGTTCCACCGTGTTAATTATCTTTCAGGCACTTAGGTGGGCACCTTTGGGGCCTTTCCTAGGTTCTCAGGGTTGGTGGAGGGGGAATGTCCAGTGTGATGAGAGCTGACAGCAATTCTGTTTGAGGCCCAGGATCACCAAAGGCCTGCAAGCCTTGTCAAATGTCAGTGGGGGTGGGATGTGAATCGTGATGTAAAGTTCATGAGACATTTGGGGCGATGTGGTCTGAAGCAAGTTAGGGGGCTTACGTTCAGTACCCCACCCATCCTGATGCCAGCTGTTGGCAAACCCAGTTCTTGCTGGGCAGTCTTCAGGAGGCATGCACACAAACAAATGAATTAGGAGCAGGATTAATTCATTTGGCCCCTCAAGACCTGCGCCATTTGATAAGATTATGGTCGATCTGATTGTAGTCTTTAATTTCCTGTCAATCTTCTATAACCTTTGAATCTTGTCGGTCAATACTCACAGTCTTAAAAATATCCAATTACTACATCTACAACACTCTGAGGAAGCGAATTCCACAGAGTAACACCGCTCTGAAAGAAAATATTTCTCCTTTTCTCCATCTAAAATGGGAAACCCCATTTCTTTTTAAACAGTTTCCCTGAGCTACTCTCCACCCTGAAAGGGGAAAGTTCTTTCAACATCTACTCTTCAAGTCTCCTCAGAATGTCACATAGTTTGAGAAAATCACTTTTCTGTCTTCTAAACTCCAATGTGTATCAGCCCAACCTGCTCAACCTTTCCTCATAATCTAACCAAGTCTGTTCAAATATGCTCAGCACAACCACTGGAACCCTGCAATTGCTTATTTGAAATCTAGTCTACCCACACACAAAAGTTCTGAGTACTTTTGATCAACTGCCCACTTTGTAAACCTAGAAAGAATCTGCACTAATTGAATATAATTATATTGTTTCATATACAAAGAGAATGTATACTCAAGCTGTGGCCTCACCAATACCCTGCAACTGTAGCAAAACATCTCTGCTTATATATGCAACTCCCTTTGCAGTAAGTGACAGAATCCCATTTGCCTTCCTGTTCACTTGCTCTATTTGCACACTTAAATTTAAAACTTAAACTTAAACAACACCTTCCAGTCGTGAGCCATTTTAACTCCCCCTCCCACTCCCTGGGTGACATGTCCATCCTGGGTCTCCTCCAGTGTCACAATGATGCCACCTGGAAACTGGAGGAGCAGTACCTCATATTCCGCCTCGGGAGCCTACAACCCAATGGCCTAAATGTGGATTTTACCAGTTTCAAAATCTCCCCACCCCCAGCCTCATCCCATGTCCAATCCTCCCTCTCATCCCCGCCTCCTTGACCTGATACAACCTGTCCATCTTCTCTCCCAACGATCCGCCCCTCCCACCTCACTGACCAATCCCCACCACTCCCTACCTGTACTCATCTATCACTATCCCACCTACCTTCTCCAGCTCCATCCCTCCTCTCTCTATTTATTTCCCAGCTGTCTTCCCCCTCCCCATTTCTGAAGAAGGATCCCAACCTGAAACGTCAACTTTCCTGATGCGGCCTGGCCTGCTGTGTTCCTCCATGTCCACACTTCGCTATCTCTGACTCCAGCATCTGCATTTGTTGCTATCTCATATTGTGAGAATCTCCTTTATTAAACATTAATTGTATCTTGCTGTTGTTGCTCTCATTCAGGTTTTGAGATGACATGTTTGCGTTGCCATTTTTGCACATTCCAAAATTCCTGGAGGTGTAAATTAACTTGGGTGCTCTGTCAGGTTGATTTTAGCATTTGCCAAGATTATCACTTTTATACTCAATGTAATTATTAGTATGATCTTTTGTAACAATAAATCATTTACTTTGTTCCTACTGCAAACTCACAATTTTTTTTTTTCACGTGTGTGCAACAAATTACTTTCCTGTCTCAGAAATTGCTTGAAAGTTTCTGAATAATTCTTAGACGTTGTTTGATATTGGTCAGCTGCACTGGGAGTGCATGGGAGTGGAGGGGGTTGGGATTATAAATTTGAATTCACTTTACTCAATGCACATAAATTAATTCCCGACTGATTTCTGAAAACAGATAAGTCAAAGTAGCACACAAATTAAAGAATTATTGTTGACCAAAACATGAATTATGAGTCAATGGAAGAGAAACTTTTATTTCACTAAGAATCATCACACCCAAGCGAAGAACCCACTCATATCTATAAAATATTGTATGTTCATTCATTTCCGTTCCACATCTAGTGTGACCCCAGCTCTGAATTCCTAGCAATTCATCTAACGGAATAGTCGTCAAGTATATTCCTACAGTGACCCCATTTTGAAGCTTGAAAATTGTGGTGCCCCTACTGTGAGGAAAGTAGGGCATGGGGGAGTTTGGGGTACGAGGGGAAGAAGATCTGGGAGAATATGAATTGGCGAAAGAAGACTAGTGAGACCAGGGTTTGCGACCCAACTTGAGGTATTGACCCCCACTTTGGGACACGCTGCCCTACTGTAATTTAGTTAGTAGCAGTTACAGTCAATCTCTTTGTAGACCAAACAGCAATTAGAATTACATTTTTTTTTATCTGTATTGATTTTCCTGCTAGGGTTTTGTTTACATGCACATCAGAAAGTTTCATTAACCAGGCCAATTGTGGACCCAAGGTCCATGCTGTGAAGGGGTATGTCATAACATGGTTACTTCACTAAAAGCAAAATACTGCAGATGCTGGAAATCTGGAATAAAATAGGAAGTGCTGGAAAAACTCAGCCCACCTGGCAGCATCTGTGGAGAGAGAAATGAAGAAAATTACTGTTTTGCCTCCAATGTGACTCTTCTTTGAAACTAACCTGTATTTCACAGAGTCATCACAGTGAAAATGACTCTAACCTTTTCAGTTGTTTATTCCACAAACATTTTTTTTAAATCCATTACTGTTTGAAATCAGCATACATTGTAGTTTTAAACTTGGTTGCTTAGACCAAATAGCTCTCAGTCACCATACCTTGCCTCCCTGTATGTGTCTTTATCTACATGAAAAATGCTTGAAAATGCACATGCATATATGTTAGTTACTGAATGAAGTTGTCACAATGCTAACTTTTACTCAGAATATTGCTGAATAAATTGAATTGAGATCAAGATGTTTAAAGTCAAAATGCAGTGACACGATGATGTTATCCTATTGTGAATGTACTACTTCTATAATGACTGCGTATATTTTTTGTTTAATTCTGAATATTTTTGGAATACTTACAGCAATTAGGATTTAGTCATAATTTCTCAAAACTAAAGATGGAGAATACCTATGTGTTGATTTTTAGGGTGCCTTTAAACATTATTTTCCAGTGTCTTCAGAAGCACCACGAATGTTCAGTAGCTCACCTACAGGCAAATTTTAAAACTTCAAATTTCTTTCCCTTGCTCAAGTTATCGCAATTGAAGTCTTAAAATGAATTTTGGAATTTCTTGCCTTGGTTTTAGGCAGTTTCACATAATGACAGGATGTTTTCATCAAAAGTTTCATGCTTTAATGAAGTTGCCATCTCTCTTAGTTGGACAGCTCCTATTCTCAATGTATTATGCATGTTACAGATCTCCATCCACATTGGGTCAGCTGCATTAATAGTTGACACCTAATTCAATTGGAAAATGCAGTAAAAAAAAAGCCTGCTGCTTTCCACACCTGGAATTTCTTACCTGAAGGAATGGTAACTCGATTGCTTTCATTCTGATGATTTCAGAAAGTCAGTCTGCCCCTATCTTGCATTTCCCTGCTAACATCACATTATGTGATGTTGCGAATCTAAAATGATCATTTTACATGATCTCTCATGGGCAAAACTATGACAGATGAAGTGTAAAGTGTAAAGCCATCTACTTTGTGTCTAACAAAGACAAATTACAATACTTTCTTAATGGAGAGAGGCTAGGAATATAAGATGGGACAGAAGGAATTAGGTGTCCATAAGAGCAAAAGAATTAGAAGTTAGGATAGATCATTTGGCCCTTCACACTTGCTCCACTTTTCAACATGATCATGTTTTATTTATCCACCTTCCTGCACTATTCCTACATCTCTTAACGTGCTCATATGCAAATAATCTATCCGCCTCTGTTTTGAATATACTCAATGACTAAGCATCTGCAATTCTTTGGAGTAGACAACTCTGAAGATACGCAATCCATTGTGTGTATAAATGTCTCCTTATCTTGGTTGTAAATGGCTTCTTCTGAAACAATGTTCTAAATTCTTTATTTCACATAAAGGAGAAATATTTTCTCAGCATCAGCCCCTTATAAATTTTATATATTTCAATTAGATCAGGCTTGAATTCTTATAAACTCCAGGGAATGTAAGCTCAGGTTACTCTATGGCTCCTCATAGGACAAATCCGTCATCCTAGGAATTATTCCTCTTAGCATCTCAAATAGGACCGAGATGAGGAGAAATTTATACTCTCAAAGGATTGTGTATCTTCAGAATTGTCTACTCTAAAGAGTTGCAGATGCTCATTCATTGAGTATATTCAAAAGAGAGGCAGATATATTTAATTTTTGTTAATCTATTTTTCTAACCCACACATTCAGAGATGTTATTACACACCTCTAGAGCAGGTGTTACATGAGGCCAGGTCTTCTTAGGTAAGGAGACCAAAACTACATATATTCAAGATGTAGTGTCATCAATGCCCTCTCTGACAGAAAATTTTGGTATTGATTTTGCTTTCAATGCTCTTCAAAATACAGCAACATTCATTTGGCATCAAATGTTCTTTTTAGGAACAAATATATCAAAGCTCTGGAAGGTGTTTTAAGGCATCAAAATAAAATTCTCCAAGCTTTTCCCCTAGAAGGCCTGTAAAAATAAATTATGGGATAATATCCAAGAATTTTGATTGTCAAAATCGTTAACCCCTCATTCTATTGCAGACTTTTAATCTACAGTGCCAGTTTTTCTTTACAGTGATTCTGTGCAGCTCTGAGGGAAAGCCTTTTCTCTAAGTTAAACTTCACTGGTGCATCCAGAGCAGAACACAAAGGGAGAAACTGGGAAAGAATTGGGGAAGTCCCTGGAGAATCAGATGGGAACAATTTAAGGAGAACTGGGGAGACACTCAGAGTAGAGAAAATGGAGGGTAAAAACTCATGGGAGGATTGAGGATAGAGAGATCAGGAATGGGGGTGAGGCAGAGACGACGTAAAAGAGAGACACCAGGAGATATCTAGGTGGTTGGGAAGGTAAATCGGGGAGAGCATTACTGGGAAGGAGTATTGGGGGACTCAGTCTGGGGGTAGGAGATCAGAGTGAACTCAGTCTGGGTGGGAGGACATTTTATTTTATGACCAAATCTATACCTAGTAACACTGAATAGTATTCCCGTAAGTTCCTACAATGATTTAAAACTCCTCTAGTTGAGATTAATTATAGAATCATAGAACCTCTACAATGTGGAAGCAGGCCATTCTGACTATCGAGTCCATACCAACATTCCAACAGCAGTACACCCTACCCTATCCCTATAAACCTGCATTTCTCATGGCTAATTCACCATTAGGCTAACAAAAATATGTTCAACCAGATAAATTTAGCTTGAGGGTAGGTTTGTGATGTGGGGCATGTTAAAGATAATAGGACAAATAATGGAATGAGGTTCTATAAGGTGGACATACAAATGGCTACTCTTTTTTGGAATGGAAAAATGAAGAGTGTGGTATAAATGTTCACATCTCCACTGCTTGTTAAACTATCAACACAGTACTTAACATCAGTTGGAACTAAGAAAAGTCCATGACAATATATTTTAATTTTATTAATCTATTTTTCTGACCAACCTGTCCAGAGATGTTATTACAAACAGGTGGAACATGAGCCCAGACCTCTGCTGGTCCAGGGCACGAACACTACAAGCACACCACAAGAGGGCCCTTCCATGGCATTATACTGTGTTGTCAACTGATGCATGGAACCTGATCAAATTTTGCCCTGTTATTGCTGAGCTACTTACATAATTGTTATTGGTTAGCTTCTGAGTGCAAAGAGGCTAACTATATATGTTTGAGTGTGGTAATATTCCATTTGATGGCAACTGATACCAATAATGTAAATTGATAGCCATAGAATCCCTACAGTGTGGGAAGGCCATTTGATGCAACAAGTCCACACCAACCCCCTGAAGAGCATCCCACACAGACCTATCCCTATAAGCCTGCATTTCCTATGGCTGATCCACCTAACCTACACACTATGCGCAATTAGCATGGCCACTCCACCTAACTTGCACATCTTTGGACTGTGGGAGGAAACCCATACAGACAGAGGGAGAATGTGCAAATTCCACACAGACTGTCACCCGAGGCTGGATTTGAACCCAGGTCGCTCATGCTGTGAGGCAGCAGTGCTGACCACTGAGCTGCCCACAAGTGCAGTGAGCTGCCAGAAAAAAATCCTACTACATCTGGTATTCCTAGGCTGTCTCCCAACTCAGTACTAACCAGGCCTGAGCCTGCTTAGTTTCTAAAATCAGGCATTTTCCCCAGACTAGTACAGTCATAGGCTTGAGACTAGCATGACTGTAGGCCATACTAGTACTTCAATATCAGTATTCAAAGAAAAATATTTAATGGCAATCATCTTGTTGGGTTAGATTTTCAACTTGTCTCCAGGGTGTATAACTAACATTGTGAATTGCCAGCTCATCATAGAATCCTCTGGACTTTATTTCCTGTGAATCATCGGAAAGGAATGGTTTGTGGTTGCGAGAATGGGCAGTTGATCACTGGTGCCAGTTTTATACCCATGTGCAATTTTAAACTTTACCCCATTATCTGTAATTGACAAAAATGAAGTGAAATCTCCCTGCAGTTTAAATTATAACAACAAGATTATTCTTGCATGCAAGAGATGTCAAATGATAGTCAGGTAATTGGATTTGAGGGCAATTGAGATCAAATTCAATCAAGTGATGCCTAAATTATTGAATGCAAACAATAGCTTTTGAAATCAAATGATTTCAAAGGATGCAAAAGTTTTTGGAAAGGCTAATTGTAATAAGGGTTCTTTACTCTTATCTTCCAAATCCTTTGAAACAAAATTTAATCAGTGTTTTGATTGCTTTTCCTGTCTGTGCACAGGTTTAAAAAGCAATCAAAAAGATTAATTGAAGTTAGACTTTTATCTCTAGCAGTTGGAATACAAATGAGGAAGCAAAGCTTCAGTTTTATAGAGCTTTGACCAGATCCTAACTGAAGTAATGCATTCAGCTTTGGGAAAGTTAGATGTACTGACCTTGGAGGAGCTACTCCACAGGTTCACTAGAATGATACTGGGATTTTAAAAAGTAAATTATAAGTACAGGTTGCATTTATTTGCTTTGATTTTAGAAAGTTGGAGGGTATAAATTGTAAAGTTCAAAATGATAAAGAGAGTCAATGAGTGGGGTACAAAGACAGAAGCTCTCTGCTTTGGCTGTGGAATTCAGAATAAAAGTGGATAATCTTAAAGTTTGAGTGAGACAATTTAGAATTTAAATCAGAACATAGTTTTTCATACAACAGGTTGCTGAAATCTGGAAATTGTCCTTCAGAAAGCTAAGAGTTCTTAATTAACTGAAACTTACAGGATTAGAATGGTTATATTTCTGTTCAAAAATTATTCTGGTATTGTATAAGATAATGCTTCTGAAAAAGTTATGGCTGAAGATGCACTAAGCTCCATCCAATCCAATAATGTCACAATCCTTAGGTGGAGTATCAGGCAGTCTTGCATGAGACTGAAATAGAGTTAGAAGTAACAAGCCTGGTTCCTAATAGTCTTAAGTAATTATGCTTAACAGGTCAATGTAATTTGTACTGTTTTTGTTTTAAAATCAACCTGTGAAGGGATGTTAGTATATAACTCCGGAGTAAAATGGGACTTGAACTCAGGCCTTCTGGCTTAGAGGTAGCAATGCTACTGGTACACTGCACGAGCTCCTGGACTGCTTGTTATCATGCAATAAACCATCTCATGTTAGGGCTCTTGTGGTGTGATGGTAGTGTGTCCCTACCGCTGAGCCAAGTGATCTCAGTTCAAAGCTCATCTGCTGCAGAGATGTGCAAAAACATCTCTGAACAGTTTGATTATAAAACATCTAAACCATCTCTCGTTCTGTAATACAAATTTTACCAGTCATTTATCCTCTACCACTGATAAATAAATAGGCCCTGAGACTCTGCAGTACCTGTTAAGAGTTGTCAGCCCTAATTCTGATATAATTTAGTTAAATGGTTTTATTAGAAAGAAGGATTGATGTTAGCACAACGTCAACCACCCAGAGACCATTCAACCTTGAGGTTATGGAGAAAAAGGAGGTAAATGAAGTTTTTAATTTAACTTATTTCACTAAGCAACCTGGGCTTCCCAGTCTGGAGTAGGGACACTATGTCTGCATTACAAGAGGGCCCAGGTAAATGGAATTGAGGTAGAGTCTAATCATGAAATAATGAGAGCACAACAGGTTAGAGTTAAGTCGTTAGGGCAAAATAACAAACATATTGCTAAATGCAAGAATGAATACAAGAAACCTTCCAATTGAAGTACAGTTCTAAAATCAGTTAAAGATGTATCCATGGTAAGAATAGAAGAGATGTTTATAGGCTCACAGCGAGATAGGGAAAAAACATCTTTCTTCACCAGCTGATAGAGTGCACAGTTGTTCGCCACCTCATAGCAAAAATTACAAGCATTATTTATCCTGTTTGCTGATTAATACATCAGATAATTGGCATGATGAATTACCAAAACAGTATTTTAGTATTTGATGTATTTATTTGAAAATTGCAACTGATGACCAGTCCAACAAAAACATTTGACCAAGGAGATTGAATCTGTACATGTGCAAATAACACTCCGACTCTGTGGGACAAGAGAATAATCAAACTCATTGGCCCAGTTTTTAGTGTAGATGTGGACATTGGGGTGAGACAAATCTACCTTTTTTTTATTTGCTTGTGGGACACGGGTGTCACCGGCTCCAGTCCCTAGTTGCCCTTGAGATGGGGGTGGTCAACTGTGCCATATATATGCTGCCCTTGTCCTTCTAGATGGAAGTGGTCGTGGGTTTGGAAGGTGTTGTCTAAAGATCTTTGGTGAATTTCTGCAGTACATCTTGGAGATAGTACACACTCTGCTACTGAGCATCGGTGGTGGAGGGAGTGGATGCTTGTGGATGTGATGCTAATCAAATGAGCTGCTTTGTCCTGGATGATGTCAAGCTTCTTGAGTGTTGTTGGGGCTGCACTCATTCAGGCAAGTGGGCAGTATTCCATCACACTCCTGACTTGTGCCTTATAGATGGAGAACAGGCTTTGGGGAGTCAGGAGGTGAGTTATTCGCTGCAGAATTCCTAGCCTCTAACTTGCTGTTGTAACCATTATATTTATATGGCTAGTTCAGTTGAGTTTCTGGTCAATGGTAACTGCTAAGATGTTAATAGTGGAGGATTCAGTGATACTAACACCATTGAATGTTAAGGAGCGGTGATTAGATTGTCTCTTATTGAAGATGGTCTTTGTCTGGCATTTGTGTGGTGCAAATGCTACTTGCCACAGTGTGTCACGCCTCTATTGCCTGATTGCCAGGAAATGTAATTATCCTGGTGAAACCCCACTTTTAGCTGAGGGCAGGTCTGTCATCTTAATCAGCAGAGCTGCGGTGGGAAATGAGGTAAGATAACCTGGAGTGGGCACACTGAAGGGCTTACCTCTACTGCCATTTTTTTCTGAGATCCAATGACCTTATAAGTGCTAGAAACAGGCCTGACCTTCAGTTTTCAGCACTTAAAAACACAGAAATGAGCCTCCTCAGCCATCCTTGAAATCCACAGAGAAATGTGACAGTTCCATGGGGTTGTACTCACATGTCCGCACTCTCGTCATCTCCTTCCATGTGAACTGCCTCCTATGCCACTTTGAAGCCCCAGAAAAATGTTTTAATTTATCTTTTAAGAAGTTTCCAAGCCTTCTGCCCAACCAAACTCCATAGCTATTCCCTCCTTTACACATTTTGCAGAATTGTGGAGGATTTGCAAACCCTTCCCATCCTTGTGAAAATCTTGAAAGCTCTGACCTTGATCATTCTGATAGAGCATGCAGGCTTCCTGTTCTGTGCCATTCCCTGCATCCTACAAAATGACCATCTAGTACTAATGGAGAAAGGATGTCCACCTGCTGTTCAGCAGCTGCATTATTGGCATTTCCCATATGGAGATCTGGGTCAAATCTTTATGACTGCTTTAAAATTCAAGTTAGTTATTAAATCAAAAACACAGTTGAGAATATCTTCTTAATTGACCAACCTACAATTGATCATCTATAAGGGGCAAGTCAAGAGTGAGGTGGAATACTCCCAACTTGCCTGGATGAGTGTATTTCCAACAACATTCAAGAAGCTTGACTCCACCCAGGACAAAGCAGCCCACATGATTGGCACTACATTCAGAAGCATCCACTCCCTCCACCTCCAAAGATCAGTAGCAGCTGGGGGACATCACCATATGCAAGTTCCCCTCCAAGCCACTTGCCACCCTAATCTGGAAATAGATAGCCATTCCTTCACTGTTGCTGGGTCAAAATCCTGGAATGCCCTCCCTAAGAGCGTTGTGGGTCAACCCACAGCAGGTGGACTGCAGTGGTTCAAGAAGGAGTTCAACACCACCTTCTCAAGGGCAAGTAGGAGTGGGCAATAAATTCTCGTCAGCCAGAGATGCCCACATCCCACACATGAATAGAAAAAAAATACTTCAATTGGTAAACAGAGTCTGAGTTGGTGATAGCAACTGCACTTGCCAGTTGCAGTTGTTCCAATAGCGATCTTTTCTTTCAAGTATTTCAAAGATGTGATCTGCAGTGACACACGTCTGAAACATTTTTATGGAGAAAACCTTAGGCTAATTTTGTCTTTAGTTTCTGTCACTGTATTGGTATCTCTTTATATATGCTTTCTTTTTTAAAAAAACGTCATTCCGTAAAATTTTCAGATTTAATTCTTTTTTTTAAAACGTGCAGCAGGTAAAAGCGTAAGCTACTGAGAAAAAATCTTTAAGCCTACTTAAAGCAAGTAAAGTTGTTTTACAGCAAGAGGGAGTAAAATTTTTATGGCTTTTAAATGGATGATTAGGTTTTAGCTATGCACTGAATTTGGATGTAAAAGGCATCTGAAATGTAACAGTGAGCAGTGATTTCTGGAAAATTCACTAGTAGTGAAGGATATGTGGATCAAGAAACAGCGATCTAATTGAACCTCCTGCCACCCCTGACCTTTATACCAGCTGTTATAGTTTGAGTCGACTTGACTGTGCAAATTATCACTAATCAGAGCAGGACAAATGATGCTCCCTGGCTACCAGTTAAAAGTGTGGAAACACATTGCATCCTGAAAAGTATTTTCTGCAGTAGGTGGATGATTTATGACAGTAATTTGGGCCTAGTTCGGCAGCCTGGATGCCCAGCCGAACACCTGTGGTGAAGATTAAGTGCTAATCAGCAGCTCTGTGATGTGAAGCCCCATGGAGCTGATGCATTCAGTTATTCCCTGGGGTACATTGCATAGGCTGCATATTAAAAATTATTGTGGTACAGTGTTGCTAGTTTGGCATCTGGAACATGCAAAACAGTTTTTAAAATTTGATGTGGCTTTAATGTGCTTAAAACTAAACCACTGCTCTAAAGTTCTATATGACAAAATTGAATAAATACAGGATGATAAATGGGATTGAAATGATAAGACTATGGGAATAAGGTACAAGTTTGGTTGGACAGAAAATGAAATTAGCAATGGATTTTACTGATACTTTAAGCAGAACGTTGTTTTTCTACCTGTACTGATTTATGTATCAGTTTATGGACTAACTAAATGTGAACAAATGAGTAAACTAAGTCAAATCTTAACAATGTGAGCACTGCTCTTCACTGTTCATTTTAGAGCAGATTATTCTAAGATACACTGTATGGTGGAAAGGGGTAAAGTATCAAACTGTAAAAGACGAAAGTGTAGAGACTTCTAAAACCAAGATAAATTGAATCTGCAATAGATAAATGACGAAACTAAGTGAGAAATCTTTAAATGTGAGAGTGTAATATGTTATAAAAGGCAAGGAAGTGTTAATGAAATTCAATTTTTGTTTGCTTTCCGAAGCTGTGTAATTTAATCTCTTTAATCCTCAAGGAGCATTTCAGCATCCAACAGGGTTAGCATTTTTTAACTTTTTTCAAGATGACTTTACTAATGATTCTTTTTTTTTCCATGCTAAACTTCTCCAGTAAAGTTTATTTGTCTGGTTCTTTCCATGCTTTTTACTATATCATGTATAATAGCATTGAAAATGATTTTCTGACATAAAAATCATGGGAGCTATGAACTTTAAAGAGTGTATATCAAAATCTTCCGTTAATTCTTTTTTCTGGTATTTGGAATACTTTCAGTTTTGTTTCAGGAAGCATGTAGATTACAGGAATTGTCTCTCAGTGACATTTAAGATAGGTTTTTGCAGCTGGGTTCATCACACTGAGTTTTTGCCTGAAGGAACACCATGGTGATCATCCCTGGCTCCAGCCAGACTCATCACTGCACTTCCTTTGAGATGTATTTTGTAACACAGTCACTGTGCCTTTTGGCCAATACATTTACTGGTTTCATCTTTAAAAAGGCTATACTTCTTACTGATGGGAGTACTGAGGGGGAAAGACTGCATGCTAACTTCAAAGTACAAGCATAACTGCTTTTCAAATGATTTATTATTAAGAAATGGATTTTACTATCCTACTCCCCTCTTGATAGTGTCTTTGTCTTAACAGCCATATAAAGGCTAGAATGATGAAAGAAAAAAGCAGTGAAAGATTCCATGAATTGAAACTGAAATTCCCCTTAAAGAGATGCATTGGTGTTGGATGTCGCCACGGTCTAACTGGGCACACATTTTGCTCCAGAAAACTGTCCTAATGCTGTTTCGCCCCCAAGGTGTTTGCATCCATCTCTAAGGTGATAAATTGGTACAAACATACAATATCAGAAACTTTAATACATGGGTCCTGAATCATTTTGATATTTCCTTTGTAATATTCCATTGATATGTTACTTTGTCTTTTGTGAGTTTTTCCCTTATGATAGTTTTTGATAGAAAAGAGAAGGCTGCAAGAGGGATGGGGTGGGAGAGGGAGAAGGGGAAGCTGCAAGGGAAGATAGGTTAGAGAGACGGAGGCTGCGAGGGAAATGGGGTGGGAAACAGAGAATAAAGCTGCTATGGTTGGTTAGAAAGAGAGAAGGAGATCCCAAGAATGTGCATGGGAGGTATAGAAGGAGAGTGAGGCCACAAGAACGAAAAGGTGGGTGCTGCATGCTAATTAGGAAGAGAGATGGAACGAGCATGGCAATTAGGAATAGGGAGGGAATCTGCATCAGGAATAGGGAGGAAGACTGCAAAGAAAGAGGAATTGTTCTAAATCTGTCAATAAAGGAACAAATAATGAACTAGAAGCCAGGATAACTTGAAATCACAGAGCTAAAGAATCACTTATAAATTAATGTGGTATGTCTAAATTAGGACTGCATATATTTAAGGGGTACTAGATGGGAATCCTGCAATGGATGCTATTGCGATGAAAATTGATAATTATTAAATTTAAATTTGAGATGGAGATTTAAGATGTGGTTAAAAAGGGTACTGACTACCTCGTTAACATATACCAGCCTTGTGAATATGCAATGGAAACACGTTAGCTTGACCTCACCAGTATAGAAGGTGTATTTAGGATGTTAGCTTTTGGTGTGTGGAAGTATGTGACAGTTATTTTGAAAACAATTTGTTGTGTTAACTCGTGCAGTTTAAACCAAATTTAAACACTGTGGCATTCAGGAAATCCATGTTATCCTTGAGCACTGTGCTTTACATTTAACGATTGATAATTATTGAGGATATTGATGAATTCTTTTAATTTTGCTTTTGGTTGAATTCAAATACCTCATATGCCCAGTTATATTAGATAATGTTCCTGTGTGTCTACATTATGTGATAAATGAGTTAGTGAGAAACAAAAAGGAGCCCCTGAAAACCAAAAACATAGTTGCAAAAATTAAAAAAAATAGTCCTCAAGAAATCTCTGAAGGTGTACCTGTAAAATAAATTCTGTGCTGGCTCTAAACAAATGAAACAGTCCAAGTGTGAGTTACCTTGCTATTCAGGTTTTCTGAATAAGGAGTCCTGAACAGTTTTGGGGAAACCAACAGCACATTCAAGATTCATTGACCATATTTTTACCAACTCAAAGACCTGAATTTCTAGCACCCCAATCTTTTAGCCTTACTTGTGTCCCCTCAACTCAATACATTAAAGCCCTTTGCTTTTCCAACAGAGATCCACATCTTCTTCAGCCAACCACTAAGAGCCACTATCCAACTGCATTCCTACACTCCTGGCACTCCATTGTTTTACTTTCTAACTTCCTCCTTTCAAGACCTTGCTTTTAAAAATTTCACTGACAGAGGGTTCACATGAGCTATGCTCCTAAAAATTATCATATTAAGCATTATTCAAAATACATACTCCCATATGTGTCCATGCAAATATTTAGGTTTTGTTCCTGGAACAATAAAAGTACGGAATACAAGCACAAAGTTAGTATAAAACACCAAAACAGACATGAAAGTATGCCAAACGAATATCTTTCTAATATTTCTTGCCTCAAATACAAGATTTCTAATCTGGAGGTAAAAGGCAGTGGCTCTCAATCTGAGAGTTGAAGTTTGAGGACGATTAGACAGATCTTGTCTTGGCATGGAATAGTTTCACATCAGGATCATTTCATTACTTTTTCGAGTTCTCATACAGGCTTCTTCTAGCATTCTCCAGTATCGCATTCAAAACCAGCAGTACATTTCTTCGATTTTGGTGCTCAATCCATGATGCTAAAGATTTTTCCGAATCCTGCATTACCTCAGGACGTGAAATAACTATTTAAGTTGTGCAGTGTTACACTTTTACTACTTGCTTTAATGTTGTCAGTGGTAAATGAAAATGTGCACAAGGTCATATCAGTGAGACCCAAAGCTGTTTCAATAGCCACGTTTTACTCAACACACTTCAACATAGTGAAATTTCACCCAGTGAAATTGATTTCCTGCCTTTTCCCAGCCACAATTTATTTGCTTTCATGGCTAGAGCCCTTAGGAGCCATGATTGACAGAGTTGTCATTCTCCAGGCAATAGTCAATGTTCGCTGAGAGTTGGACAAGAATTGTTATGAATGAGACACGCATTATTGGAACAATGGGTAGTAAAGTAAACCTCATGTTATGGTGAAACTGCATTAATTTAAACACATTAAACAACGAATACTTATATTTCTTTGACCCAATTGCCTAATTCCATTTCTACTTGTTCTGTCTTGCTTGCTTTTCATATTCTTCATTGTCCTATTAAACAATCACATCTCTTTCTGCTTTCATACGAAAGCAAATCCTTAGTAATTTCACACAACTTTACTTTGAAGCATTAAATAAAAAGTAAAGAAATACTTGCATCTTTTGCACAACAACCAGGCATCTCAATGCAATCTGCAAGCAATAATGTATTTTCTGAAGTTTAATTACAGTTATAATGTAGCTAACATGTCTACCCAATTACACTGAGCAAACTCCCACTAATATTATAACAACCAGATGATCTGTTCTTTGTGTTGTTGTGGGCTAATTTTGGTCTGTTAAATTAATCTCTCAGATATCATGATATTTGTGAATTTTGTTATTTTTATGTTGCAATAATTAGAACAACTATACAATAAAATCAGGTAGGAGAAAATTGAAGGAACTTCCTGAGGGAAGTTTGGCAGTACATTTTTGTAACCAGTTACTGCCAAGCTCACAGCGCCTTGAGGAAGTCTTGAGGGAATTTTGTGGTGCACAGGATCTCACATTGCAATGATTGCCACTGTGATTTAGAACAGAGATTTTGATTAAATTGAGCACTGAGAGGAAGCTGCAAAAAAAATGAGCTGCCTGATGTGATTTGCCAATAAGAATGATGAGTGTAGTTATGTTAACATTTTTTATAAGGCTGATATGGTCACTGTCGTGCCCCAGCTATATAGACAACAGAGATAGTAAGAACTAAGATAACAGTGTGGAGATGGAGGAACACAGCAGGCCAGGCAGCATCAGAGGAACAGGAAAGTTGACGTTTCGGGTCAGGACCCTTCTTCAGAAATGGAGGAGGGATAGGGGGCTCTGAAATAAATAGAGAGGAGGGGTGGGGCTGGGGAAGGTAGGTGGGGTGGTGATAATGAGTGCAGGTAGGCAATGGTGGGGATTGGTCAGTGAACTGGGAGGAGCAGATAGGTGGGAGAGAAGTCAGACAGGTTAAGGAGGTGGGGATGAGAGGTAGGTGGGATGGCGATAGGCGAATGCAGGTAGGCAATGGTGGGGTTGGTCAGTGAGGTGGGAGGAGCGGATAGGTAGGAGAGAAGACGGACAGGTCAAGGAGGTGGAGATGAGAGGGAGGGTTGGTCATGGGATGAGGCTGGGGGTGGGGAGATTTTGAAACTGGCAAAATCCATATTTAGGCCATTGGAACCATTTCAACTCCCCCTCTCACTCCCTGGGTGACATGTCCATCCTGGGCCTCCTCCAGTGTCACAATGACACCACCCGCAAACTGGAGGAGCAGCACCTCATATTCCGTCTTGGCAGCCTACAGCCCAATGGCCTAAATATGGATTTTACCAGTTTCAAAATCTCCTCACCCCCAGCGTCATCCGATGACCAACCCTTCCTCTCATCCCCGCCTCCTTGGCCTGTCCATCTTTTCTCCCACCTATCTGCTCCTCCCACCTCACTGACCAATCCCCACCACTCCCTACCTGCACTCACCTATCACCATCCCACCTACCTTCCCCAGCCCCGCCCCTCCTCTCTATTTATTTCTGAGCTCCCTTCCCCTTACCCCATTTCCGAAGAAGAGTCCCGACCTGAAATGTCAACTTTCCTGCTCCTCTGATGCTGCCTGGCCTCCTATATAGAAAGCAGAGGCTTTTATGTTCTGAAATAATTGCCTCTGAAGGAAAATCTAATGTCTTTCTATGAAGTAGAGGTGAATTACTGTGATCTTGTCTACTGTAGCTTTTAGCAACTGTTCATGGTGAAACATGAGGGGATACTTGGAAGTAAGCAATGTGGCTGCCATTTCTGCTGGTCTATGATGCATCATATGAGAGAATTGATAGTTTATATATATGACCACACTACTTCGAGGTCCTGAATGGGTGCCTAAACCTTCAATATGGTGGTCAGGGAGCAGGCATTCATTACAAAGTCACAAGCCATACAGACGTTGCCAAAATATAGGCCTCTGAAACAGGTTGATCATTTTCTTACACTCAAAGGGCATCTGTTTGAGGCCTCCAATGAAATATTGGGTTACCTGGTGACTGTGTTCAGATAAAAAGACTTGTATTTATGTCACAGCTTAACTATATTAGAGCATCCCTAGGTGCTTCACATGTGTGTCAAAAGCAAAATTTGTGAGCCACATAAGGAAATATTTGAGCTGAAAGCTGAAAGCATACTAAGTGAGGTAGATTTTAAAGGGCATCTTAAGGAAGAAATTAGAGCAATTAAAACTCGGAGTGCTGAAGAGGCCCAATGTTGAGATATGGCAAATGAATCACACTTCACAAGGCACATCACAAATATCAATATTTTTAATCAACCTGTTTAGAGATGTTAGGAGACACCTCTGGAGCAGGTGGAACTTGAACCACGGCCTTCTAGCCCAGAGGGAGGGACACTACTTCAGTGCCCCAACATGTTTATAAACGTGAATGCTAAAATACAAAAGGAAACATTTGGAGAAATGAACAAAAGTTTGTTCAAAGAATAGGTTTTAGTGATCCAGAAGGATAGAGAAGTGAAGACATTTTGAGAGAGAATTTCTGCAATTTAGTCAGAAATGTAGGCACACTGCTGCAGATTTCTACAATATTATGAAAGACTTTTTTTTCTCTGCACACTTGGCTATCCAGATCAAGGATGAATAAGTTACACATGCCAGCTTATACCAAGTGCTCCCAGCTTCCTCTCTGCAGGGAAGTCTGGCTTATTAGAAAGCCTCTCTTACTTGACTTGCATCTCTGTGACAAAACTTAGGGAACATACAAGGCAGAACAAATGGTGACAATTGGTGACAAATGAACTGCATGAACCCCTGTGTCACAGTAGCCATGGAAATGAAGCTCGAGTGAGGCTGAGAGATCAGTAAATGTCAATAAAATGAATGTCATGGCCCGAAAGGAGACAGAGCTTAGACTCCAGCTTGACAGCTATGCAAGCACAGGTGGCTTTTTTTCCCTTTTTGAGACTGGGGGGAAAAAATCAATAGAGGATAGCATAAATATTCAATTCTATACATGATCATCCAAGTAGAATAAGGAGGAGGGATCAATACTTAACCCTCCAAATACTGAACTTCTTTTACAGCCTTAAAGATGCGGTTAGGGTTCTCATCCAATAACATTACCAAAATACAAAACAGTCCAGACATATGCAGATTGCTTCAACAGATAACAAAAATGCTTATTTCCTTTGCAACAAAGTGTACATGCCATTATTAAGGACATTCTGAAAAGAGGAAATACCTTGTACCTTTCTACCTAAACTATATTGCAGGGAGGGTTTTTATCAATATAAATACCAATCATATAAATAAATGTGATGATGGGCAGAAGTGAAATAAACAAAAAAATCAGCAATAAAAATGTATATTTCTCCCTCATTCAGAGGGAGACTATTCAACGTGCTTTGCCATTGAGAGGAAAACAAATGGTTAATACTGGAGAAGGCAGATAAAGGGAATTTGGAAAAGGTAAGTAGGTGACAGGGAATGGATGGGGTGGACAGTGGCATATGGTGAAGGTCGAGTTTTAGATGAAGATGAAAACCAGGGAGGCTGATAGCTAGGTGAAATGATCGAGGGAAGGAGATGCAGAAAGCAAAGTCACAATGGCAGCAAAAGTGATTGCTCATGGTGAAGCAAAGAAAGTGATAGAACACCAGAGGATACATGCAAGGAAGATAGTTAGAGGGGATTAATAAGGCAGAAGGAAATGATCATGGTTGTCCTTGAAAACAAAAGCACGGAACATTTTGAATATTTAGTGGACTTGAGGTATATAATTGAGGTATCATGTCCAACTTAATCACAAAAGTTGCAATAATTTTATGAACCAAGCAGGCAATTCCATTTTATATCATCTGAATCCCTCCCCGGAGTTACAGGTTAGCAAAACACTCTACTTGCCAATCACAATAGACATGACTGCACCAGTACAAAGTCAAGGACAAACAAGAAACTTGCAAAGATTTATTTGGATCAGGTTTGCATATTCGTGGATTGTGTAAACTATAAACACAAGTACATTTTGATAACACACTGGAATATTGATTAAACCATAAAGAACAATGTAGTTACACTGGCAAACAAAAACAACCACAACACATTGAGAAAGTTGAAAGTGCAAAGGAATGGAAAATGTTCTTTTGGCAAAGTCTGACTAGACTTTATTTATCGAGTGAAAGATTCATATAACCATTTGAGATCTGCAAAAACAATACCAATTTATACCATGTCTATTTGAATTTGCAATTGAATGTGAAAATATATTGCTTTGTTCTGTTCCTGGTAATTGTCTGTGTTCATTTATGAACTAAAAATGTCTTCAGCCAACTCAATTAAAAATCATGGTAAAGTTGTATCAGAAATTTAAGAAAATGCTTAATGCCCTTTCTGAAGCAGGTTGGACCACAATTTTCTCTCAGCAAATATAATTGTTGTGGAACCAAGGATTTGCAGTTGCCTCTGAGAAATTAATCCAAGCAGGATTAACATGTTTAAAATTCTTATGTAGTTTCAGATCTATTGAAATTAAAAATCAACGCAGGCAAACCTTCCCTTCGACAAAATAGTAGGGTGACTTTGTAAGTCTTTGGTCTCATAAGCTTTAGCTGAGGCAGTGGTGTAGGATTAATGTCAATTGTCTATTAATCCAGAGCCCAAGGCTTTTGTTCTGAGCATATGGGTTCAATTCCCACCATAGCAATGAAAAAAAGCATCATCGCAAACACATAACCACAGTCAATTGTCGTAAAAACCCATTTGGTTCACTAATGTCCTTTTCTGAAACAACCTACCATCCTTGCCCTACTCCATGATGAAGATCACGGTACTGTAGATCAGATGTCCCTCCTTGCAGAGAACTCAATGGAAAGAAAAAGAACACCAGTGAAAATTCTTCTTGTCGAAGTCTGGATCAAGCCACACATCCAGCAAACAATGGAAACCTACACTTGGCTGGATCTTGCCATAGTTTGGCTAAGTGCCATTTCTGTCGAGTTTCATGAAGGGTTTCTCTCCATGAGAGAGTTTTTTTTTCGTTGTATTGCTCCAAACCCACAACATTGACTACCCACCACATCCCAATGAAGCCCTCCTTGTCCAATGCTAGCCCAATTCTACCACACTCCATAGCCAGAAGAACTCACTACTACTGAGATATCCCAAAATAGACCAGCATCCCAGGTGCTGGTGCCGTCTTGGAATGTTGCCCTTCACCAGCAATGATGATATGATTGCAAATGATATGAATCTGTGTTTCTGTTACAGTTGCCCCTTGAAGGATCCCCTCTTGCGCAGAGGCGGAGCCCACATTTCTGCTTGTCAAACTGATACTGATGCCACCCATCCTGGGCACTGTCCAAGCCATTTTCCAGTAACAGGTTGCTTTCAGCAATCAGCAAGTTATCGAAGGAAATGCAGGTCAGGCTGGGCAGGATCATAACCACCACCCCATTCCCCCACCAGCTCCAGCCCCCAAAAGCCTCCATATCTTGTTCTACCTTGGTCTCCCTGTACTGCTCATCTTCACCAAGCCCACGCACGTTGAGGCCCATCAAGTCAAACTGTGACTCCAACTTTCCTCCTTGTCCATGAGCCCCATCACGATAGTCTGGTATTGCCTACAGTCATACTCGACAGTTCTCACCATAGTGCGCTCTTGTTTCTCTTCAGATCATATAAATCTTGCCCCACCCCCAACCCCATCCCCACCCCACAGAAATGATGAACACCTGTAACCCCCATACTCACAGCATCACATGCCCTTCTATTCATTACCAGTTTGACCCCTTACACATCAAATATCTCCCTCACACATCAAATATCTCCCTCACCCCATAATCGTCCTTGTCCCTTCTGCAACCCAGACTTCTACCTCCCCTCCAATCCTATACTGCCCAGTGTATTTGCTATGGCAGAGCATCATAAGTTATGTTATCAACAATAATGTTGGTGTGGAAGTTGGAGAAGTCAAGTAAGCGATTGAGGACATGGTTGAATATAAGGGAATAAGTTTTGAGAATACATTTGAAAGTAGGAAAATGGGCAAGATGGAGGGTTGAAGGAAGGAGTTGCCAAAGTGCAATGGATGATGGGGCAGAGGGAAAAAGGGAAGGAGCTCAAAGAGGCACAAAGTCAGAAGAGCTCAACATGCAAACTGGAAAACTGAACTGGAAAAATTAACAGAAAAAGGGGAAGCGAAGCCATCGAGGGATTTCTATAAAAAAATTGGATTGGCCATTGTGCGATGTGGGAGAGAGCTACAAGGGCATGAAGGGAAACTTTGCTAAAAGATGAATAATTAAGGTAAGCTTCAGTCACCAAAGTTCATCCAGTTCTTCTTATTGCTACATCATTAGATCTTCATTACTGTAATTGCTGGTAATTGTACGTTCCTGATTGTAATTATAGGGTTCTCAGCAGTTAGCCTGCTAACTGTCATTAAAAAAATCAAAGTATATATAATATACATTTTAAATATACTCATTTTATTTCCTACTTAAATGCGAGCAGAGTAACTGTTTATTGAATTATATGTAATGATGATGGATGACTTGTGTACAAAGGCAAGTTTACTTTTAGGGTTTGTCCTAAACAGTGAAGTGCAACAATGTAAAGTCCAACAATACATCTGCATGAAGTGTACAGGTTCAGTAAGGTTCCTCTTCTATTCTATCATACTCAATCCATCACAATTCAACAGACCATCTGATTCATTGAGGACAATATCTTGAAAAATCTGCCTGCATTTTAAAATGGCACTTCCATCATATTATTCAGGTACCCACTGGACTTCAGATTTTACATGTTGCCTCGTGCAGATATCAGTATTTGAATCATCAAACTTGCTCAGATTTTATTGCCATTAAGCCATACTCGATTACAATTCAAGATCTTTGCAAATTGCCACTCAAAAGTCAAAACAAAAAAGAAAAACTTCATGTTCCTCAAATACGAATCAATAAACTGCAATGTTCAGTAATAAAAGCAACCAGGAGCAAAAGGAATCAGATTGCTCAGAATATCAGTTACATAACCTGAGCACAAAAGTCAATAAATACATTCAGAATTATATGGAAATTAGAGGAGCAGAACATTGAGTCCAATGGTCTGTAGCAATGTTTAGCCTCCTTTCACATTGCTTCATATAATCCAACAAAACTATTGTCTTGTTCCCTTCTTCCTTATGTATGTAATAGGCTTTGCCTTAAATGAATCTCTGCTCTTCACCTCAACTGCTCTCATATAAATAAATTCTACATTCCAACAAATATCCTGAAATCCTTCACTATGTTGACCTCATCAAACCCAATCATTATTTTAGTGCCTTTTATCATGTCTTTGCTTTTTAGAGTGTTTCTTGATAGTCATAGCCTCTCAATTCTAGTATCATCTTTATAAATCTTGACTGTACCTTCTCTAATAAATCTATGTCATTGCTGTAATGTGAAAACCAGAACTGTGTCCAGTATTCAAAGTGTTCTCTAAACATGCTTCTATAAACATTTAATATAACTTTTCTGCTTTACAAATACATTCCTCTAAAAATGAACCTCAGATTGTGTTTGTAAAATTTAAAGTCTCATTAATCTGATTTGTAAATCCGTACCCTAGAGCTTGTGTTTCTTTACCTCATTTAAATCCTTATTTCCAAAGAGTATGTGGCCTCCTTGTTCTCCCTTCCAAAATATCTCACCTCACACTTAAACATGTACAGCTGAAGTATAAACTGTTCTCACTCCACAACAACAGTCCACACACAGTCTAAAACAGGCTCAGGAAAACCAAATTATGAAGATTAGAAGAAACTATCTCTCGAAGAAAATGATAGCAAACTTATTAAATCCTAAGAAGATTCACAAATTCCTCCCCTCCCTATTGAATGAATACTGGAAAGAATGTCACCAAGTTGACATGTTCCTGCACACTTTCTAGTCCTGAACGTAATCCAGCCATTTGGACAGCAACCTAGATTAATGCAAGGGCCATAGACTAAAATCTCTACAGATCCAACATCCTGTTAGCTAGATCTCCCTTCAAGGATGTGAGGAATATCTAAGAATTGTGGGCCAGTATAACTCTCACTCCTAGTGCCAAAGGAATGCATTTCTCTGCTATGAACAAACTGTGGGCCTGAGTACAACATGCCTGGCACCATCTGGAAGCAATGTATATGGCATTAAGAAGACCCTAAGTACCGTGGCAAACCTGACAGACCAGCACAACTGAAGGTACTTTAATTGCTGCAATTAAGGGAGTGAGAGGAAGGTCCTTGCAGGACCTGTCCATGGGAAACACCGGGTAATGTTAAAGGGGCAAATCAAATGCAAGGTCATAGGAACTCCAATGTTCCTCCAGATTATTCCTCCCACTGTTATTAGACTTCTAAATGGACCTCTCAAATTTTAAATTTAATGTCGGTCTCCCTCTTTGTGCACCTTCTCCACAGCCATAGCATTGTATTCTCCACCCTGTTCTATTACCCTAATGCACTCTATATGGTGTGATCTGCCTGTACTACACGCAAAACAAAACTTTTCACTATACCTAGGTACATGTGACAATAATAAATCAAATTAAAAGATTATAAAATCAAAAGATTGTGATATTTATAGCATGTCTTCTAATTGATTTCAATTTAATACATGCTTACCAAAAGCTTTGATTTGCACGTCAATGGTCATTGCTTTAATTTAAATGTCCCATTCTTGGGAATAAGTTGGTGCTATGCAAAGATCATTAGTGAAAATGTGGGCTGTTCCTTGCTAAGTAGTGTTCGAAAGGCTTTCAAAACTTGGTGTGGAAATTTCACAACTTTACTTCTAATACAACATACTTTATGATCTTCTCCTGTAACATACTCTAAAACATCATTATTACAATACAATATCTGTTGAATAATGGGGTTTCTTTTTATGAGAAGCATCATCAATTTGTTTCAGACCCATAAAATATGGCATTTATTTCCATTAATAGGGATGAATAGAGATCCATTAAAATTCACTGCTCTAGTACCCCAGCTGTTAAGGTATTCAGTTTCATATTGAATATTTCCAATATTCTCGCCTGCGCAGTTATCCCTTTTATCCCAACATTAGCAGCAAATTTACAAAATCAAAAGAACAAATTATAAGACAAAAAAATATTATTTTAAATGCTTTGGCGCAATTTATAGTCATACCTGAATTCTCTGATGAATTATTGCTCATAACTCACTCCTCAGTCTCCATTATTCAACATTATCAAAACATTCCCAAACTCAGAATTCTCCAACATTTCAACTTGAAGCTTTAGTCCAAAGTTTTTTCACTGATGTGATAATTAAATGAGGTCAAGAGACACACAAATGAAGTTTTTTATTCAACTAATTGAGCAGGTCCATTAAACCTTCATGATCTTTCAGTCTGCCTGGTTTTTAAACGTGCATGTATTCTCAAAGCAAAGGCCTGTAATATCCCCATAGTTGCCTATTGTTGCTGTGTAAATAGAATGGCAGCTGGCAGAAAATGGACATGATTTCTGTCCCAATGGATCTCCTACATTATGCCCCATGTTGTAAGTGGGGGTAAGAGCAGTGGTGGTTCGTGTGGGTGGGCAGTTTATCTAAATATTAATGACAGGACTATCCTTCAGGCTATTTTTGCACCATTTTAGATCATAACCAGGCCAGACAAATGGGAGTGCAAGTTTGCTACCTATTCAAAGTAATTGACACTGACCTTTGCAAATTTGTTCAAGGCTACATCCTTTTTTTTGGAGAAATGTATTTCTGCACTGTAATTGCACACCACGGCTTGCCAAAGTCACGTGACTTTGAATATTCTTGCTTTCCATATCTGAAGGCAGAAACCATTAAAATCAACACGTGGAAGAGTGTGTGTAAACATCCCAGTGACATTGCAACCTGCACTGAGCTCACTACTGGAAACAGGGGGCAAGGTGATACAGGAACTGATTATTGCTACCATGGCTTTCCATTGTGGCAGTAGTTTACAGGACCAGGCTTAGCAAACCAGATTTAATCAGCACTCTTGCCTACATTAAAGATGAAAAGATTAAATCATCAGGAAAAGTCCATCTACCCTTATCCAACCAGGTGCTTTCTGTCTCAGATTTCCTTTTTGAGATCAGGAGTGTCCAATTGACCTAATTGTCTCTGCATTCACCTCAGTGGGTGGAGGTGGTGTAACTCTTAAATAACTGTAACAACACACGTGGGTGGAAATTTCCAAGCCTAGCCAGTGGTTTTAGAAGGACGGGGGATCTCAATTGGGAGGGAGGCAAAAAGCAATTCAAGGCGGGTTAAACGTCTTTTTTATTAAGTTCTCAGCTCTTCAGGCATGTTTGGGTGTCCTGATCTTCCTGTTTTGCATTCATTAGCATATCATGAATAATCATTAACATCCCAGCCTGTCAGAAATATATTCATTGGCACTGTTATGTTAAATAAAAAATGTGTGTTCACAAACTGAACTACATATATGAGGCATGAACTAGGTGGGATAGGCTTCTTCCTCTAAGCTCCAGTACACTCTTCTCCAGGTCGTTGGCTTATAGAATCATCGAGTCACAGAGATGTACAGCATGAAAACAGACTCTTCGGTCCAACTTGTCCATGCTGACCCGATATCCTAAATTAATCTAGTCCAATTTGCCAGCATTTGGCCCATATCCCTCTAAATACTTGCTATGCATATACCCATCCAGATGCCTTTTAAATGTTGTAATGGTACCTGTCTCCACCACTTCCTCTGGCAGCACTATCCATACACGCACCACCTTCTGTGTGAAAAGTTGCCCCTTAGGTCCTTTTTAAATCTTTCCCCTTTCACCTTAAACCTATGCCCTCTAGTATTGTACTTGCCTACTCCTGGGGAAAATACCTTGGCTATTCACCCTATCCATGCCCCTCATGATTTTATAAACATCTATAAAAACCTGTTTCTTTCCATAAACGCTTATGCCATACAGAGTGAAGCTTGAATGTGTCAACAAACCTACCCAAATTAGGCAGCCAGACTGTTTGGAATCAAAAACCTGATCTGGGCATACAATCAGGCTCAATTCAAGAGGCCACCTTTTTTTGGTTGGATCTTGTCTCATGCAGTAATGAAAAGTTGTCACATGTGTACATTCTTCTTGTTATGATGAAATGCCATTGACCTGATGTTACATGGATTGCTGAGTGTTATAGCTCCTTTTTATCTTTTGAGTGTGAACCCTGGCTGATATGTCAAAGGCAGTGCCACAGTGATACCTTAATCGTGCTTTCTGGGTAGCTGCAATAAAGTGACAGGCATTGATCACTGTTACATAGGTATGTCATATTTAATATTGCTAGGAGGAATTAAGTTTTGGAAAAACTGATTTATTTCAAATTTTGTGGAAATATCTGGAGTGAACTCTTTAAAAGAGGGGACAGTAGGAACTGCAGATGCTGGAGAATCTGAGATAACAAGGTGTAGAGCTGGATGAACACAGCAGGCCAAGCAACATCAGAGGAGCAGGAAGGCTGACGTTTCGGGCCTTCAGAAAGGGAAATTTCTTCAGAAAATTCTGAAGAAGGGTCTAGGCCCTAAACATCAGCCTTCCTGCTCCTCTGATGCTGCTTGGCCTGCTGTGTTCATCCAGCTCTACACCTTGTTATCTCTTTAAAAGAGGCAATTGGAACTTCATTCTTGACATTGGAGATTTTTTTATTCACAAGACTTCCTTGACGTAACGTGATTTGATGAATTGGAGAACACTGCAGTGCTACTTTTGAACAGTGATAGTAGGAACTGCTTTTCCCATGGGTGCTCCGAAAGTGGCCACATGGCCGATGACGGCGGACCTCTCTGTTTCCATCTCTGGCAACCACCTGGAAACCAATATCCATTTCAAGCCCACCAACTCCCACAGCTACCTAGAATACACCTCCTCCCACCCACCTTCCTGCAAAAATGCCATCCCCTATTCCCAATTCCTTCACCTCCGCCGCATCTGCTCCCAGAATGAGGCATTCCACTCCCGTACGTCTCAGATGTCCTCGTTTTTCAAGGACCGCAACTTCCCCCCCTCAGTGGTCGAGAACGCCCTCGACCGTGTCTCCTGCATTTCCCGTAACTCATCCCTCACACCCCCTCCCCGCAAAACAGGATCCCCCTCGTCCTCACGTACCACCCCACCAACCGCCGGAGCCAACGCATCATCCTCCGACAATTCCGCCATCTGCAATCCGACCCCACCACCAAAGACATTTTTCCCTGAAGAAGGGTCTAGGCCCAAAACGTCAGCCTTCCTGCTCCTCTGATGCTGCTTGGCCTGCTGTGTTCATCCAGCTCTACACCTTGTTATCTCTGCTTTTGAACAGTGACTAGTTTGAAGAGGCTCTTGTTTTATCTGGTATAGGTGAAAAGAAACCTACCCTAACATCAAGCTGAATTGGGGAAAACTTGCTAAGAACAAGCTGCCTAACTGATCTTTCATTTCTGAAAAGAATCCTGTTGAGTTTAGGGTGAAACTTATTTATTCTTTTGAAGGTGTGAAAAGAGAAACATCCCAATATTGTATTTCCTGAGCAAGCTGTATCTGCAAGATCTCAGAGAAAACCATAAGTGATTAGTGACTTGACCATGCCAGCCAAAACATCAGAAAAACAGACTCTAGAACATTCGACACATTATTGTTTGGCTTCAGGAATAACCCATTGGCCAAAAATCTTTCTTAAAAAATAACAATCTCATCAGTTGAATCTGTTTTTCTTTTGTCTTTTTTAAAAGTGTGTGTGTATATTTACATGTGTACTTTGAGGATATTTGGAGAGAAAAGTATTTATACTTCTATATTCGTGATTTCGTACAATAATGATTAATAATTGTCAATTGTTAAAATTTTGTGTTGATAATACACTAATTGTCTTTATTACTAAACCTGGTTGATTGATCTTGTTTTTTAAAACCTGAGATTGAAACTGTGAACTGAATCTTATGTGTTTTTGGCTAAATGCCGGTTGTGCCAAGTCTTTTGTAGTGTTTTCCACTGCAAAGCCAGGTAAGATTTCTCCCCAAGTCTTATCAACCTCACCTCATTACCATCCTACCTCACTCCTATGATGTCTTTCTCATCCAAATCTATCCTTATCTTATCACATGCCATTCAACTCACACTCTCAGTGGATCTCTGCTGAAAGACCAGCATTCCTTGCACCTGCCCCATCTTTGAAAGTTCACTGCACGCTTGGAGAAGTTACAGGAATCTGGTGTTGCCTCCCACTAGCAACATAACGGTACAATAACCATAAAGCCATAATTCTCACAGCACAGAGTCAACATGGTTGACTCTCCCTCACACATTCTCACATCTTTGTCACTATTTAACCACCAGATTCCACAGTTAGCCTGTCTTCATCTACTTCCGGTACAAACATCCTCTCTAAATCACGGTGACCTTATCCTCAGTGCCCAAAAGACAATCATGTTCTGTCACTGTCCAGTAGTGGAATGTCACAAACTGCCAATTGGACAATTTCAAAGATTTCCTTTAATTTACAGCCAAAAAAGCAGACAGAAACAAAGTAAATAGAGACTGCAGTTTGTCCCTCCAATGCAAACCATCATGGCCAAAGGCCACACTACAGTCCAGGATGGCCTGCTGCACCCAGCTCTCATCTACTGGAATCAGGTGTCAATCACTCCTGTCTGGTTTGTAACAGCTGATACAGCTGAGCTCTGGCATGGAAAAGGAGAACATGCCCTTCTACAGTGTCCTCAACCTCCTCTTGCAATACTGCTCCCACTCTCCTGGTCCCTCAGCATTTGTCAAATCACCTTGTTGCCTGTTCCAATTGTGCAAGTCACACAACACCTGGATGATGCAGCAAATTCTGTCTGGATTGTATGACAGTGATTCCTAGACCAATCCAAATCACAGAACCACATATTCAACAGCCCTACTATCTCCTCCACTGTGGCTGTGGTCAAAGCATGAGCAGCATTATATTGGCATTCCGCATCAGTCAGGAGCTCGCGCAATGGAATCACCAGCAATGGTCATGGTGGGCAATCCTTGTCTCCCAGTAACCAGCATTGAAAAGCACCTGAACCCTTAAATACAGCAGGTACATGAGGGTGCCCCAGGATGTGGGAGTCATGGCAGCTGACAGGGTAGTGGGCACACACCTCCAGGGAGTGATAACAGTGATCACAGATCACCCAAACGTTATTCAAATGCCCTTCCTGCTGATGAATTTTGCAACATAGTGATATGGCCTGCTCAGTGCTATGAGTACACGGTGTCGGTGGCACTCTGCACTTGGGGATGTCAGCTATGCTTCTGAATACCAGTCCGTAGCGCTGACCTCATCATTGGAAAACAAGGTGCAGTCAGTCACTCTGTGATGCATTTATGGGAGCACGACTGAGTGATTCCACACAGGTCACCCATCGTTCCCTGGAATGAGCCATTTGCATAGCAACTGAAAGTATTGTCACCTCCACAGCCAGGAGGAGAGGATAGCTTTGCAGTCCTGTAGCTTTTAAGTCCTGGTCCAGCATCTGTCATAGTTCCACCACAATGTACCAACATACAGAGTGTACTCACACCCCATCTCGCTTACCACCCAAGGAATGGTGGGCAAAGCATTTTACAATGGAAACATGTCAATAGGAAGTTTGCACGATGTTATTTTCTTAATATGTTGTATCAATAGAGGCAGTCATAGATCATAGAATCCCTACAATGTGGAAACAGGCCCTTTGGCTCAACAAGTCCACACCAACCCTTGGAGTATCCCACCCAGACCCATCCCCATATAACCCACCTAAGCTACACATCGCTGAACATTACAGGCAATTTAGCATGGCCAATCCACCTAACCTGCACATCTTTGGACTGTGGGAGGAAACCAGAGCACCCGGAAAAAACCCACGCCGACATGGGGAGAACGTGCAAACTCCAGAGAAACAGTCATCCGAGGCTGGAATCAAACCCAGGTGCCTGGCGCTGTGAGGCAGCAGTGCTAACCACTGAGCCACCGTGTCGCCAATTAGACTTGTCAACTAATACACAAAGAAGTAAAGGGCCATGGAACCGAAATCAAATCTTACATTCAATTAACTATAGAGCCCAACTTGGCCCAACTTCTCCTATTATAAATTTCCACGCTCACATTTTTAATGGAAATATAAAAGTAAGGCCCAAAGGATAATTTTAAAATGGAAGACACATTATGTGACAGAATCACAGAATTGTTACAGTGTAGAAAGAAATATTCAGCCCATTATCCCTGCACTGGCTCCATTACCTAATATTTATATGCCCTGATCCAAACATACCCTGCTTCTAAAACTGTCACCTGGAGCTTACACACAGCCTCACCTCCCTGTGAGCAATTCCTCAAGGGATTATCTTACCAAATAAACAATTCATGTGTCGACCAGTTTATGTGATTGAATTACATAGCTGCAAATGCACAGTAACATACTCTGAAAAAATAAATATTATACTTGGACTCTTGTTCATGAGATTTCTTTGATTGAAGTGAAAAAAATGATCACTTTCCAATATTTGTGGGACGTCAGTTTATTAAGTAATTTGCAGAAGGGATGTCTCTTTGAGCTGACGTCTCTGATGGATAGAGGTTTCCCAAGATATCTTGCTTGCAAAAATTGCTCTCTGCAATCAAATTTGAACAACTAGAACCACTGATTTCAAATAGTTACCAAAAGTCCCATATAACTAAAAGGTCTTAAGACAGTCTTTGAACAGGCATTTTTCTGAAACTCTGATTTGTGGCTCAGAGAAAGCCCACTCACCTCTAAGACACGGGTATTATGGGTTTAGGTCACACTCCAAAGATTTGAACAGCAATTCCAGGCCAACACTTCAGTGCACTACAACAGGAGTGCTACATTATCAGAAGTATATCGTTTCGATGATATATTAAACCTGTCCTTTCAACTGAATATAAAAGCTCACACAACAATGTTTAAAGAAGTGCAGGGGAATTCTCCTGATGCCTTGGCCAACTTTTATCTTTGCACCAATACCTAAAATAGATAATCTGCTCATTTATTCCATTGCTGGCTCTGGTAGCTTGGTGTGTACAAATTGACTGATTTCCTTCATCCTTACAGTGGTTATTCTTTAAAAAAAAGTTTGGCTGTTAAACATTATGCAATGTCCTTAGATTGTGAAAGGTGCAACATAAATGCAAGTCTTTCTTTTCCAAGTGCCATAAAATCACAGGCAGCATCATGAAAAATATCTCGAGCTTCACACAGATGATATCCAATGTCTGTGAGCATTGCTCTTTGCTTGGGAGCCCTTAAAATGAATCTAAACAATTGCACAATTTTTCAAAAATTATTAACAAACTTCCATTCCACAAACAAGATCTTTATGCATGAAACTCTTCCTGTAATTTTCCTGACCACAAGAAAATTGGAAAAAAGTACTTTTCCTGGATCAAGATAAAATATTTGCATTCCTGGTTGAGCAATTCTGTACCATGAAGGGCCAGAGGAAAGGGCTGTGATGCAGTGGAGTCATATATCTGCACCAACTCTCATGGAGTCAATGATACATTCAAAATAAGTTTGTAAACATTTCCTGAACACAACTTCCTCCAATAACAAGTGGCGCAATCTCGCCTACATTGCTAGAGTGAAATGTTTGGTTTGGAAGGGGTTAAAGCTGCAGCTGCCTGCCTTTGTGCTGTAGAGTTATGTACAAAACTGTTCTCATTGCTGCATGAAGTCAGCTGTCATTATTACAATGGCTTGACGGCAGTTTGATATGCGCCACACTGAGAGCCTTAGCTGCTGACAGCCTGAAAGCCCCTTGATTAGGATTTGTCTTTCAATGCATGTGGGGTAAAATAAAAAGAAAAAAAGAACAATGCCCAGTCGATTCACACAGTCAGCACCCATGTCCTTAACGACACTCTACCAAAACTTAGCATCCCAGAAAAAACATGCTCCACTTAACTGAAGTGCTCCTGCCTGTAATTAATGAGAGTTGCTTTGTATTTTTCTTTAATTTTGGCTCCCTAAATCTAATAACAGTGTAGCCAAATTTCTGTCTTATTAACCAAGAATAATTAGTTCATCTTTATTGTTTATGAGCTGCACAGAATTGTTTTTTATCTATCAATATGATTTTGAAGATTATTTTTAAAAACTGAATCTTACTTTGCTTGCTGCAATCACACAAGTTGAGGGTGAGCGTGCTGAGCTGACCCTCAGCTCTTTCCGAAGCTTATAGCTTTACATATAATTGTGTCGCTTGTAATGTTTCTGCTCGGAATTTCTTCTCCTTTCGTGTACATAATCTTACTTTGCCTGCCTAATGAAGTAAACTTTTGTACCTGCTCAGTTCAGCAATGGTTTTTGAATTAAATACGCTCTGAAATACTTAGCTGCATTTAAGGTTTCTTTTCTGAAGCAAATTATCACAGTGTGAAATCATGAAAAATTAAAACATTTACCGCATTCTTTCAAACGCTTGTTAAAAATGTCTCATTAATTAGGCAAATGTTTTTTGTCATGATTTTTCTGTGGAGTCTGTGACTGACATATTTAACAGGTAGTGCTGTTTCTGTAGCAGCAAAGATCAGCTTTTCAAGGAATGTTAAGTGGGCTTATTTTCCCATGTATCTTTAAAATCTTCTAAAATACTCATTAAAAAGGGCACTGTGCCTTTAAATCTACCGTGAGCAATAAAGCTAAGTTTCCATTTTTCAGTTGACTAGTTGCAACATAATTCCAGGGCAAGTGAACCTCATACCAGCTGTAGGATGTAAATGAGCCCTCTCCAAAAAAACTAATATCTGAAAACAGAGGCCTAATCCCCATGGAATTGACCGTCATATGACATAGTGATTTAATCGCCTGCCACACCTCTCGTTCATAGGACAAAAGGATTTTGCCCACAGGAGCACACTGAAAAGCAAATCAAGATGGGATCAGCTGTGCTCAAGCCGCCACAGGTTCCACTGAGCAGTCTCCCAGGGGGTGCAGGACCTGATCGGCCGTGTGGGAAACCTGCAGCCCAGCCTTCTCACACATTGTTCCCCGATCCGTTAATGCCACAAAAGATATGTCGGCTATTGTGGCAGCAACAACTAAGACCCGAGTAGACGTTCATGGCTTTACTCAAGAGGGATGGACGGGACTGGGGGCTGATGCTTATCGCTGAAAGGAATTTAATCCACTTCAGGCTTCTCATTAAACCGTGGCTGATCACTGACTACGGTGGTTAAATATCCACCATTTTCATCAGCCGCTGATAGCTGGGAGCGACTAATGGCAGCCAGAGCTAGTCATCTTCAGCTATGTAGATTAGTGATTGTTACTGATTAACATGTGAGACCAGGATGTCTGAAATAGCAGAGCAGAGGGAGAGAGACACCCACAGATACGAAAGCCGTTAACCGTTTTGTTTCTTAATGTTTCCTTTTGAATAAAAAAGATTTTGTTTTCTTTGCTCAAGTACTATTTAAATACGTTTTTAAACCCCTTCTGAACTGTTTTATTGCACCAAAACATAGGCTCAAAGAGCACATTTCTGTTTGCTTAATCCAAGTTATGTGGCTTATTGGCAACTGCACTTGATTTTTTTGAAGAGAGATTTTCATAGCTGTTGGCCTCCTCTGTAAGTTACTAACTCCCCCAGACTGCAAGGAGGAAATAGCATATGGAGGTTAGGCTCACCACCACCCAATAACTTTGGGTGAGTTTAGGGTAATCTTAAATTTAAGAAGGATGGAAGACAGAAGGCCAGCCAGATGTGTACTGGAATATTAAAAACCTAGACATAATAAAGGCATGGACAAAGGCTTCAATGGTAGATGACTTGAAGCAAGGGCATTGGGAAATATCATGGAGTTAGAATTGGACAATTTTAGTGATGGTGTGGAAAAGTGGTTAGGAGCTCAACTTGGGGTCGTACTTCACAGTCTATATTGACATTACTAGGGAATTGCTAGGGAGAGGAATGGGCCAGTGTTGGGAATAGGGCTTTTTGGAGAAGACTGAAGACAATGGCTTCATTCTTCACAATATTTAGTTAGAGGACATTTTCTGTTCATCTAGATTTTAGAGTTAATGAAGGAGTTGAAAGGACTGCTGAAGAGGTAGAGTCTGGTGTCATCAACATATATATGGAACATTGTGTTTCTGGATGATATCTCCAATGGGAAGCATATAGATTAGAAATGAGGGGACCCAAGGAAAATCCAAGGGTAACACCAGACATAATGAGGAGGATGAGATGTCACTGCAGGTGGCTATGACTGGCTATGTTTGAATGGAACCGGGCAAATGCAGTCCCACACGACTGGATGATGGACAGGAGATAGTTGACAAAAGTGGTGTGGTCAACCACGTCAAGGGCTGCTTTGTGAATCTCTGCTGAGATCAGAAATGGAAGAACGAATGATTTTGTCCTGCTTTCATGCATCTCCCTAACTCCTGATTTCAGAAAAGCAGAACCAGAGTTCTGAAAATCGGTCTTGCTGACTATACTGTCAGCCAAGAAGCAACACATTATGGAAGTGAGCTAAAGGCAAGATAACCATAACCAGAAAAATATTATTTCTTCATTGTTACTTTAATATTTTATAAACTACTTATCATTTTCAATCCATTTGACCAAAAGATTTAAGCTTCTATTTCGTCCCCAGTATAAATGTTAATTGTGCTTTTTCTTTTGAATGCTAATGGGCCTGTTGTTGGTTCCAGTTTTTCATTATGAATTTTTCTTTTTCTTGATTTGTTCCGACAGGTGCAGTGATCTTCAATACATAGTGGTAAACAATGTATTAATTATGTGATTCAATTAATAAAACTTCATTAATCTGCTACAATTATTTCGTTATGGCTTTGAACAGCCAGAGTCTTACAGAATACCTGGAGTATTGCAGAATATTCAGACTTTGGTATAAGAAGCCTACCTATGTTTAGAACAGACTTCACTAACTGGCATTGTTCTACATATGTTTCTCTAAATAGTAAATATTTACTTTACTTGTGAGTGCTTTGAGCTCTCGGCACCTTTTAAAAAAAATCTCATTGTGGCTTGTTAACAACTGCAGTAAAGTTATTAAAGAATTGTGTACGTTATAGTTTTAAAATATCAGATGATCACTCAGTAATGGGTTCCATAATTGTCAAATCCTTAGTTCATTAAATCACATGTTTAAAGGTATATCCCTCAGTAATTAGTTCATTGATTTATTAAATTAGATGCTTAAAAATGGATCCATTACTAATTAAATCTTTGAGTACTGAATGTTCCCAACATTTTATAGAATACAACTTTTATTGCCGAACAGCTACAAGAATTAACGTCAACAGAATTCTTAATGGAGATTATTATGAAGTGGACAAAGCTGAAGCAATTCAATCTTGAGATATAACATTTAACAAGAAAGGAACACACCATGGCATGGGTCATAAAATCTGGCACAGGATTTGCTATTTGATCCCTGTATGAAGGCTCCTATTGAAGAAATTTAAGTACCAATGGAGCTTAAAGGTTGACACCAAAAACATTTTGACAAATCCCTTTTGTTTGTTTGCTCGGGTTCTTGAAAATGTAATTGAACAACTGTCTTCATAATATCCAGACATTACTATGTTAGTTGTTTGTGACATTTGTGTGACAAAAAATTATGGCACTGAGATTTCCATTCTCTGGAACTGAAGACAGGGGGTCTCTATAAATAGTGTTACCGTTATGTAGTAGATTATGGGTGTTCATTTCATGATGCAAGTGTAATGCAGTCATTCTATCAAATATAATTTTCTCCCTATCTACAATTCTGTAAATTGGGCTGGTAACCAGTTATGCCTGGGGGGCCAGCAGCGCATCTCAGACCTTGCAATGCATGCATAATCAACAGCTGTGCCAAAAAAAATGTTAGAGGAAAAGAAAGATGGATTTTTTCCTGCAGATTTTGCTTTGCTTGTGGTTCCACTGGAGAGATGTTCTGAATTTATATTGAAAGCTCTTATTTAGTCCAAAACAGATCAAGAACTACTATTTGCCTCATGGTAACTTTGAAGTGGTAGGTTGATATGCACTTTCAGGGCCAACAGGATGAGAGAGGAGATTGTAGACTGTATGATATTTGTTCATTTATTTATCTGTCTTTCTATCCACTATACGCATAAAGAATAGGAAAAAAGTCTGCCCACCTTCACACAAAATAACAATTTCACTTTTAAGTTGCAACTTCTGAAATTTGCCAAGTATTGTAGTTTTAAATGCTGATATAGAGCACAACAGAGGGGGGAAAAATCAGACAACAGGATGTGGTGCAGAAATAAATTTGAATTGGCCACCAATCTTGGTTATAAAACATATATTCCTGATAGCAGGGTGGCTTGCAGAATTCAGAATCTTCAAGTCAAGTTTAATCTCCATAGCCTGTAATTTGAGGAACTGATGTCAGCTAGCTCACTATTATAAGTAGCCATTTTCCCCAAAACAAAAATACGGGCTTCATTGATTTTTTTCCTTTCCTTTAAGAGTAATTTGAAGAATTGCATTGATTCAATCTTGTTTTCAGAAGAAAAAATTAATCAAGAAAATCACTTAACCCTCCACACCCATATGGTAAGAATTGTCGGGCAAAGATATCTATTGCAAGTCCATCTCTCCATTTCCATTCCTGTCCTAATTCTCATGTGTAGCTTCAATCCTGTGTAATAATGCAAAGTCAGAGAGTTCTTTAAGAAGATCTTTTCGTTGAATGACTGATATCACCCACTGGCTATGATGAAAAGTTTAACAGAATGCATGGGCATTTTGCAGATTTATGGCGCGCCATTCAGTCTGGAATACCACTTGACACCATCTACCCTTATTTTCCCTGCTTTCAGGAAGCATTGCAACCACAGTACACACACACAACTCACCTGGCCATGTGTGAAGGTTAATTCATCCCTCTTCTGGAAAAAATTGTACTTCTAGTTTTGTCCTGATGGATGATAATACAATGGAAGGAAAGATACACAACAAAGACATGGCAAACACTTTGAGGACTTTATAGTAGATCCATTCCAAGCTGGTGAAGGTGCTTTCACTTTGTCCAAGGTTGTCTACAATGCAATCTTAGCAGACTGATGGGCTTCACTATCCCTTTTGTCCATCTGCCTCTAGCAGTAAATTTTAAAGAGCCGGCCAATTGAAAGTATTATGTTGTTTTTGACTTTGTTGCAAAGACAAGGCAGCCCAGCTACTCGGTGTCATTCTAAGTCTTTCTGCATTGGATCAAGTATCAATTAATACAAAGCCAACTGAAAGTAGTTCAAATAATGCCAACTTGTAATGTTTAATGAGTAAAGCCAAGATATCTTGTGCAATAGTATTAAGAACAATAGCCCTTTACAATATGTTAATGGATTCAATAACACAGGCTGTAGTATTTACTGCAAGCACAAAGTATTAAAGGAAATGTACACAATGGAGACCATGATGCAAACAATGTAGATCAGAAGGAATGGGAATTGAAAATATTGCTGTGCTCAGGACAAGATGAAATCTGATACTTCCTTATGGAAAAAAAAGCCATTTCAGGTTTCAGAATATTCCAAGTTTGATGGATAACATGTGCAAATTTATTGAACCTTTTTCACTTAGCACATTTTGAACTCCTGTAAAATTTAGCACAGGCAGAATTAATAATGATGATGTCTCTATTGTAGATTATTCTGAATTTGGCAACACATGAGTGAACTACCTTCCATACATACTGACTGGTTTGATAAAAATTAGGTTGACAGTATTCAACCAAATAGTACAACTTTTAAAACTAAAGAAAGAAAGTCCTGTGTTTTCATAGAGCATTTTATGACTATTAGATGTTCTTTACAGACAATTCTCTTTCTACTTAGACAGTCCCTGGGATTCAGGATGGCTAAGTTGCACTCTGATTCGATGGTTCTCAGACAGCTGATAAGTCCAACGTGTGATCTGCAGACTCGGCTACACGTGATGCAAGTAGAATTTGAAGAGTTTGGCAATTCAGTTGTTGTGCTACATACAATATCTTGACTTCACCTCTGCACATTTCCAATGAGGTCACTCAATATGGTTGGTGTAGTGATTGTGACAAGGTCATCCATGTGCATCTCATAGAATATGAGTTCCCTAATTGGGGCTGTTAGTCTGGTCCAGGGGGCCCTGGCTGACAGATATAAGCACGAGTGTCAGATGTCCTGTTCACTCTGAGAGTTGAATCTGATGGAGCTGGATCAGTGTCAAGGACTCTCCATGTGTAAATAAAGGGTGACATGGTGATGAGATACCAGTCCCTGTGGAATTATTTCAGTGGCGATGGAGAAAAGCATGCTCCTGATGAAATTCGCTCACAACAGTGGTCTTTGAATTGGGGTAAGTATTTCTGGCATCATTGTATTATTTGGGAAGCTTGACTCATTGATCTTGCCGTTAAAGTTTAGACCCAGCTGGTGGAAAGGATGTGAAATTTTTTGGGTAAATGACATTGGAGCAGATGAAAAGCAACAAGTAATTCTCCTGACAGTTTGTGGACCCACAGCTTTTTCAGTTATTAGGAACTTAACTTTCTCTGAGGCACCAGATACTAAAACCTTTCAAGAGTTGACAGATTTATTTAATGAATAGTATGACCCCAAGCCACCTCTAATTCTGAGACGCTATCGGTTTTACTCAGCAATTCAAGAACCAGGGGAATCAGTATTGGGATTATCACTAGGTTAACACGACTGGCAGAGGCATGTGATTTGGTTTAACCTATAATGAGATGCTGAGAGACCATTTGGTATGTGGAATTAACAATGTAACCTTGCAAAAGCTCCTACTAGCTGAAGCCCAACTGTACTTCAAACAGGCACTACAACTGGCTTCATCATTAGAAAATGTGGGAAGTGGAACATATGAGTTTCAAGGTATTCTAATGAAAGCGGAAACCTTGCCAGTCCGACTGAGCTTGGGGAGCACCACTTGAGAGAAAGCAATTGCATAGGTCATATCCCGAACATAGGGACTTGGCGTCAACCCAAAATAAAACCCCAAAACAAAGCCAAGCCTCAGACAAACAGTTACAATTTTCTTCAGAATCTGGGCCAGCAAGCAGTTGCAGTTGCTGCTGGTATGTGGACTTGTGACAGCAAAAGAGTCTCACTCGAACTAAATGGAGTAAGATAGCTCATAGGTTGGTATACTGGACAGTGAACACCCTGGAAAGTCCACCCACATGTGGTTTGGAACAGTTAAATTGCTTAGCAGCATCCAAATCAGAACGAGTCAAAATAAATGTCTGGTTAAATGGTCATCCGGTTCTAATGGAGATTGATACCAGTGCAGCTATTTCAGTGATTGCAGAAACAGTCTTTAACAAAATTCGCTCTGTACTCCAACCCTTAAGTTTGCGCAAGACCTTGGCTAGACAGAGAACGTACACCCAGGAACTTTTACAAGTTAAGGATACGAGTTCAGTTTCGGTCTCTTATGAGAAGCAAGTGGTTCAGTTACCACTGATAGTAGTAAATGGCTCAGGACTAAGATTGATGAGGCAAAATTGGTTGAAAAAAGCACAACCTGGAGTGGCTCAACATTTGGAATGAGAAAATGGCTGCCTGTGTGAAGTCCTAATTAAATACACGGAAGTTTTTCAGGAAGGTTCATGGAGGGCAACTAGGGATGGGCAAGAAATGCTGGCCAGCCAGCAAGGCCCACATCCCATAAATGAATAGACAATCAAAGGAAATAAGGTCACCTTACATGTTGACCAGGAAGTAATTCTACAATTCTGCAAAGCCCATCCAGAGCCATTTGCCTTACAGGCAAAAGTAGAGACAGAGGTCTGAAAGCTGGAAAGTGAATGAATCATCAAACCAGTCTAGTTTGAGCGAGGGGCAGCACCATTCAACTGATTGTGAAGCTTGACAGGTCGGTTCGCCTTTGTGGGAATTTTAAACAAATAATAAACCATTTTTTTGCAGCTGGATAAATGCCCAAACCCCTGCATTGAGGATTTATACACAAAGCTAGCAGGGGGGTTGTCCTTCACAAACCTGGGCATGTGCCATGCATACTTGCAGTTATGGTTAGATGAGGATTCTCAGAAGTATGCTACAATTAATACACATTAGGTTTTGTACCAATATACAAGCCTCCCATTTTGGGTATCAAGAGCTTGTGCAATGTTCCAGCGGATGATGGAGAACATTTTACAAGGTCTACCCCAGATCGCCATTTATCCAGATGATGTGCTAATAACCGGGAAGACCAAAACCAGTTAAGAACATGGATGTAGCCCTTTGATGTTTCTCCCAAGTGAGCATATGCCTTAGAAGGAAAAAAATGTGTGTTACAGGCACCTCAAGTCGCCTACTTCAGCTATAGAGTTGACAAGACCAGGTTACACCCATTGGAAGATAAAGTGAGGGTGATCAAAGGTGCTGCAGCTACCACGTCTGTACTGGAGCTTTTGTCTTTCCTTGGGCTGGTGAATTATTACAGAAAATTCAAAAATAACCTGGCCTCCATCCTGACACCTTTGCTTCAACACTTATAAAAGGAAACGCCTTGAAAATGGTCTCATAGCTAAGCCATAGCTTTCAAGGAAGTGAAGGAACAGCTATCATCCTCTAAGGTCTTGGCACACTATGAGCCCAGGTGAGATCTGGTATTGACATGTGAAGCCTCCCTGTATGGCATTGGGGTAGTATTAGTTCAATGGAGAGGGTGGCCCAATAGCATATGCATCCAGGGCTTTGGCTAATGCAGAGTGTAAATATGCCCACATAGAAAAGGAAGTTATGGCAGTCATATTTGGAATCAGGAAGTTCCACCAATATCTTTGCAGATGTAAATTTGTAAGAATAACCCCTGCTACTTAAAGAGGGCAAGGCACTGCCACCTATAGCTTCAGGTTGAATTCAGCTGAGGGCTCTAATATTAAGTGTGTATAATTACACATGGTAACACTGTCTGGAAGGCCAAGTAGCAAATGCAGATACATTGAACCATCTCCCATAAGACCATAAGACATAGGAGCAGAAATTAGGCCATTCAGCCCATCGAGTCTGCTCCACCATTCAGTCATGGCTGATAGTTTCTCAACCCTATTCTCCCGCTTTCTCCTCATAACCCTTGATCCCCTTGATAATCAAGAACCTAGCTATCTCCATTTTAAATACACTCAATGACCTGGACTCCACAGCCTTCTGTGGCAGTGAATTCCGTAGATTCACCACTCTCTGATTGAAGAAGTTTCTCCTTATCTCCGTCCGAAAAGGTCTTCCCTTTAGTCTAAGTCTGTGTCCTTGGGCCCTAGTCTCTCCTACCAATGGAAACATCTTCCCACTCTGTCCAGGCCATTCACTCCTGCTGTTGGATATATCACTGGCAGTACCGCTACTGGAAGCATCCGTGATGGATTAAATTTTCTGGACACCTTTCCAGTTACCGTCGACAATATCAGACTTAGGACACAGAAGGATCTGGTCCTGACAAAACTGAAAGAGCTGGTAGTAATGGGGGAAACCAAAGGACTATTGCAACCAGATCTGAAACCTTTTTGGACATGGACAGACCAGATTACAGTATAGGATGGCATATTATTATGGGGAGCAAGAGTGATCGTTCCGAGCACAGGTCGTCACCAAATACTGGCTGAACTCCACCAGGGCAATCCAGGAGTTTCCAAAATGAAGATGTTGGCGAGATATTATGTCTAGTGGCCAGGATTGGATGCTGATGTAGCTGCATTGGTGGGGCAGGGTGCCAACAAGGAAAAAATTACCACAAGCAGCTCCCCCACTTTCATGGAAATGGCTTGGTAAACCCTGGACTTGGTTACACGTAGACAATGCAAGTCCTTTCTCAGGCACAATGTTCTTAGTCACTGTGGATGCCCACTCAAAGTGGCTGGATGTGCAAGGAGCTCATTCGTCAAACATGAGAAAAACTGTGTGCATATTTTGCAACACATGGACTCCCAGAAATATTACTCACAGATAATGGGCCATCCTTTAACAACAGGGAAGTCACATGGAATTCAACAGATAAGGACAGCTCCAAACCATCCATCATCCAATGGTCTGGAAGAAAGAACAGTCCAAACTTTGAAGGCAGGCTTAAAGAAACAGCCTTACAGCTTCACTAGAAACCAAATTGTCCCAGTTCCTAGTTGATTACAGGACCACCCCTCATACAACTACAGGGATAGCTCCAGCAGAGTTGTAAATGGGGACAAGACTCCGCACCAGCTTAAATCTGATCTCCCCGGACCTAGGGGGGGAAGGTGAAACTGCAATGCTAGACATGAGACTCTTCTAAGCCAGAGAGACAGTTTAGTTCAGTGGACAAGTTTGGTGTAGGAACCATGGGAATGACCCTGCATTGGTAAGGGGCATGGTCAACGCAAGGTCAGGTCCAGTGACATATAAAGTTCAGCTAGGTGCAACGGTCCTGAACAAGCAAGTGAACCATATGACAGCTGCAAACACATAAACGGTGCAGGAGCAAAACATGCCTGGCTCCTCAATAGTCTTTTTCAACTGTTCTGGAATCTGTGTGCTCACCCTCTCTGTCAAGCGTTGAAAATACCTCAGAATCTGAGATGGACACAGCAGATATTGACACCTCAATGCCTTTGTCTCCTGAAGAAAACAATGAATTTCTTCCGAGGTGCTCCGGGTACAAGAGGTGACCTACTGTGCATTACATGCTGGCTGTATCAGAGGCAGCGTTGGAGTAACCTGACCTGGCCCTAAAATGCCCCAGAAGGAACTACAAAAAAAGGACCGGTCTATAGAAGCGGAGGGACATAGTGATTGTAACAAAGTCAGCCAGGTGGATCACAGAATATGAGTTTCCTGATTGGGGGTGTTAATTTTGTCCAATCAGGGAGCCCTGGCTGACAGATATAAACAGGAGTGTCAGACATCCTGTTCACTCTGAAAGCTGGCTCTGAGGGAGCTGGATCAGTGTCAAGGACTCTTCACATGGAAGTAAAGTCAAATTAACAATAAGTTAAAAGAAAGCTCCAATATCAGAAAATATTTGTTGATTATTCACTCACTGGTTGTGCTGGAAATGAAGTTAGGTATTTTTGTATTTAGTTCACATAGGGACAAGACACCTAGGTTTACTCGGTGTATTATTGGAGTTTGAAAGTATTGTTATTAATAGACAATTGTGATTTTAAAAGAAACAGTAGCAGCTATGTCAATCAATCTCATCTCCCTTAATATTTGCCTCTTTCATTCCAGGAGGTAACAGCCTACAACAGAGGTCAGAAAGAGTTAAAACGAGTGGTGCTCTTCCTGAAATTTGGCTTGTCACCCCTTCTGTAGACAGCATCTTGATGCAAGCCCTGACTGACCAATGTTGAGGTGGGCCATGCAGCACTTGTTGCCTGATTCTGCCACACATCTCACACCATAGCTGCTGTCATTCAGACCCCTAGAAGTTTCCACTCACAATCAAAAAAAATGTGACCCACCTAGTTAAAAAAAGGATGAGAGCCATGGACTGCTCCTCACCTGGTCGTAACACAGCTTTAGATTCAGGTCATGGAGTAGGCATATGGGTCTTCACCTTTATTTTAATTTTGTCAGTTGTGGGGTTTGTAGGTTTAGAATAAAAAGGAAAGAAAGTTATACTTCAGTGCTGCAGAGCTTTCATCAGATTCTCATCTGGAGTAGTGTTCAAGTTTGGGCACTGCACCTCTGGAAACTGACAAGGGTGGGATACAACACAGATTCACCAGAATGATCTCAGTAATTAAAGGGTTAAATTATAAGGACAACTTGGGTCGCACTCACTTACATTTCAGCTTCAAAGTGAGATTAATTGACTTACTTAAAATGTCAAAAGGATTTGATAGAGTAGGTATTGAGAACTTATTTTCTTTTGTCGGGAAATCCCAAAAAATGGCACACAGGAAACACAAAGTAGTTAATGAGAATCTGGAAATGGCTGTTCAAAAATACTAGATTTTGAGTTAATTTAAAATGTCCATGACTGAGAATCAAAAGTCTTTTTTTTAAGCAAGGGGTACAGATCAATCACGCAAATTAGCTGATGTAAGGGTCAGCCATGAACTCGTTGAATGTTGAAACAGGTTTGTGGGGCTGAATGGTCTGTTTTGTTCATCAAGTTACTTGTATTTTTCCAGAAAACCTACAGTGAAGGAATCAGCGTTATAATACTGGTATGCACCATTCAAAATAAATACCACTTACTAAAATTACCCCCTCTCCACGAAGAACAATGGATATATCCAATCTGCAGCCTGGTTGTGGAATGATTTTAGTAATTATAGACCATAAAACTTTGAGTAGAAGAAAGCCTTTTGGCCCATTGAGTCAACTCCACATTTCAATTAGATCATAGCTGATCTGATAATCCAGAGTATGTACGTCGTGCTTCAGTCAACAAAGAATTATACATCTTTTTCGGCTTTTCTCACTTCAAGACATTTTAGAAATTATCTTAGCAGACAACATGAAGCCGTTAGAATGTCAGGTGTTATCAACATGCTGTATAGGATTATACTTAAGAGACCATATCAATCAGATAAAAGAAACTGAAACAAAAAGAAAACAAATGAAAAGAAAAAATGGAAAATGCTGAAGATGTTCAGTCAGACATCCAGCATCTGTGGAGAGAAATAAGTAAGTTAATGTTTTGAATGTGTACCTTCCTGTAAAACTGAAGATTGAGAGGCAGATATGTTATATCTGTTGTGATTGTAACAAGATCAGCCAACTGGACCTCATAAAGTATGAGTTCCCTGATTGGGGCTGCTAACCTGGTCTAATCAGGGATCCCTGGCTGACGGATATAAACAGGAGTGTCAGAGGTTCCAATCACTTTGAGAGCTGGCTCTGAGGAAGCCGGACCAGAACTATGCATGTGTAAATAAAGGGTGACTTGGTGAAGGGATGCTGGCATCAGTAGAGTTATTTCAGGGTCCGTCACTGTTTTTCTCCTATTTGGTTTGGAATTGTGAGCTGAAGTTAGGAGTTGAACTTTGAACTTTGAGCAGCAGCTTGTTTTTTTTAGAAAGGAAAATAACAAACTGTCAATTGTTTATGGGAACTGGCCTGGAAAGTTAATGACGTGTTGCTGTTCTAAGAATGCTGCAGACGTTTCAGCACCTGTGATGTATTATGCCCAAGGACTGGCAGCTGCTTCGATATTAAAAGGCAATCGGAGAGACGTTGGTGCTGACGAATCAAACAAATATTTAAAAAGAAAGAAAGTGAAACCAAAGGTTGAACGGGTTTGGACCAGTCAGAAGTCACACGACACCAGGCTATATTTCAACAGTTTTATTCAAAATCACAAGCTTTTATAGTGCAGCCACTTTGTGACTGGTGTTGTGTGACTTCTGATCTTATCCACTCCAGTCCAACACTGGCACCTCCACATCATGGTTTGGAGTAGGTTTTGGGCAGGGGGCAGCGTGGCTATGAAAGTTGCTGGATGGAGTTTTGGTTGCTGTCTAGTTTATATCCAATTATCGAGTTATGTAAAGCTCTGAGAAAAGAATCCCAGTTTATAAGACATAAACAAAAATCTCCAGCGATCTGTGGAAGCTGTTGACATTGGCCAGTGAGCTTGGAATTCCAGCCAGATGTACAGCCCCACATGACTATGAACAATTCATTATCCAAGGATTGTGTGAAGGTTTAGCAATCATCATTCAAAACTGCCTAAATGAACTGGCCAGTTACAATTCTAATTTTTCTTTTATTTTATCTCTTAACTGTGCCTGTCTGTTTGTCCATGTGTGTGAGTGGAGTTACAATCAAAGAAGATTGAGTTTAAATTGTAGACATTGATTAAATGACCCTGTTGTTTAGCTTTGCCCTTCTAAAGTTACAGTATTAAGAATAAATTGTGAATTGCTGTTTAAATTATAAATTTGGTGCCTACTATATGCTATTCAGAAAGTCTAGCTAGGAACAACTTGGCAAATTTTGAGGGCAATTGAATATTTTAATACCACTGTGTCGTGATATCCACGGTAAGGAGTTTGATTCGGTCTGACTTGCTAACCCTGTGTTGTGACACAAGCGTATTAATACAGTCAGATAATTTGGGGTTGTTGGAGTTTTCTTTTCTAGATATGTTCCCCTCCTCTTGTTTTGGTTATATTAATATGCAGGTCTGCATGTCTTTTTTTCATTATTGATGAAGGGTCAACAGCCAGAATATTAACTCATGTGTCTGCAGATGCTGCCTGCTTTGGATGATGAAAATGAATCTATTATTGCCAAGTTTGCAGATGACAAAAAGAATGGGAAAGCAAGTGATGAGGGACGACACAAACAGTCTGCCAAGGGACACAGAATGGTTAAGTGAGTGGGCAAAAACTTGGCAGTTAGATTATAATGTGGGATGATGTAAGATCATGCACTTTGGCAGGAAGAATAGAGGAGCTGAATATTATTTAAATGGCGAAAACTATAGAAAGTTGCGGCACAGTGAGTTTGAGCGTCCTCATTATTAATCACAAATAAAGCTGGCATCGAAGTTCACTGGTAATAAGAAAGGCAAATGAACTATTTCCCTTTATTTCAAAAAGAATGCAGTGTAGAAATAGGGAGGTCTTGCTAAAACTATACAATGCTCTAGTCTGACCACATCTGGAATACTGTGAACTGTCTTGGTCCCCTTATCAAAGGAAAGATATATTGGTATCCAAGGCAGTACAGAGAAGGTTCACGAGGTTGATCCCGAGTATGGAGGGATTTTCCTACAAGGTGAGGTTGAGTAGCTTGGGCCTGTACTCACTGGAGTTTAAGAGAAGAAGAGTGGGCCTTATGGAAGAATATAAAATTCTGAGGGCACTTGACATGGTAGATGCAGTGAGGTTGTTTCGCCTTGTAGGAGATATTTGGACCAGAAGACTTAATCTCAAAGTAAGGGGTTTCCCATTTAAGACAGAGCTTAGAAGGAATTCTTCTCAGAGTGTAATGAATCTGTGAAATTCTTTCCTGCAGAGGGCTTTGCGGGTTGGGTCATTAAGTTTATTTAAGTCTGAGATCTTTAATCAGTGAGGAAATCAAGGGTTATGGGGTAAGGCAGGAAAGTGGAGCTGAGCATTATCAGATCAGCCATGGTCTCAGTGAATGGTGGAGGAGACTTTGATGGACTGAATGGCTGACTTATGGTCTTACTTCCACATTTTATTTCAGTGTCCTGAAAATCCAGCTCCTTTGGCGATCCTCACGAGTTAAAAGGTCAAATTTTATATATTTTATCATTATAAATGTGTATAAATGTGCAGGCTCAGTTTTAGCAATATAGGAGGGTTCCCACAACAAATAAATTGAACAAATATCAACATTCCATTGAATTCTGTCAGACTTCTTTCGTTCTGGTGGCATGTTCTGCTGCATTCTTGACATGGATTCATAATTCACTTCACATGCACATGCACTTATATTTCCTGTTGCTATTTCACACGTTTTGAACACTAAGATGAGCTCAATAATACCACTAACTCAAGGGCTCAATTTTAAGAAAAGCAATAGTGATGCTATATTAAGGGCTTTTGTTCACTAAATGGCATGACCAATTCTTTTCACGTTTAGATTTACCATGCTCCAGTCCAGTGTAGTCCAGCCTAGAAAATTTGGGTCAGTTGTTTTTATGAAATAAAATTTTACCTCCGTTTTCTGGCAAATCAATTGAAATAGGTTGATATACTGGCCCACGAAGGGGACTCAAGTTATTTCCAATGACTTTTTTAAAAACTTTAAAAAAAAAGCCCTGAAATATTTGGAACAAAGCTAATGCCAACTTGAAGTACATTTAACACTGCTCTATGACCTAATGTGGAAAACTATGAGTGGACAGCAATTCCAGTTCTCCTTAAATTTGTTTGAAACAGCTACAGTAAAAATTAGACTATATGAGCGCAGAAAGAAAAGTGGCATGTAAGCAAAAGACACATACCCATTGGCACTGTGGTAAGCCTACTGTTAACAACTATGCAAATATTCACAAGGTCACTTAAAATCCGCTCAAGAAATTCCACTGAAAATACTTGGTTGAGGGTGAGAAATCAATTCATGGCATTACTGCATTGAGAAACAATGGGTTTTTTTTATGATTAAAACTAACTGTCTCTTCCGAGTATTAAAATAATTTCAAACCTTGTGTCCTCAATTCTCTGTGTTGTAACTGTACAAAGTGATCTGAGGTCAGACCTTGGGAAAAGAGAATCGAGTTGAGAATGAGCCAATGGTATTTTGCCATTTTCTCCTCTGGCCCAGGCAGCTATTCTTAAACAAACAATTGATGGACCTGTCAAAAGAAGAATCATTGTTCCTTTTTAATTATGTTTATTTACATTTTTAATACATTATCTGCAAGGACCATTGCCATTTTTTCAAGGCAAATTAAACAGGTCACATGCCTCATAATAGCACCATGAAGGGTAATTTGACCATTTGTGGAATAATATATTTCTTTCATTCAAGACACAATGCAACAAATTTGTTCTATGATGTTATTCAGGAACCACAGTATATGGGCTGGATTTACATGGAGGTCAAACTGGGTAAGCCTGATGAGTTCCAGTCCCAGGAAAATATTAGGGAAGCAATTCGGTTCTTATGACAATCCAGCAGCTTTCATGATCATTGTTGCTGGTGCAAGCTCACAAATTGCCAGATTTACCGAATTGAATTTCAGTTGCCGTGGTGGGATTTAGCCTCATGAACTCTAGGTCGCTAGACCAGTATGAAAACTTCCGTGCAAACATTTTAACATAAATGATGTCACTGTCACAAAAAATTTACCATGATTGCAACTCTTTTACAAGTGCTGAAAAAATGTTCTTCAGAAGAAGCGTCCTGACCTGAAATATCAACTTTCCTGCTCCTCTGATGCTGCCTGGCCTGCTGTGTTCTTCCAGCTCCATGCTGTGTTATCTCTGACTGCAGCATCTGCAGTTCTTGCTATCCCCATATTATCCAGGTGACTGACATCTTAATTGACATTAATTCTAGAGATAGGGGGCATGTACTGGATGTGACAAGGGTGACTATTTTTGAGGAGATGATGTAGTGAGCCTGTCATTTTTCATCCTAGAAGCCCAGGCTGATTCTCTGTACACAAGGCATGAATTTAAATTCAGTTACTAATTCTGTAATATAAAGGTAACCATAAAATTATCATTGATGCCCTGAAGAAAAAAAAAAATCAGGAAAACAACTGAACGACACATGCTGGTCTGACAGGTCTCCAGTGCCTGAAAATGGAGCTCCAATGTTCAGATTGTTCATTTCCAAGTAATTCAGGGTTTTCCCTCTGGGTGTTTGTAAAAATCCATCTTGTTCACTAATGCCCTTTTAAGCGAGAGAATCTAGCAGCCTTACTTGGTCTGACCTACATCTAACTTCAGGCTCCTAGCAATGTGGTTGACTCTCAGCTGCTCTATAAGGGCAACCAGGCAACAATAAATGCTAGTAATGCCAGTGTTGTCTACATCCCAAGAAAGAATATTGAGAGAAAAATATGTATCATATATAAAATTGACAAAAGCTTATTGAAGAAAGAGTCAGTAGATCATCAGTCTGTCCTATATGGTTCTGATATACTGATGGACTAATGTCATTACATATCAACATTGCTGTAGTTTAAGATCTTCAAAAACATGCTGGTCTTAAAAGATTATGATAGTTCATTTCCAATACAGATAATATTTTGATGTATGTTTTAAAATTGTTTTATCATTATTTACTTCCTCACTTTGCTTAGTGTAGTGAGAATACCATTCAAATATATTCAACATACATTGTGGTCTGTTTCCAAAATAAGGGTGAAGTATTCTGCATTTTATCCTTTCTGGAACATTGGGAACACTTGCAGGCTTGGTACCTGAATGATGATTGATGAAGGAGTGGTCAATCCTGAGCCTTGTTCTTCAAGCATTGGTATTACCATCCCATTCCAGGAGGGTGCGTGACATATCCATTCTGTCAAAGGACTGCCAATTAAAGATATCATGACATGGATTACAGCAGCTCACCAGCATTTGTAAGTGCTGCAAGCACAAAAATGGAGAGAAGATTTCTCCCTGAGTCTCTCATTCTCACTGGGATGGGATCTGAAAATCTGCAGAGAGGTGAACTTCCCAAAGACAGAAGGAAAAAGACAATATTTCCAATCAAGCAGGTAGGGATAAAAGTGGACAAGGAAGGAAGTGAGGAACAGAAATGTGTTGTCTCTAATTCTGAGGCAACACAGCAAAGATCCAGGACCTCAGGAGAGCAGAACAGATGAATGGCCACAAAGGAATAACCAACACTCTCACTCAGTCTATTTCCCAATCACACCCTTCCCTCACCCAACACAAATATTGTATTATTCTCATCCCCATGGAAGCAATAATCACAATTGGTGAGAGGCAGATGCTGGGGGGAGGATGGTGCGGGGGTAGTGGTGGTGGTGGTGGAAAGACAGATGGAGGTGCCAACAAGCCCTACTGAAAATAAAAGTCTTGTTCCATGAAGTTTCTAAGGGGAATAGTCAAGAGAGCTGATCTTCTGCCTGTAGATCATGTGTTGAAGTTCTCTCATGCTTCTCGCTAAGTCTTGATATCTATCCGCTCTGAGCTATGGATGGGCTTGAAACTGGACATGTATATTTTAAAAACTGAGAACATGAAAAACATTGTCCAATGTTTTACTTGAAGTGTAGCTGCATACTAAAATAGAAATAGAAATAATTGTGATGTCTGACAGAGCAGACTTAAAAAAAGGGAGCTGCCTTATCTCTTGTCATCTGATTGTAACAATGGTTACAACATGGAAGGATGCTGAGTTCTGAAGAAGAGTCATACTGAATTCTAAAGGTTAACTCTGTTTCTCTTTCCATAGATGCTGCCCAACCAGCTGAGGTTCTCCAGCACTTTCTGTTTTTGCTCTATGGTGTCTGTGTCTGAAAGAGCAACTCAGCTTGTTCCATTCTCCTGTGTTTTCAGCATGGCCCTGTCAACTTTTTCTCTTCAGAGAGTTTTCCAATTCTCCATGAATGCCCTTTTGGACATTGAATTCTAGATCATAATCAGTCAGTGCGTAAAGAAGATTTTCCTCAAGTCGACTTTGATTCTTGTGTTTTAAATCTGTGTCCCTTGGTCTCAACCCTACCACCAATGGGAAGGTTTGGTTCATCTACTGTCTTGACCCCTCAAATTTTGAAACGTCTCTTAAACCTCTCTTCTCTGAGCGGAACAATCCAAGATTTTTCAATCTAGCCATATAATTCAAACTCTCATCCCTGGAACCATTCTCCTAAATTATAAAACCACATTAGCCAAACATTCCACAGTGACCCTCAATACCATGCCTCTCTTTCTCTTGCAGGATCATGGTTAATTGTGTACTTTAGTCCCTCCATCCTTTTCCTGGGGCTATTCAAATTAGTCCCTATTGCCTCCGTTGGTAGAAGTCATCTACTTTTTCAAATTAAGTTTCAAAATATGAAGCATGTCTGATCATTGAAGAAAAAGCATAATCCTTCCCTGCAGGGTTACAGAAAGTTAAGATGAGGTAATTCATGTTGCTGCAGGTTACAGAGACCTGGATGTTAGCTCCTTGATAAACCTCGGTATCATTATTGTTTGAGCTTGTCTCCCAATAATGTGGTTATGATACACACCTCTGCCTTGGCAAGGGTATTGCACAAACATATAGCTTGTAGTAAAACCTTTTCTTGTGTGTTGGTGGTCAGTTGAACTGCCAATTCATCAAGTTTAGTAATCCTATCAAAAGTTGTCAACCTGAATCATGTAAACCTGAAGCAGCACATTTAACACTCTTGCTGCTCCTGGCTCTGATTCCTATCAAATTTCACATTCTTTTACTTGCAAACGTTTGCTCAATAGTGATGAGTGCAGAAAACCACAAGAACCTTCTGATCAATTAGCTAATGAATGTGCTTGTAACTTTCAAAATCAATTAGCCCAGCTGACATTTACATACTCAGAGATAGTAGGAACTGCAGATACTGGAGAATCTGAAATAACAAGGTGTAGAGCTGGATGAACACAGCAGGCCGAGCAGCATCAGAGGAGCAGGAAAGCTGACGTTTCGAACCCAGACCCTTCTTCAGAAAATTTTCTTCGTTTTCTGAAGAAGGGTCTAGGCCCGAAACGTCAGCCTTCCTGCTCCTCTGATGCTGCTTGGCCTGCTGTGTTCATCCAGCTCTACACTTTGTTATTTACATACTCAGAACTTGTTTTGTTCCATTCCTTTATGAAGAAACATTGCCGTCTTTCCGTTTGTCTTGATTTCCTTGACTCTTTGTAGTAGCGCACAACAATGGATAATTGAGGAAAGGAGTATTTGAGGACCAAACCTGAGATGAAGGCTATGGATAACAGGGCAGTGGTGATTCCCCGCACTTCTACATGCTTTGGAGATTTGAACAGTCTACAGGAGGCACCTCAAAGAACTGCAGAAATGTCATCAATGCTGTCTTTGCAGGATCCTCCAAACACAGTGGTCCATCAGCAATGTCCTCTCCCAAGACAAAATCTCTAGCATTGAGATGCTAATCATTCAAGACAAGCTCTGTTGGGAGGACATGTCATTCATACACCTAATACCAAATATGTGAAGTAACTTTTCTATTTGCAACTCAGTCATTGCAAGGGATTCCCAAGAGATCAGCAAGAAAATAACTCTAGGGATATCTTCAAAGCATACCTAAGGAAGTCAAATGTCCCCACCAACTCAAGGGAGTCAATTTCTTATGACTGACTAAAATAGATGCGGCTCATATTGGAATGTGCAGAAATGAAACCAATATGTTGGAGGTAACACGCAAACCTCTAAACAACATCTCTACCCAACCCTTCAAATACCACCTTCCTCGCATGTGGCATAATCAGCAGGTTGTGTATTGGAATTTCAGCCATCTCAAAACCCACAAAACTAGAAGCAAGCCAGCCTCAATTCCAAGGACCGCTGAAGAGATGAGGGGAATAACACTTATTGTCCAGCACTTCAAATAAATAAGCATAATTTTTGCACATTCTGAGGCTGGCATGGTCAGTTAACTATGAGAGGCATCATAGTTGCCTTTCTATCCTGGTTTATTGGTTATAAATCAGGAATTACAACCACTGGCTAACTTCTTCTCTCTGTCACTTAGAAGTGATGAAGTCAATTGGAGAAGCATAACTATGTCCTGACTAAGATAAGCCAACTCAGTACAACCAGCCTCGGGCCTTCTTATCTGTGTGGCATCTTGTCTTTAATAAATGAACAATTGGGAAAGCCTGTGTGAACCTCTATGTCTGTGCCTGTGATTCATTAAAAAGTAGAGTTTAGCCAATAAAATAGTTGTTTTTTTATTTTTTTAAATATAAACCATATTGCTATTCTGCAAACAACTGTATTGCACTTATGTCAGAATATTTGACCATGAGAACACCATAGATGAGCTGATCTGTTATGCAACACCAATGTGCAAATTGACATTCCAACTGGGCCGCAATCAGCAGCAAGACCTCTGCCGAATTTTTCCCTCTATAGCCTACGTCAGCAAAAGCAAATTTTCGCTCAAGTACAAACACGCCTGCTTAAATCAGTTAGCTCGCCACAGATGAGAGATCAAACCAGATCAAGGATCTTTCACATCAGTTTGTCTCAGTACCACGTCACTTAGCCACTCATTCAACCATGGGAAATCCTAATTCAATTTTATGTGTTCTCTAGTACTTTAAGTAAAGCAACATGCGATGGAACGGCAAGCAATGAGTTAAGATTCGCCAACCTCAAGCCTTCTGCAATGTTTTACTACACTTTACCATCATGGTCACAGATTTTTTTGTGTGTTTCCTTTGCAAGTTTCCTGTATCATTCAATTAAACACCCATTAAAAACACCTCACATCCACATCAGCGTCAGGGCAGAAATCTCAGATTTGAACACATCTTGTGTTAAACTCAGGGTGGTTGCATGTTCTGGCAGAAAATAATTAGGTTTATTTTATTGTATTGGCCCTTGGTCCAAACAGCTGCCTTGCCAAGTGCATGTTGCAACAAGTTAACTAGACCACATGAAAAGGGGGTCTTCAAAAAAAACTGAACTCACTAATGACAGATAACACAGTAAATGGCAGAACAGCATGGTTAGTGCTTGCGTTTGTACAAAAAAGATCTTTTGAAGTTCATCTGGCTCACATTACAACTGTTTCAAACAATTAGCAAAGTAAAACTTTAAACCATGTGATATAACTAGTATTTACATGTTAATAGAACTCTTCCTGTATGGCATTAACACACTAATGAGTGCAAGTTTGGTTAAACAACATTTAAGGAAAAACAAAGTTTAGGACTTAACCACTTGTGTGCTAGGATTTGGCCAAAAGAGTCAATAATTCAAATAGTCTGACAATTAACCAGTGTTCCTATGTGTTAAACAACTGTCACAGCAATGTCTGTTACTAAGATTCTGTTACCTATAGGGGCTATAATAATTGAGCTAATGTGTTTGCTCATTATTCTTTTATCATTGAAATCCTGTAGTGCCAGATATTCAGGGAGCCCAAACGCATTTTGAAGAAAATGCTAAAGTCAGACCCCAAAAAAATCTTAAATCGTCCCAGCATACCACACAGCCAATGAATTACTTCTGAGCTAGATTCATTGTTCTAACTTAGTCAAACAAAGTAGCTAATTTGTACATAGCAATGTTCCACAAACATCAATGAGATAAATTACCAGTTAACCTGAGTTGGTTGGAGGACAAAGGCTGGACAAAGATATTATAAGCAATTTTCCCTCTTCCGCTCAAAGTGATGGTTCTGAGATCTTTTACATTCACCTGAATAGGTGGATAGGGATGTTGTCTAACATCCATACATCAGACAAAACCTCCAACCGCATAGCATATTTGCAATATGAAATTAATTTGTAAACCTAGATTACATGTAGTCCTGGACTAAGTTCTCTGACATAGATGCAAGAGTGCCAATTTGGCTTATTATTATATACTCTGTATAGACACAGAGATCTTTGTAGTATAATAAAACAAAGAACTGTGGATGCTGGAGATCTGAAACAAATACAGAAATTGCTGGAGAAACTCAGCATGTCTGAAAGGATCTCTAGACAGAAAAAAAGAGTTAACTTTTCAAGTCCAGTGACCCCCGCCTCACCAGATCAAGAGCTTTGTAGTGCTGCATTTTTAAATGTGCATTTAAAAAATCTGAAAACCAAATTCATTCACTTGATTTTCAAAACAAGTTAATCAAAATAACTGGTGTTGGCTTCTGCTTTATTGCTTCAAACCTCCATCAGTAGATACCTGATACTAATTTTCATGTAAAATGCTCCTTCACAGTTTACAGTAAACACTATTAGAACAATTATAGTTTCCAATTCATAATCTAATGTGAAGATTTGTGTGACCTGACCTTGGTCTCTGGGTTCAGAAGCAGTATCTTGTCATTAGTATGCATTACACATTGTGCTAACGACTCTTCATTTGTTCTCAAGCCTGATCTAGCCCATAAATCTCTGAAGGAAAGAAAATACAACAAAGGGGCCGCTGGAACGGCAGCCAACATACACCAACTTTGACACCAACTTTTTCTTGAGTCACATTAGAGCAAAGTTTGCATCTTCCAATAGTTTTAAAACAATAGTCTAACTTTCTTAATGTCCCTTTACTTTGAATGCTAAAAGCTAGTTGCTGTTCAGAAAATCGGTGGGCACAATGCAAGACCTTTCCTTCTTTCTATGGAAAGGTGATTGGACGCAATAGTTTATTTAATTAGAGGAACACAATTGAAAACTGCAGTTCTATTTATTTGATGCTCTGTGAATGACTTAATTTTGTCAAATATTATTACATTTGTTACAGACAGCAATGCGATACTACAATTTTTCAATATTCTAAACAGGCTAAAGAGGTTATTCATAGCTAAAATTGCAGACCTAATCGAATTGGGTGAACTTAACAGCAGATAACACTGAAACACAGTATGGCATTTGTTCCTCCACCTCCTTGTAGCTGAGTTACAGAGCTGCGTAGAGAATGCCCAAGGGTAGATTTTCTCTGATTTTTTGGCTTTTCAGACACAATTGCTGCATGTCCAAGGAGGACTGCAAAACAGTGCGGAATTTTGGAAAGAAAATAACAGAAATAGGCATTCATTTTTCCAATTTTAAAAAATATTTTTATTTCAAAGACTGTGCATTCAGATGATAGGCTATCTTCAACAGACTGAAAACAATGGCATATTAGCCTAATATTAATTAATTATTCAGGGTGGCATGGTGGCACAGTGGTTAGCACTGCTGCCTCACAGTGCCAGGGACCCAGGTTCAATTCCACCGTTGGGCAACTGTCTGTGTCTGCATGGGTTTCCTGTGGGTGCTCAGGTTTCCTCCCACAGTCCAAAGATGTGTAGGCTAGGTGGACTGGCCATGCTAAATTGCCCATAGTGTTCAGGGATGTGTGGTTATAGGGGGAATGGTTCTGCGTGGGATGCTCTGAGGGTCAGTGTGGATTTGTTGGGCTGAAGGGCCTGTTTCCACACCATAGGGATTATGAGTTATGAGTATTTTCACTTTGTTCATTTAGAAAGGCCAAGCACTCAAGACTCTGAAATGCTTCAAAGGCAACTATATTTGTAGCAAGACAGGACAGAGGAACCAGTCTTTCATTTGACAATGCATGAATTTGACAAAGCCCAATTAAATATGAAATTCACATTAGGGTGACAAGCACCAATGGAATACAATTCCAGCTCATGGGGAGGGGGGCAGGGGGGTGGTCATGCTAGATAGTAGTGGAAGACTATGACTTGTTAATGTACAGTGGGGAAGCATGTGTGGAGTTTAACAACCGAAAAGAAATGGGATTATGCTGATATTTTACCACATTTCTTTTCTTATTATAGTTGTTAGTCTTGGTGCATCATATTTCATCAGAAAGAAGAGGGAGTTAACAGCCAGAATTCTACTTTTGATTTTAATGATACCACGCTGTGGAAAATAATATTTTCCTTAGTGTACAAAGTTGTCAAGTGCCAATCTTTTCACGGATGATCTCTCCCATCAGATCTGCACAGAACTGGCAAAAATAACTGCATTTATGAATAAATCATCAGAGCAGCCTTCAAAGAAATGTGAATCCAGGATTTTAATTGCTAAGCTACTTAAATGTAAAAGGATTTACCTTTAACGTGAGACCACAGAGCCAATATCATGTCCATACTACTGATCATATCAGGTTTACTTTCTCCTATCCTGAATTATGGTTCTCTTTATCCTTGTGGTGGTGAAGGCCTTCATTCATTGTTGGGCTTTGGCAGTTCCATTGGCAGCAGTGTGAAAGAATCTTGGTTCAGAAGATCAGGAGGTGGAGATTAGGAATAATAAAGCTTAGTTAATACTTTTGGGAGTAGTCTACAAGCATCCTAACAATAGTTAAACAAATGGATACAACATTAAGTCATAGTTGGAACTCTTAACAAAGGCAATGTAATAATTATGGAGGCCTTTAATCCTCGAGTAAATTACTCCAAACAAACTGGCAAATGTGTCTTGGCAGATGAGTTTATGGATACCTTTGTGACCCGTTCCTGGAATAATACATTATGGAACTGATGAAGGATGATTTTATTTTAGATCTAGTATTGTGCAATTAGTCAGAATTAATTCAAAAGCTCAAAATAAAAGACTTGGTCAGAAAAATGATCACAACACAATTGAATTCCACACTAAGTTTGTACGCAACCTCCTCTAGTCCCAAACAAGAATCCTAAACTTAAACAAAACCAAGGTAGGTAGGATAGGAGTTCTGTCCATTCTTGATTGAGTAAATAGATGAAAAGATATGGCAATAAATAACGGGAAACATTTAAATAAGCAATTCAAAATGTTCAACAATAATTCTTTGCAGTGAAAACCAAAAACCAGTACAAAAAAATGTATCCATGATTTACTAAGGATGTTAAAGACAGTATTTCTTTTATTTATTCATTCATAGGATGTGGGTGTCACTGGCTAGGCCAGCATTTGTTGCACATCCCTAATATCTCTAATACCATTTTACTTCCAGGCAGTTTGAAAGATGCTTTTGGAGGAGTCCTTGAGAGTTACTGCAGTGGATCTTGAAAGTGGTACACATTGCTGCCATCATGCATCAATGGTGAAGGGAATGAATATTAAGGGTGATGGGTGGGTTGCCAATCAAACAGACTACTTTATCCTGGATGGTGTCTGGCTTTTTGAGCGCAGTTGGAGCTACGCTCATCCAGGGAGCTGACTTGTGCCATTTAGATGGTGGAAAAGCACTAGAGAGACAAGAGGAGAGTTACAGAATTCTTGGTCTTTGAGCTGTTCTTGTAGCCAAAGTATTTATATGGCTGGTCCAATTCAGTTTCTGCTACATGGTAAAACCTAAGATTTTGATTGTAGGATGTTTAGCAATGATAATTCTACTGAGTGTTGAGGGCAATGGTTAGATTTCCTCTTCTTGGAGATGGTCATTGACTGGACTCCAGTATCTGAGGAGTTGAAAATTGTGCTGAACGTTGATGACTAGTTCTGGATGACAAGTCTTAGATACTTTGCCAGAATGTTATTGGGAGCTATAACCTTTGCAGTATCCAGTGCCTGCAACAGTTTCTTAATATTGCACAGTTAAGTTGAATTAGTTGAAGATTGAAGTCGGGGTGGGGGAGGCGCGGTGGTGGTGGTGGTCGTTGTTGGTGGTGGAGGTTCTTGGAAGGATATTGAAGGAAGAGGCTTATAATATTGAGAGTAGTATGTCTGAGGGTTGGGAGTGTCTTTGAAACCAGGAAAGAGCCACCAAGAAGTTGATATGAAGGAAAAATGTGGAAGATGAGGATAAACTAGCCAAGCATCTTCACGAAAGAGTCAAGAACCTTTAGAAGCAGTGAAGACATTGTCAAGGGAAAATGGAAGAGTCATTGAACAAATATTTTGGCCGTAGAAAACACATAACTGTATAGAAGAAATAGAGAATAATCAAGGGACTAAAAAGAGTGACAAACATAAGGCCATGAATATCAACACAGGAAATGCACTGAAGTAAATTAAGGGATTAAAATCTGACAAATGTTCAGGACTTGATAGACTACATTGTAAGATTTTAAATGAGGTTGATGTAGAGATAATGAATGAGCTGGTTTGATATTTCACAATTCGCCAGATTCTAGAGAGATCCCCACTGACTTAAAGTTAGCAAATGTAACACTGCTGTTCAAGAAAATCAGGAGAGAGAAAACTGGGAGCTATAGGCCAGTTAGCCTGACATGTGTTGTCAGGAAAATACCAGCATCAATTATTATGTATGTCTAAATATTGCATTGGAAAATCATAGTATGGTTTGATGAGAGAAAAGTTATGTTTAACAAATTTATTTTTACGTTTTTTGAGGACACAACAAGTAGTGTAGGTAAAGGTATACTAATATTGATGAAACACATTGAATAAAGAGTTATATAAAAGGTTGGAAGCATGATAAGGACTCATGGAGTCAGATAATATATTGGCATGGATAGAGATTTGTTTTACAGGAAGTTCTTGTGATGAGCGGTAGTGTCCCTACCTCTGAGCCAGAGGACTGAAGGTCATGTCCCACTTGCTCCAGAGTTTGGTATACAATCTCTGAACAGGTTGATTGGAAAGCTACAAATATGTTAATGGACAGAAGTAGAAAGAGTAAGCTGGGCATTGGCAATTGAGACGATCAGAAAGCTGCAAGATCAGTATTCGGGCCTCAGTAATTTACAGTCGATATTAATTACTTAAAAGAGTGTTGATTGTTAGATTTCTTTAAACAAGCTATTCAGAGATGTTATGAAACACCTCTGGTGTAGATGGGGCTTGAACTCAAGTCTTGTGGCTCAGAGACAGAGACTGTACCACTGTACCACAGGAGCCTCTGAAAGTGCTGATTGTTTGGTCTGGCAGGGAACCTAGAACACATTAAGCCTCAAGATAATGGTTCGAACACCTAGGAATGGGATGCGAAAGAATTTTTTCAGTCAAAGGATTGCAAATCTTTGGGATTCTCTCCCCCTAAAAGTTCTTGTGGCTCCTTTGTTGAAAATATTTATGACTGAGTTAATTGGATTTTTTACCTCTCCAAGAATAAAGAGATATCAGTAATGTGCAGGTGGATGGAGTTAAAGGGGATAAACAGCCAAACAGCCACAGTTGTCTTTAATGTCAGAGCGAGCTTGAGGGTCCATAGGATTTAGTCCTGCTCTTATGGGAACAGTAGCCCTCAAGTATATCACCCACTATTTGTCTGTGAGCCATGACAGAGACTCTTCAGAATACTTTACACCAGATAACATCACAGGTGAGCCCAAACCTATCTCATTCGATTTCTCTCTGCGCACGTCCTTGGAAAGTCATCAGGAGTTTGAATTCTTGGTTGCTGCTCAGAGAAATGGGAGAAATAGCTTAGAACACCAAATTGCTCTTCCACTGATATCACCCAACTCAGGACAAACCTTCCTTTTCTCAGCCATTGAATGCAAATGAACTATGGAATGAGGCATCAAGATTTTTCTGAATATAAGCACACAGGTAGTGGGGGAAAGGCAAAGAGATTTTCCAAGGCTAGAACATGATTATAGCATATCATTGGCCCTATCATGTGGTGTATGTTAAAAGCAATGAGCCTTGTTTCTAGTCAGTTTCTACAGGAAGTAGTGTTTCCAGAATTAAATGTGGGGATGTTTTTAATAACTGTTTCCTGCTGTTATTTTGGCAAGTTAATATAGCAAATATTAAGGGCAATTATCAACGACAGGCAGTGTCAGCATTTACACTTTAATGAATATACAAGTGAGAATACCATTAATACAGTGCAATTAACTTCTAAAGTGTTCTAAATAGTAAGGAGTTTAACTTTAGAGTCTGGGTTTAACACATAATCATACAATGGAAGGCATTAGTCCCACAAAACATTGTAAAAACTCCCCAAACTCACAAATATGTGTCCCCATAAATCATTGTTACAAATTGCACCTTTTATTTTCACAAAATGCTTTTATGTGCTTTGAGAATGGCAACCTTCCTCGCTGTAGCAGTTGTCCATGTTTTTGCAATCATTTCTGATTATTATCGTAAAAACGCACTGGGAACTTTGTGAGAAGGTTGTGGTGCAGACTGGAACAGATTAAAAGCTGAAATTGTTGTTGTTTTTATCATTCAATGCAGTCGACAAAAGCACATGAAAGAAAACCACTGTAAAATTGGCTTCCGGGTTCTTTGTCTGCTTGTCCATAGCCAACTGCTCTTGGAGGTTTTCCAAGTGAAAAACTCAGAAAACACTTCCAAGTTGCAGTAGCCCTTTTGTTTGGGTTTCCTTCTTCAGCTGTATTTCAGACTTGTAGGAAATTATTAGCGGGTGCTCACAAAAAAGGACCTAAAAAACGAACGCATTTTTAAAGAAACTCACAGGCGCCGCTTTGCATTTTGAGCTCACACGGAAAATCTGAAAACTACTTATCAGCACTAATAGAAAATGTACAATGTGATAATCTTTCCTGTGCTCCTATTCTGAAGATGTTGTCTCACCCTGAGATACAATTCCAAAGATACTGGCTGTCCTCCAGTGCAAGGCCCAAATAGCCATTCTTTATATGTCAGTCCAGTCAATCAGTGGCAAAAAGGTATTTGTTAATGGCAACTAATAAGGTTGAGCTTGATTCTGTTTTGACTTGGCACCAAGGTGCACTTTCACGATGGGTAACAGGATAGTGACCAGGCATGAGAATGCTGGAAGATAGTTCCCTAAACTAGCCCTTGTCTGAAGGGCCTGAGGAAATTGCAGTACCTCCACTGTCTTTTCACTGCGATCAGCTTACTTAATCTAGACAAGAAATCTGGGAGGAATAATTTGTTCACAACACTATACAGACTTACTTCAATTCAGTGGGATCACCATGAGCCGTTCCTTTTGTGTCTTCCTCAATGATTTCCAACCTATCTGTGAAGAACAGTGCACTAAACTACCATTTCCTCTGGGAATCAAAGCCAATCTACATTGCGACTGAATTTCTCCCCCAAATCTGGCAGCTTCTGTTCTGTACAGCTGAACTGTACTGTAGATTTATAACTTTACCAACAGAGCCATTAAGATACCTTGTATATTGATTGTTAAGAAAATGAGTTAACCTTCTGAACTTTCAGATTATTAGAGAAATGGGAATTTCCTTCAATTTCCAGTAAGCTGAGTCATAGATGACACACAATTTATGTTGTACAACTGTAAATCATGACCAATAAACTCTCTTCTCAATCTTCAAGAGGCCAGACTAATGTCCCTTTTTACTTCTGTTTGCTATACACAGCCGGCTTGTTGACCTTCATCGGCCCTTTAAGATTGATGCACAGCCACACAGGTCTATATCTTAAAGGTAACATTACATGTGCGCAGCCTGTCGTTCCCTACATAGTGACTGTTGAATGATTGCACATCAGCGAAGTTAATAGGGAACTTTGGGCTAGACAACTCTTTAAGTATGAAATGAGGATGGAATTATCTGAAATGGCAAACTACTGAGTTTGACTACATAAACTAAAAGAACACACTGTCAAGGGCTTTTTAAATATCAACAGCATTCAAGAATGATTTACAACCAGGCTGTCTACTGACTGCTAACCTAGAACTATATGACTGGCATTTCAATTGTAAACATTACATCATAAGCTTATTTCCTTCTGAAGCACGACAAAACTCCCCAAAATAATGATGCTACATTTAGATTTGCTGAGCATTTTAGTTAGAGTAGCATCAAATTAGTGCCATCAGACCCTAAACTTTCAATCACTGCCTGGACTGATGACCTCTCTGACTTTCCAAGACGTTAGCAGTAGAATCAGATGTGGCTTGAGGTTGGAACAGATTCTAACTCCATGCACACCCTTTGCTTGCTAGCTGCAGGAGAATGTGAATGTGAGGGAAATAAGTTATCATATAAAATATACCTGGCAAGTTGAAATTCACAGTTAACTGCACTCTCAAGGTAACAAAAGGGAAATATTTTTAATCTATGCCTGGCCTTGGAATCCATGATTTTGTCACTTGCTTAACAAGTACAAGAGCATTCTAGTTTCTGCTAACCCTCAGCATTATGAACAGCGACCCACAATGACATTAAAATACAGTCTTGATGTGGCTATTCTGACAGAAGAATAACTAAGTTTAGGAAAACTGAGCTGTTACTGCTGCATTTTAATCAGAGGCCATGGTAATGATTTCTTTGTGCTGGTTTAAATGAAATGACAAGCATGACCTCATTCTGAGGTTGTCTATTGCAATTCTTTTCTAGGTGAAGGTTTTATTAAAATGCGTTGAATACATGCTGAGATATCCGTGTGGCAGACCGTAAAATATCCATTTTGGCAGCTTTATATGGTCACCTTTTATTTTGAATTATACTATATTAAGTCAAATCCTTCCCATTAAAACCATTCATTATATACTAGTTGTTTAAGATCACAAAGGTATTGTTGGAACTAAACCTTCCTAAACCAATTCATTAGTTAATGTTTAGATTGCGTACACTGATTAATTGACTACCGATTTTGTGACTATATTTCTCTAGGCAATTAACCATAAACAACCCAAATAAGGTTAGGTTTCCACAGAACTGTGAACTTCCTACAGTTTCTTATATACAGCCAATAAATCAAACTAATAGGCACTGTAAATGGTTGCACGCCTAGTTTATTTTGAAAGAATTCCCATAGGGTAGAAAGGTTTGAAAAAAAGTAATTTGGATTGTGAGCACGTATAAAAATAGGTGTGTATGAATGTTTTTTTGGCAGTTATATGAATGAAAGGATATCAAACTATAAGAGGTGGAATCAGGGCTTAAAATTATTGGTTAACCCCAGAATTTCCCCCATAATTTTACAACTTAGTTGTCTCTAGGTGCTGTCTATTTAGGGAAGATTTATTCTGGGTGCTATTTGTAGTGACATTGTAAATTTATTCTTTACAAAGACCTGGACAACTTTGCTCACAGAGGAAACTTCTACTCATGCAGAGGTGAGATCTACTTTGACTCCTGGCAGTTATCTGTCAGGCATCTAAGAGTACAGCATGGAAATGAGACATTCCAACTCATAAGAGGAAAAAGTGACACTGCCTTACTCACCCTGTTTAGGCCTGAGGTCAGCCAATCATTGAGTGGAACTGTTGACTTCTGCAGCAAAAACCAAGTTGCCTTCCTGAATGGAAGATGATTGTTCTGGTGAGTAGCCAACACAGTCTAACAACAGAAAGAACATTTACAAGTATGAGACTTGAAATTTGTACTGAGCATTTATAATATATCACACAATCAATTGGAGTTGCATGGAGCATGCGCAAAAGGTTTTGCCTTCTGATTGATTTCAACTATTGAATATTCTTAATATTGCCCTCTAAACTGGCAGCACATTAATAGTACAGTGATTGATAATATATTTAACACTGATATTGATACACAGTTCTGAAGTAGTTGCTAATAATTTGATTTGAAGAGAAACGGTGTTGTCTTATGGTTGACCTCAGCATCATTATCATTTATCAAAGTGCAAAACATCTCTTGGCAAACAAAGTCCTCTTTGAAAAGAGAGTTTAACTAGGATTAGCAAAACCATTTCTGCAAACTAAGTTTAAATCTACAGTGGTTCATGCTGGTGGGAAGATGAAATATGCTGATAGAGTTACATACTGGCTTTGTGATCTCATTGAGACAGCCCAAGAACAAAGGTTTTCGTTTCTTACCACTAGATAATGTGTGTTCCTTTAGGTCAAAGTCTCCAGCAGCTTGGAACAACCTGTCAATCATTGGCTGTGTATGATATTGCACAATCATTATACAAGTTCGTTTTTATGCATCCTGTGATTTGTATCTGGCTAGATAATGAATGAAATAGGAGCCTGGGGATGTTTTCGGTGTCATCATCAGTGCATCCCACTGTCTGTAACACCTGCTAAAATCTGCACGTGGCATTTCCATGATGTCATTAGGCAATGGTGCCACAACTGTAGGAATGTCTGATTTCTGTGCATTGATTGTTTGCATGCAATGAGATTTATCCAAGCCAAGGATTGGATCTGTACCTTAAATGCACTAACACCTCTCCAAAAACGGGAGTGAATCAGCTTTCATTTTTTGATTTAGTTTTATTAATTGGTAGAATAATTGAATAATTGACCTGAGAAGGGTCAAATATTCAGCTCCAGTAAATTTCTATATTATGATGGCACTGCATGTCAAACAAGCTGTCGCACTAAAAGCACAGCTTCCACTTATTTCGATCTAACTCAGAAGGTTTCTGTCTATAATACAAGTGGCAAAGACCAACTTTATTTTTGGCTTTCGATTAGAATTTCTTACTGGCTTTACTTGACTGGAGTTTCAGTTGTACGGCAATTTTTAATAACTTCATATTGATTCACCTGCATGAACTGCACTCAAGCATTTATTTCAGTTTTACATAATGACAAAAAAAAAATTCTGATTTTCAGTTTAAAGCCAGCTAAAATTTAAAGGATTTCTCTTAGAGTGGTGTCACAAGCCTAACGAATCTCCCAAAATTTTATACAGAAGGAATATCAAAGGACATTAAATGGGCTGTTTTAGCTTGGTGAAAACATGAACTGAATCTCAGTATAAGACAGTGTAAATGTTGTGAAAAGTATTCCACCTGAACTTTCTGAATAACTCAAAATATATTGTCTGGTGAATGAAATGGAACATTATAGCAGGGCCTTCCAAAAAAGCCATGGGAGATTCCTGGTTCACTGCCACTTCCATGGAGTACTTGGCATCCATTCGATTGGAGTTGTGTGACAGAGTTGGAAAAACAGATTAATGTGGTTGGAGTAGAGGGGAAAATCAACTTCCAAACAAAAACACTGGAGTGGAGCAGTTACACCAAACACCCAAATTATTTTGTATGTTGGGCTCAATTATCATAGGAGTGCTGGCCTTTATGTGACAAACGCCATTGCTGGAGTGAGCATGGCATGCTAGTGGCATCACAGAAAGTCAGCCTGATAAGATCAATGGGGTGCCCAATTGCAGGTGCAGAACTGGTGTGTGAAGAGAAAATAGGGAAGGACGATGTTCACTGGAGTTTAGAAGAATGCGGCGGGTCTCATAGAACCAGTGAAATTCTAATGGGACTAAACAAGGTCAATGCAGGAAGAATGTTCCTGATGACTGTGGAGTCCAAGACCAAAAGTCACACACCAGGGATATGGGGTAGGTCATTTAGGACTGAGAATGAGGACAAACATCTTCACCCAGAGGGTGTGAGCCTGTGGAGTTCACTGCCACAGAAAATGGTTCAGGCCAAAACATTGAATATTTTCAGGAAGGAGTTAGATACAGTTCTTAGGGTTAAAGAGATCAAAGGGAGAAAGCAGGAACAGGACATTGAGTTGGATGATCAGCCATGATCATATTGAATGGCAGAGTAGGTTCGAAGAGCCAAATGGCCTACTCATGTTCTTATTTCCCATGTTTCTATGGTATGTGGGGGGGAACATGAAGCATAGGTTAGCTGATGGCCACAGTATTTTTGAGGTGACAACAGTCCTAGAAGGACTCACCATCTGGTATAACAGAGTAGAGTGCTCATGGTGAATGGTCATCCATTTTAACCTGAAAATTGCAAAAGGAACCCCAAATTGCCTAATTCAGCAGCTTTATTTCAGTTGCTGTTCCTTTTATAGGCTGAACACTGCAACACTGCAATATGCAAGTTGTTGACAGCAATGAGCTAAGAACTGAACAGCCAGAAGTTGAAAATTACCTGGATATTTTCGTTTTCTTTTAACAAAAATCCCGAGCCGTATTTACATCATAATGCTATTGTTGGATCATATCAATGCTGCTCAAAAATGTAAAAATATTGAGATGTGCAAGAGTGTTGCCAGGAACTTTCAATTGATTCTGGAGCTGACAAATTTCTAAATTGGGCCCAATATCATGGATTTTCTTTTCCCAGAATCCAACTTTTGGCCTAATGTTTTTCCGCAGAAATAGTGTTGATTATCAATAGTGAAACATTTTGCCAATTGACTTCACTCTATGTGTAGTGCCATATTGGTAGCTGTACTGGAAAATTATAGGCTCATTCCCCTTTCGAAATGGGTTTTTAATGTCTCTAACTATTAGCGTGTAATACATTCATTGCACACCAAATAAAAGCTGACAAATTGCACATGTTTGGTGCTGTTGATACATCTTAGCATCAAGTTCTTTCATACTTCTGCTGGAAACTCAAAAAGCCCTCAAAAAAGAGTTTTGAAACTTGAGAATGCAAATAATATTTTGATGACACAGGAGCTGGAGTTCATTTATCTGTTATCTCAGAAACGTCACCATTTACATGACTTTTTCCGTTCTATACCATTATTTTATGTCTCTCATACGGACCTCATATGGTTTCTAAATCACATTGATCACGTGCAGCAAACACATTGTGGATATTTTATATAGCCGTGATGACTCTGCATCTATTAAAAATTTGTATCTTCCATGTTTTTGAATTGTGCATATTTACCACATCTAATAAGTTTCATTTTGCTGATGTTTTGGAGGTTATGAATTGACAGTTTTCAATTATTTAGTGCTCTCTCGTCAGAAATGTTTAGTTGCCCATGAACTCTCTGCAGTATAGTTATCCATTTCTGCTAACGGTTATGGGGTGGGCCTGTGAACTTGGCATCTATTTCTTGGTAATATAGTGAGACTTAGCCTCACAATCTTTTCCAAATGACTCACCTTTTGGAACTGATGACTACCTCAATGAGTCTAAATGCACAAAGATGTGTCAAATGTAAGAGATGAGGGAGCTTGAGGGACCTTGATAACCACCACGAATGTCATTCCTATTGGGTCTTGCTGTGGATGGAAAGCTCCATGACTGGCTGTGGGATGATCAAGTGGAAATGAGACAATTACATACATCCAGAGCTGCATTAGTCTGTTGCCCATTGCTCTCCCTGGCATGCAATTTATTCATTCACCTCACCTGTGACATCATGATATTGAGTAATTTTTTAAAAATATTATATTAAGAACATAAGTTATAAGAGTAGAAGCATTCCATTCAGCCCCTTATCCTGTCAGTCCCCTAAAATTAATAGCTAAAAAAACTAATAAGATAAACACGATACGAAATGAAGTTCTCTGAATGTATATAGAGATTGCTGTTGATGGTGTTTAGTGTCAAGCTTCTCAGATGTTTTGTTGCAATTTCATGCACCCACACTTGATAGTGAGTATTCTTAAACACTCTGGGTTTGATTCTTTTCAATAATGGGCAGATCGGGGGGAGGGGGTGGGGGTGCGGGGGGAATCTCTTGTAGCAAAGTGCCAGTTCTGAGGAAGGGTCACCGGACCCGAAACGTTAACTCTGATTTTTTTTCTTCACAGATGCGGCCAGACCTGCTGAGCCTTTCCAGCAATTTCTGTTTTTGTACCAAGCCCATGTCCTGGTTTTGTAACCATGTTGTTGATATTGCACAGTCAGAGGGAGTGGTGGCGTTGTGAGGGTAAGGTAGCAGGGAAAAGATGATGCCACTAACCCTCATGGAGCAACTTCGTCCTGCACTGTTGGTCTTCCCACTTCACTCAGGGCACAGCACTAACCTGGGCAGTAATTTCTACCCAGGATGGCTTGGTCTGCTGGTGTGGCATCCTGTGGCAGCCAGCTGGAAAAAGAACTACCTCTCCCACCCACAACCTCCACCACCCCATCCATCAACACCTCCAGGTCCCTGGTAGTGAAGGAGAGACTGAGCTTCCCTTTGTCTTAGGCTATGTCCCAAATGTAGCGGCTCAAACAACACAGTGTGAAGGGTTGCTCTTAGCGCGCAGCATCTGAAGTGGAGTTTAGCTGGCCTTTAAATAGAGAGATGTCCAGCAGAAGGTCCTGGCAGTAGTGAGTATGTCCAACTCTCTGAATGTGCAATTCAAAAGTGAATTTGCATAATGACTGTGGTGAGAGTGAAGACTGCATGAGAAACATCGCCCCATCTCAGGACAAGCTGGGCATCACAAATCTCACTTGAAACATTTTATCTCTAAATGTGAAGGTTGGCGTATCTGTCAAATTATTAAAGGAACAGTTTTATTTCTCTGTAACTAATTGGTAGCAGAAGGATATGAACAGGTCATCTGGAGGTGGGTTTAACCTTACGATGACTCACCTATCTAAATCTGCAGTGTTAGAAGGTATGTAACTCGTACCCTCATAAACTGCCAAAAATCTAGGCAGACTTTAATTATCCACAATGGCAAAAATAAAACCACATTGAAGTGATTTAAGGCTGACAACTGGCAACTTCATTTAAGTGAAAACTCAGGGAGCTACGTGCTGTAAATCATCTCTAAACAGGTCTGGGCAATTGTTGTTGAATACATTTCGTCACACCACGCCTTAGGGAGAGAATAAGAGAACAGGTAGAGACAGAATAAAAGCTGCTTAGGACAGCCATAAAGGGCAGGAAAATGAAAGGCAGGGGAAATGGCAAAAACCTTACAGCTGCATTAGTAATGTTTCTGGTGAAAAATCTTTAAACATATTAACTCTATTAGCAGTAGCATGATCACATATTATTCTTTAGTGAATTAGAGAAATGAAAAACTAAGTGTCTAATTTAACAGAGGAACATTAGTCTTTTTCAATCACTATCATAACTAAAGTAGCAGTTTGTTTTAGTTAGGAAGAACTCTAGAATCATTTTGCATTAGTTTGTTTCAGTCTAACCTTTTGAATACATGATCCTATCTACATCTACCAACAGATTATACAGTAATGAAGACAGACAAAAATAGCTCTATGCTCCTGAGCAACTTGGCTGATTAAAGCTGTCAGTAGCTGAGACATACAGAGACAAGATTTGATCTCCAGTTTTGAATTGATTTACTTGATATGAGCTGAGATGCAAAAAGGCACAACAAATGGATTCAATCACCCAGGTTAGTGAGGAAAATACTCACAAGGTTCCACACTCCTAATTGCTACCAACTAACTCCTATTGAAAAGACAGATACATAGAAATTAGTGGGGACAATATCGAGGTCCATGACATATAACTTCTCCCAGGCAAGTAGCCTATGCTCTATGCCTAGGTACATAACTGCAAAATGTCACACCAGTGTGGGACTGGAGGATGAGCTGCATTTGTGGAACTGAAAGCCAGAAAAAGTTGTCAATGTCTTCAATGGAGAAAACTTTGCAGTAAGGAAGAAAGAAAGAAAGAAGATTGTGTTTTTGGAATTAATATTGTGTTGTATATTTTACACAATATTTTTCACCCACTGCATGGTTTGTAGTCTAGTGGAGAACGCATAAGAGCATAAGTATTAGGGGCAGCAGTGGAGCAATCAGCCCAATGAATCTGCTCCTCTCACCAACAAAATCATGGCTGAAATTCTACTGCTCTTTCCACCCTATCCTAACATCCCTTGACTTCCTAAGTGCCCAAATATCTATCAACAAATATGGATCAAAAGCTCTCAGGGTAGAGAATTCCCCAAAATTTCACAACCCTCTGAGAAAAAAAATTCTTCTTATCTAAGCCAAAAATGGACAAACATTTTTCCTGAAACTGTAAATTTTAATTCAAAACTGTCAACCCAAAGAAAACATCTTCTCCAAATTTGTATCTTTCCAAGCACAAAACATAGGTGTACAAATAAACCATTTTGGAGACCGCATTCAAAATATTCAAATCTTATTTGTGGATCCAGTGATTGTCTTTACGACTCTGAGTTCCACACAGGATGAGCAAACATTGTTTTTATGTCACCCGAGAAGCTTCTAAGTTTAAATGAAAAGATTTCAGCAGTGATAAACCAGGAAGCACACTGCATGACATTATCCATTTTCAGTTAATTTAGCAATCCCATCTATAGAAGCCACAAGCACAGCTATAGTATCTAATGCAAAACATTCATGGGTGTGTAAAAGGAGTGTTTGATCTTAGGGATTAAAACTTATCATTGAGCATCAATGGAGACAGCTTTTATTCTACATGTGTATTTCACCTCATTTTATAATATTAGCCACTGACACTAGACACTGGAAAGGGAGGGGGTATTTACCTCCATCTAATCATCTAGATGCAGCAAATAGAACGTTGAGTAAGCTAGAGTGTAAAACATGCCTGGCTTTCTTTCAATGACTTAAAATAAAAGAAAAAAAAAGGTGACATTGTTTAAAGGCATGCTCTCCAAGACTACTAAGTTCTTACTATTCACTACGATACACCAATTCAATATGCTTCTGTAGGAAAATTTCCCCTTGGACTCAAAAGACTAGAAAACTTTGTATCATCCATTAATAGCACTCTCCACTTAAATACGCACAAAACATCACCAAAAACATTGCTGAGAAACCATGCTTTCTGAAAAGTGACTTGATGAGCTTTCCAGCTGGAAACCACTGCAGAGTAATTGAATTTTTCAAAAGACCAAAGCCACATTCCAGAGAATTGAAATGACAGTTAATGATGAGGTTGTAGACTTACTCACCAAGCCTGTGTGTTTGATTGTAAACGTTTCGTCACCCTAAGGTTTTTGAGTAGGTAACATCCTCAGTGTGTCTCCAGGGAAGCTTTAGTGTTCTTTCCCGCTTGTTATTTATATACCTCAGTTTGCTGGGATGGTTGCCATCACTTCTGGTTTTGTTTTTCAGTGGTTTGTATTTCGGGTCCAGTTCACTATGTTTGTTGATGGAGTTCTGGTTGGAATACCAGGGCCTCCAGGAATTCCCTGGCATGTCTCTGTTTGGCTTGTGCTATTATGGATGAGTTGTCCCAGACAAATTTGTGTCCTTCTTTGTCCATGTATACTGAGACCAGTGAGAATTGGTCATGTCTCTTGGTGGCTAGTTGATGTTTGTGTATCCTTATTGTCAGTTTTCTTCCAGTGTGAACTATGTAGTGTTTCTCATAGTCATTGCAGGGTGTTTTGTATATTACGTTGGTTTTACTGGTTGTGGGTATGGGATCCTTTACATTCATCAGTAGCTGTCGCAGGGTGGTCGTTGGTTTGTGGGCTACCCTGATCCCTAGGGGTCTGAGTCGTCTTGTGATCATCTCTGATATGTCCCTGATGTACGGTAGGCTGACTAGTGTGTCTGACCGTGCTGTGTCTTCTTGTTGTGGTCTGTCATGGAGGTAAAAGCAGATTGTGCTTTTTGGGCATCCATTCCTTTTAAAAACTCCATATAAATGCTCCTGTTCTGCTTTGCGCAATTCCAGGTTGCTGCAGTGTGTTGTAGCTCATTTGAGTAATGTCCTGATGCAGCTCTGTTTATGGGTGTTGGGGTGGTTGCTGGTGTAATTAAGTATCTGGTCCCTACGCTTGGTCTTTCTGTATATGTTGGTCTGGAGTCCCCTGTTGTTCTTATGTTCCATCATTACGTCTAGGAAGGGTAGTCCGTTATTGTTCTCTTCTTCTTTTGTGAATGTTATTCCTGTGAGGATGCTGTTTATGTGTCGGTGGATTTCTTCTAGTCTTGTGCATTTGATAATCACGAAGGTGTCATCTACATATCGGACTCAGAGTTTGGGTTGGATAGGGGGGAGCGCTGTCTATTCTAATCTTTGCCTTACCACTTCTGCTTTCAGTCCTGATATCAGGGATCCCATTGATGTTCTGTTGATTTGTTTGAATATACAGTCGTTGAAGGTGAAGTGGGTTGTAAGACACAGATCCAGCAGTTTCAGGGTGCTGTCCTTGTTGGTGCTATTGGTGTTGTGGGGTGTCTGCCTTCCTGATTCGTCCAGCAGTGTGGCAATTGTCTCTTTGGCCAGGTCGATGTTTATGGATGTAAACAGTGCTGTTACGTCAAAGGATATCATTATCTCTTCCTCTTCTATTCTGGTGTCCTTGACGATGTTGTGGAATTCTTCGGAGAAGTGGATAGAGTGGATGGTGTTATCTACTAAGTATTTCAGTTACCATTTTTGGCTGGCCTATATGTTGGCGTACCTGGTAGTGAGACAATAGATCTGACAACACAGTCAAAGATGGCTGTATATTTATATTACTCTACCTTCTAAGATCATCAAGTAGAGTCCATTTTCTCTGCAATCTCACTGGAACAGTTGCCTTGAAGGATTATGAATAGGGTTTCATCTCCTATGCATTAGATATCCAAATAATCACCTGAATCCTCACCTATGTGGAGGCAGACCATTGGACATAATCACTGGGACAATGGGCTCTGAAGGAGCCCTTGTGAATAGCCTTTATTGTCTCATGCATTGGAATGAGTCCAGTAAAATTTTGTAATATCAGCTTTTGGCGTCATCTTAGGTACAAGAGTACCCTAAGTACAGATACTTTAAGTGTCATTACAGAGTTTAAAAAAAAGGTTAACAACATTTACACAGTTTAAAGAGTCCATAATGATAATAACAGTGACCATAAGTACTCAAATTCCAGTCTCTCTCCAACATTAGTCCGTGCCCGCTGGCCCCAGAACACAAGGCCACACTGCCTCCGCGTACCAACCCCTGTCTAGGACTGGCTCAGCCACTGCTCCAGCTCTGGCCTGCTCCATCTTTGCTCCAGGATTCAGCCCACTCCGTCACTGCTGCAGGCCTCGGCCTGTGCTCACTCCGTCACTGCTGCAGGACTTGGTCTGTGTTCGCTCCGTCACTGCTGCAGGCCTCGGCCTGTGCAAACTCCGTCACTGCTGCAGGTCTCGGCCTGTGCTAGCTCCGTCACTGCTGCAGGATTCGGCCTATGCTCGCTCTGTCACTGCTGCAGGATTCGGTCTGTGCTCGCTCCGTCACTGCTGCAGAATTCGGCCTATGCTCGCTCTGTCACTGCTGCAGGATTCGGTCTGTGCTCGCTCCGTCACTGCTGCAGAATTCGGTCTATGCTCGCTCCGTCACTGCTGCAGGACTTGGCCTGTGCTCGCTCCATCACCGCTGCAGGATTCGGTCTGTGCTCGCTCCGTCACTGCTGCAAGATTTGGCCTGTGCTCGCTCCGTCACTGCTGCAGGCCTCGGCCTGTGCTCGCTCCGTCACTGCTGCAGGACTTGGCCTGTGCTCGCTCCGTCACTGCTGCTGCAGGACTTGGCCCGCAAATCGGCCTACTCACTCTGCTGCAGGTATTGGCCCGTGCTCGCTCCGTCACTGCTGCTGCAGGACTTGGCCCGCAAATCGGCCTACTCACTCTGCTGCAGGATTTGGCCCACGCATTCAGCTCCCACTCGGGCTCCGGCTGCGATCTGTCTCCCTCGACTCCACTCTCCAGGTAGGGCAGAGTAGTCAAAAGTTTGGGGGGGATGAAGAGAAAAACTACAAAGGAGGAGAAAAAAAGAAAGAAAATGAAAAGGAACTGGCAAGCAGAGGAGCTCTGACTGGAGAGTCCTACTCTGCCTCCATCTTGCTCCCTGCTTCTGGTCGGGAGTTCTGCTATCAACTCCCAATCTAGGACACGATGGCAAAGAAAAATGCATTCATATCACAGCCAAACAGGTCAATCATCAACTTGTAAATATTGTAAATACTTCCAAACTACACTAACACAGGCAATGCATTCAGGAGACATTACAAGTTATCCATGCGATTTGCATAGCTCCAGGCTACGATGCCACAGCAATGTTGACTGTGTGTATGTGTATGTGTGTGTGTGTGTGTGTGTGGTGTGTGTGTGTGGTGTGTGTGTTTGTGGGCAGGGGTGTGGCTGGGTGGACAGTGAAGATCAGTTTTGGAGTGAATGGCATGGGGTTCAATCCCCGTTCATATGTTGGAGTGGATTTGGAACCCTACCTCATTGCCCAACCCATGAGAGAGATTGTGGCATTAGTGTTGCCTGCCGTCAAGCTCAAGAAGGAAAATGGGATTTGAGCGACGAGAAGAATGTGTCCAAACTTAATTCAAACATCTAAGCCAGGCACCCCGAATCCACAGTACCCAAAGCATATTAGGGGTGATTGGGGATTTGCAGAGAGAAGGTCACATGACAAGCCAAGATGTAAACACTTCTGCAGATGAGGAGGAGCAGATTCACCGCTGAAGGAGTAAATGCTCAGTATGGGTCTTGGTCTCAGTCTCTGTCTCTCTCGCACATCATGCAATTTGCAAAAGAAGTCCATCTATATCTGCCTTCATCAAGTGTGAAATCCGATTAACTTCATTGGACTCTGCTTAGTCTATCCTCCCATTCTGAAATCTATTTGTGTCCTTGTGAAATTCAGCATGTTTTATTCTTTTTCTTAGACTGGGCTAAATACAATAAATGTTAAACTCTGAGATAGTAAGAACTGCCGATGCTGGAGTCAGAGATAACACAGTGTGGAGCTGGAGGAACACCGCAGGCCAGGCAGCATCAGAGGAGCAGGAAAGCTGACATTTCGGGTCGGGACCCTTCTTCAGACACAACCTGAAACGTCAGCTTTCCTGCTCCTCTGATGTTGCCTGGCCTGCGGTGTTCCTCCAGCTCCACACTGTGTTATCTTTAAATGTTATACTCTCCTTTTTTTTAGACTCAAGGAAACCTGTTAATGCCTTTTCACTCACAACATGTAAACAGTTACACACTCACTGAATTAGGAAGCATATCTTTTTCGAAAAGCACATTGCAGTCAAAGAGCACGAGAAGACGGCAGCTATTGGACCCCTCTTAGACCAAAAGCTTGTTATATTAAGGCTGACTCTACTCGTTTTTTAAATGTTTACTATTGTGACAATAGGTTGGCTATCAGCATTTAATGCTGCAGTTGTAAAGGAGATCCATTTCTTAATCCATGTTTAAGTGACAAACAATGACTAATTTTCTTTGCTACTCTATTCGCGCTAGTTGTTGGAGGTGTCTGCCGAAGCTGTCTCTTAAACGGTGGTAATTTACATTTACTGTTTGCCACTCACTTGGGAGTAGTCGGTTACATCAAACAGTAAGAACTACTGGACCATAAAGCAAAGACATGAACTATGCAAGAATTTTTAATGTCTGTCCATGTAACTCGCGTATGGAGAGCTTCAAATGGATTCTATTTATCACAGGAGAATGTTTTTCAGAGGTAATTATTTATTGGTGATGCATTCCACAATTTTAAAACCAGTGATTGCATTAAAAGGAACGTTGTTTGTCATAAAGTAAGCTGTTTCTTCTTCATTTATTATTTACAATCTTGCTCTCTACCAGGTATAAACTCAACCAAATGCTGAGAGGTTTAATACTGAGAGAGACTAAAAAGGTTTCAGTGAAAAAAAATGTTTCAGATTGCCTGAGGCTAAGATTTGGAAGAATGTAGACCATAATACTTCATCTCATATTCCCTAAAGCTCTTGTCGCCCAGTTGTTGACATGACGACGTTTATATAAGCCTGTCCTCCCAATGAACTGCGGTCTTGAACTTCACAAAGAAGCTCATCTCTTTCTGGGACAGGTAATTGTTATGAGGACAACTGCTGTTTTGTTCAGGTGAAAAATGATCTCTTTTGCTACAGGAAGTTTTTTGAAAGACAAATTAAAACCACAAAAATCCCTCACAGGAAAATAAGCCAGCACCTCCACGTCTGAGTGTTAATGTCAACCTAGTGAAAGATTTGAAGGTGATAGCATTCCAGTTTGCTCCCCAGAAAATCTTGTTTAGAATCTAAGGTGATCTTTTTCCTGGCTCAGCTTCGTAGCTTGGAACTGTCTCATACTGAACAGGAATATTTCATATTCAGTGTGGATTATGTGCTGAATGAATCAACTGACCTTAGTCAGGGTAGCAGCATTCATGTTAAAGATTGCCCAGGCATCAAAAGTGAGAGAATACCATATAAAACAAATTGGTTTGTTCTCCTGGTCAGGTTGTTCACCTTAGCTGATGAGTAGCCAGCCATGGGGGACAGAAACACACACACAGAAAATCACAGGAACATGTTGACAAAACAGTGCATAATAGGTAAACATAAAGAGTGACTATTCATGTTATCCCAATTATGAAGATGTACTCAAGTCTGATGGATCTAATTTGAAGACGATTGCAAATCTGATGCTGCTGTCCCCACTGCAAATTGAAGGTATGTGGATTATTAAAATGCAGTCTGTGAAGTCCTCAATAAAAGATGCTATACTCACCCATGTATTTGAAACTTCCACTAAATTCTGCCAAAATCAGGGGCAACATAGAATTAAAATAAATAATTGTGCCATAAAAGTGAATTGTCTTTTGGCAAAATGCCCTGTTGCTTGTTCTGCAAAATATAAGAATAATAAACTTACCAACATGAGTGAAATATGACTGGCAGGATTCTACAAATAAAAAACCATGTTGCATTAACATATAATTTAAATTCATGAACTGTTCTGAATTGAACAATAAAAAGCATCACATGACTTTTGCTGTTGGTTTACATATGTAGTGATCAACTTGTGCGATCTAGAATATTTATGTTACAACTAGACTTTTTGAAATTGTTAAAACTGAGTTTTTCACTTTGTTTGGTTTTTACTAGAACCATTTAAACTTCATACAAAAAAGAAAATGTGAAGATTATCTACTCTTATGAGTAAGATCTGTATAAACATGCTCATGCTTTTGGTGTACGGGAGTTATGTGGTCTTTCTGACAGAGAAGATAATCTGTATTTTTGCAGCAATGTTCAACATACCTTATTGATTATCCACTTGTGCGGCCACATTTTCTTCATTGAGAAACTAAGGTATTGGGCTTAGAACCATTGTGCAGAATATCATCAAGATTGAAAAGAGTGAAAAGATAAGGAAAGGAAATAAGGATTAGTTAATCACACCAAGCTTTGATTTTAAAAGCCTGAAGAGTTTAGGAGCAAAGAGTCAGGGTGGTAAGGCATTCCATAGCTTTGAAAAACTAAGTTAAGTGTAGGAGTCTGCATAATGTGAAGAGGAAGAAGACCATGAAGTCTAAACATGCCTAAAACTCACCCAAATGCAAAGTAATTTGAAAGAAAATTCAACATTTTCTGAGGAATTTGCACCCCAACTCTATTTGGAAATATATCAGGAATTTTGTGACATTAATATTTATATTTCTTTCTTCATACATTTGTGCTTTTCGACTGTGATTTAATCGGTGTGATTTTATTATTTTTAATATATTTATTTCAAGTTTTGTTTGGTGACGTATGGATTTTCTGTGTGTTTGAAGTTAAGTATTCTTGTAGCCATAGTGATTGATTTCTAAGGCAGTTTATGGGAGGTACTTTGGCAGCACTGTTTATCTTAGAATGTTTTACAACTTAGCAATACAAACCATTATCCTTTAACGTCGGTTAGAAATTTATAGTCTTAGGGATTTTTTTAAGTTTAGGGGAAAAACCCATAGCTTCAAGAAAAAGACTTTTTTTTAGTTTTATTTTGTTTTGGGTAGGTGTGTGATGTCCTTGGCTGGAGATGGTTGCTCCTGAGAAGAGGGGAATATAACAAAACTAGATTACATTAGTGTAATGGGTTAGTGATAGCCCCAAACCGAAGGTGCTAGACTAACACCCTGAAGGGTTACTTGAATCTGAGTACACATAAACTGAAGAGTATGATAATTCCAAGAGGAAGCTATCAGGATTTCCAATTGAGGGATTAAAGAGATAGTTTCATTTAACCTATTTATATGTAGGAAAAGATTTTATCTCATGTCAGTACTGTACAATGGGGTACTTTTGGATACTTTACAGAGGATATTGCTTTTTTTGGAATGTGTAAAGGAATGTTTTGGGATGAATGGGATCATACTTTTGTTATGTGTTTAAAAATCTTTGAATATGTATTAGAAGTAAACAACTTGGTTTATTCTTCTTTTGATTAAACAAATCTGTTTTATTGTTAAAGGAAACCCTGCCATGTTGCAGACTTACATTTCAATGAGAGACCGCCTCATTGAAACCGAAACAAATGGAATGTGTCTGGTGCATTAATCTTACAGGAAGTTGAAAATTCAGATGTGTTTAAGATTTTTGCTTTAAGATTAAAGCTCTACCAAAGTTTTTTAAAAAACTCAAAATGCAACATTTCAATTAAGAAAATTTCAAATTATCCATGAGAACACCTAGATCAACTGGAAGTGTCCCAGTTTTGTGATTGCAACATTTATATTCCTTTCCTCAGGTTTTCAATGACCTTTTTTTGCATTCAATACAAGTGAAAGAATGCTCATACCTACAGCTTGAGTTACAAGGCTGTGTAACTATTTATTTTTACATGCCATATGGCTTTGAATCAGGGTTGCTCTTCAGCAGTGAGCATTTTAGGAGCTATTTCAGTCTTTCTTGGTTCATCTTTGCTCATTTTTCAAGGTGCGATGTGCACATAAGTTTCAAGACGATGGATGATTTAAGAAGTAACAGCAGGCTGATCATTTGGACCGGTGGTTAATAATTAGAGTGGCCTGTTTTCAATCCCCATGTTGCACAGTGAAGTCTTTACAAATCGTCTCAAATGATTTTCATTGTCTTGGCTCCCTAATGTGAATCTCTTTATATCAACCAGTCACAATTCATCTCCAGACCATTCCAGACAAGTGATATTTGATACAAGCATAGAATTCCAGTATGCTAAAAGACTTCCCATTCATCTCTTTTGTTTAGGATTCCTGATCCAAGCATAACTCTGGAGTACAAAATGCTCATCCAAGCACAAAATGATTCCCAACTGTCCAGTTTTCCATGCTCAGATCACTAAGTACGCTCAGTATGTTGCCAAATCCTACTTATGCACAAATGGAATATCTTCCAAGTTTATTCACTTTGTGTGAACGATATGTTTCTGTTTTGTGCTTCCTGCTTTTCTGTTAAATAAAACTGAAAAGCCAAATGATTGAATTTAAAGAAAAAGTTAACTACAGTTAGCTGCATATTTCTGTTTATATGTTCTTATGAGCTTTTAATGTTGTAAAACTGCTGCATTGCAGGCATTGTCAAGCATTATCAATTCAGGAACTTTATGTTTTTGTTACAGAGCAAATTTTTGCTAGAGTCCAAATATCCATCTTTCCTTCCCACAGCGTCCTCTACCACTTAATGCCAAATTGCCCCTTCTACATATTTAGATTGAACATCTTCCAAACTAGTGGTGTTTTTATGCATATCTAAGTAACACTTAGCTTACATATGGTTAAAAAAACAGCTCTAAAGGATAAAACCAAAGTTCTTAGATCTAGCTGGGGCAAATTACACCCCTTGATGTTTGTTGAGGAGGCAACTACATGATTCATATTTCACAAAGTGGGCTAAAAATCGATGATGAAAAATTTTAACGCTTTCACTCCATCATCAGGCTGGAGTAGTTTGAGGGAGGGGCTCAATTCACACCATCACTTACCTGCCCAAGGTCACTGTTTCCCTATATCTAATGCCAGTGTTTCATTGTTTACTCTGAAGCTCCTGCTGGTCAGGTGTGGGGCCATTTTCAATACAAAATTCATGATCTGATACAAAACTGACAATTTGCTGCAAGTGATATTTTTACTGAAACTCTAAAGACTGAGGTGGGGATGGGGCAGCGGGGGGTGACATCTAGGTTCATGATGGCAAACCCCACTCCACCTGCCCCACCACCACCATAGAGAAACCTGCTGACCACTTGGTCGACCAGCCACTTGATATTTGCCTGGATTCTTTGAAACCAAGTGGGGAAGTGTATTCATTTGGAGTCTGCACACATTCCTTTGGACTATCCTGCCATGATCATTCCTCTCCACCATCAGGCCATCATTGACTCTGCAACTATCAACCTCCCTTCTTTCCCCAGAATTTGTCATATATGGGGATATCCCGAGCTATATCAGGCTCACTCTACTTTTGGGTAGGAAATAGATGTCCCAGCAAATTACCCAGCAACTAAAACAGGTCAGGTCTCATGGCCAATATTTTACTTTGCATGCATTGCCCACTTCAGGGCACCCCCATATACCCCAAACACACTAGTCCAATCTGTATTTGAAATCCACTCTTACACATTAGCAATCATTTTGTTTACAACACCTTGCTACGAATGAATGAAAGTAGAGCAGCAACGATGGAAGTGAACCCTGTAGAACAGGTTAGTCCCTCATCTGATCTCCCTCTGTCATAAAGATATTATTTATGTCTGGGAAATGAAAATGTTTCTTGCATATGAACATTTTGCGACGCAACTTTCTGGGACATTTCTTGAGGCATATCTCTCAGTAAGCTTCTGATGCATACTCATATCCAATCAGAATTCCTTAAGCCTCCCTAATGGGTTCCAAGCAATTTTCAGATCATTTGAAGATTGGACTGAACTTTTCAATCTTTCAAGGTAAATAGTTTTTATATTTAACGAAAATTAATTATTCATTATTTAAATAGCCTTTGCTTTGATTTTATTTTAGTTTTGTAAGGCAGAATTTAGTAGAGATGTGAGCGATGTGGGCAATGTTGAGATCTGTGGCAGAATTGGACGAGAAGTCAGTTGAGGCCCATCTCAATATTGGGAGCTGAATCTTTTCTGCTTTTTACAAGCAATGTGATGGGTTTCTTGCTAGGCAGCAGCGAGTTGCCAATTAAGGGGAATTATTACTTGTTAAGTGCATTGTTAGCAGCCTAACTTGCCTCATTAATTTTCAGCCTCCTATTATTGCACATGTTTACTGTAACTTGCCCAGAGACATTCAGGGCTGACAGGTTCTGAATTCAGGTGTCCTATTACACGAAGCATTGCTAAAGACTAGAGATGTTAAAGACCTCATATTTCTCTTGGGGACCCTGCAGTCCAATGGTATCAATGTGGACTTCACGAGCTTCAAAATCTCCCCGCCCTCGACCGCATCCCAAAACCAGCCCAGCTCGTCCCCGCCTCCCTGACCTGTCCGTCCTTCCTCCCACCTATCCCCTCCTCCCACCTCAAACCTCACCCTCACCTCCTACCTACCAGCCTCATCCCCACCTCTTTGACCTGTCCGTCTTCCCTGGACTAACCTCCCCCCATCCTAACTCCCCACTTACACTCACCTTTACTGGCTCCATCCCCACCTCCTTGACCTGTCCATCTCCCCTCCACCTATCTACTCCTTTATCCATCTTCCATCCGCCTCCCCCTTTCTCTGTATTTATTTCAGAATCCCCTTCCCCTCCCCCATTTCTGAAGAAGGGTCCAGACCCAAAACGTCAGCTTTTCGGCTCCTCTGATGCTGCTTGGCCTGCTGTGTTCATCCAGCTCTCCACCTTGTTATCTTAAAGACTGTATTGTAGCCTTTCTATTTTTGGATTGTACAGCCAGTCCCCAGGTTGCAAACAGGTTCCGTTCTTGAGTTCACAAGTCGATTTGTATGCAAGCCAGAACAGAATGCAGGACAATACAAAGGAGCCATTCATTATTATAAGAAATGTTCATGTGTTGAATTGTTAAAATTACACCCTGTGTGGAATCATGTTTGCAAGTACAAGCATTTGTAAGTGTGACATTTGTACATCAGGGACCACCTGTACAGGTTTCAATTAAGGTGTCTGGAAATTTCCAAAATATTACTTTTACTTCAAGATGAAGATTCTCATGCAGTTCATCCCATTGGAAGTGCTGGAGGTCAGTACACTCACTGGATCCCTCTACGTAATGAACTGCCCTCTTCAGGTCTTACTGCACTTCAGTTTTACCAGGGATATCCCCCCAGGTACCACCCTGGCTATTCCCAGATGTGACGGAAGCTGAGAAATAGTTAAACTTCATGTTGAGTCTTCTCTGCAACTGCTGCCATGTACTTTTCGGATGGCATGTTCCTTTAAATTTGAACTTTTAAGCAAGACTTTCCAACAACCAGGTTAACTGCCAGGACAAGGCAAGATCAATGGGGACTTAGAATAAATGCAGATATGTATCTAACTCTCTAAATTGCTTGCAGTCAGCTTTGTGCACTGCTCACTAGCTTTGAGCTCACAGCTCATTGCTCTTAGCACAGATTTTTGCTGGAATGAAAAGTTATAATTTATAAATGTAAACTTGTCAAAAGACTCTGTGAAATGGAACATATTGTGCATTGTTTCTTTAAATTACCAAACAACAAAAGGTGTAACCACTTGGCCCTGGGTTGATAATTCAAAAGCAAATTAGACAAGAGGGAGCCACCTAATTCTGGGAACTGCCTTTATCAAGTTGCTAAGGGAGTGTAACCAATCAGAGGCTTAAGGAAGTGGTTTGGTGTAATATGAGAAGCCAACTGGAGTAGTTCTTCACTATATTCCACAAGGAAGATTAAAATTTGACAAAGTTATCCATTGGCTGTCTATCTGAATTTATCACACAAAGTACAAAAAGTTCCAAGTTTTATAAATGCAAACTATCCTCTGAGTTTGTAGGCCAAAATCCAATTCAGATGTAGTTGAACGAATAAGTGACATTAAAGGTGTTGGGCAAACAGTTAAAATTTGTTTGCATGAAAAATAGGGAATATAATCAATAAACTGAGCAAAACTAATAATATGAACTGATTTTCCAAGTTGTCCTACATATGCGGAAAGTGTTATGGTAAACCTCTTACAGCCTCATGGTGAAAGCAAAAAATATAGGGACAGAGCAGAAGATTGAGACTCACAAGATAGTCTATTCAAGGTGCTGGCACCTTGCTAAAGTAATTGGACTTCTTAACTTTGCAAAGCAAGCCTTGCATTTTTGACAACCACCAAACATCTCAGGACCGTCACTGGTGGAATGCAGGAAACACAGAAGTTAATATGCACTCAGTAAACGCCAACAAATAACAATGTGAAAATAGCCCAGATAATGACCCAGACCATTGAGGCTCTGTATGGCCTGAAAGAAATGTGTCATGATCTTTGGAAGTCCTGGCTCAATGCCTATGCAATAATTGCCCAAAAAGTTTATTTTGGGATGGGCAATTATCTGGAATCCTCTGAAAATGTCCCCAACTCTGAGCTGCAGTTGGAGACTTTGGAACATGCTGCCTTACATACCTTATTAGTTAGCCAGGAAAAATGAAAGGGATTAAAACCTGCTTTAACTCCTAGCTAACTTCATAACAGCTCTTCCAATGGCTTACACTGACCTCCTCCCCATTAATACTTAAACCCTTTCCCAGCATTTGACAGTTCCCTCAACACCTGACCCACCCTATTCTCTCACCCACTAACCTGCCACTGTATTACCTCACCCTTCTGCCACATTTTCTCCTGACCTTTCTGGTATCCTACCCACTTACCCAAATGGCACTTTACCCCCTCAGTCACTTATTTGCCACCTTAGTAGTCAATACAGTATCAGAGACATGTCTTCTGCAAAGATTCATTCTGTTACTGCCTGAAGGGTTTATTGGACTGAGCCTTCTGCAACTGATCTTTTTTCTTCTTATTCACTCGAGGGATAAGGGCGTCGCTGGCCAACATTCATTGCCTGTATATAGTTACCCTTGAGAAGGTGGTGGTGAGCTGCCTTCTTGAATCACTGCAATCCATGTGCTGTAGATAGACTCACAATTCCATGAGGGAGGGAATTGCTGAATTTTGACCCAATGACTTTGAAGGAATGATGATTTATTTCCAAGTCATAATGGCAAATGGTTCAGAGTGGAACATGCAGGTGGTGGTGATCCTCTGTGTCTTCTGCCCTTGTCCTTCTAGATGATACTGGTCATGGGTTTGGAACGTACAATCTAAGAAGTCGAAGTGAATTTCTGCAGTGTGTCTTGAAGATTATACTGTGGCGACTGAGCATCAGTAATGGAGAGAGTGAATGCTTGTGGAAGTACTGCCAACCAAAATTTTGCTTTGTCCTGGATGGTAAGGAAATAATTATTTTGTCTGATTTAGATCAAAAAGAGAGATTCCAAACCAGTTCAAGAGATTTGGGGACAATAAGTTTTGTGATGTTGGTTGAAGGATAAATACTGGCCAGGAGCCCCTGGATAACTCCCAGTTGTTTCTCAAAAAGGCGTAACATGATCTTTTACATTGGTTTTGGAAGGCAGACACAGGCTTTTAATATTGCACTCAAATTAAGACAGCACCTCTGACATGACGGTGTCCCCTCACTGGCGACTTATCATTGAGTTCTGTGTTCAAGCGCTGATGTGGGGCTTAAATGCAGAATCTTGTAATTCAGAGGCGAGTTTGGTACCAACTAAACCACAGCGAAACTATAAGAGCAAAAGGAGAATTTTTCTCATTTTTACCAGCATCCGCAGGTTGGATGTAGCAGAAGCCAGAGAGAAAAGGAGTCTTCCTTCTTATTAAGACAAAGTGGTGGAAATTTTCTAAAGAGAGGCAGGAATCGGAAGACTAGTTTCATTGTCTACCCGCCTGTGTCGCCACCTACTGGGAAGTGAGGTTTCCACAGGATCAGGATCGAGTCAACTTGTGGACTTGCAGTCAATAGGAGGACATTAATGGAGGCATGACATCAGGGGGTGGGCCACATTCTGACCTAAATCAACAGCCATTGCTGTGACAATCATCAGAGTGTGGTCTTAAAGAAATTAATGCATCTTCCATCTTCAGAGTAGCCAGGGCAAATAGAGAACTGGGACTTGGGTTAGAGTCAGAAGAGGTTGGTTATTAAAATTTAGTTACTCTTGAATCATTCTTTTGTCCAATTTTTCATTTTTCCATCAAATAAGACAATTCTGGCACCTCTTTCCCCACCAGGCTAAGCTGGTCAGCCTCAGAGAGATCTGAGAAAATCATTGGCCCAATGAAAATGTCAGGAAGTCAGAAGGCAAGGTGCTCTCTAGTGACCTCAACATGGCTGCTTAACAAGTTCATTTCTTGTCTGCACTCCCCACTCTCCAATCTGCCATAAAATAAGGCAGAAAACTTAGGATTTGACGTGGGAGATTGGCTACTGGCACCATTTTTTGTCTTGCAACCTCAATTCCAGTCCAATGTGGATTGGGAAAATCTGGTCTAATGTGGCTAAATCTGTCCTGGGAGAGGGTTACCCTGTTCTTCCTGTTGCAACTTATTTTAAGCTCTGTATTATTTTATCCTCATATCCTTTCCTAGTGGAATTGCCAAATGATTCCCAACTACGTACAAATTGCCAATAAAAACTTTAATATTGCAGTCATGTCTGGTCAGAAGTAATTCCGAAATGTTCAAACATAGTTCCAGCTTCGTCGTGTAATCTTAGTTACGCAGTTTCCCAAGCACAAGTCACCCAATACATTTAATTGCAACCTATTGAAGCATTTTCTTACTGATATTTCTGCTATGGTTCTTAGCAACTGCTTGCCAGAGGTAAAAAGTTGACATAGAACATAGAACAGCATAGCACAGGAACAGGCCCTTCCACCCACTCTGTCTGTGTAAACCATGATGCCATTCTAAACTGATCCCAACTGCTTGCACATGGTCCTTACCCCTCTATTCCCTGCCTGTTCATGTGTCTGCCCAACTAACTGCCTGTTAAATATTGCAATTGTATCTGCTTCTACCACCTCCCCTGGCAGCCCAGTCTGGGCACCTCCACCCTCTGTGTAAAAGGCTTGCTTTGCGCATCTCCTTTAAACATTTCCCCTCTCACCTTAAACCTATGCCCCGTAGTACTTGAAATTTCCACCTTGGGAAAAAGACTCCGACTATCTACCCTAATCACGCCATTCATAGTTTGTTGTACTTCTAGCACGTTGCCCCTCAGCCTCCAATGCTGTAATAAAAACAGTCCAAGTTTGAAAACCTCTCTATACAGCTAATACACTCATATCCAGGCAGCATTCTGGCAAACCTCTTTTGCACCCTGTCCAAAGCTTCCACATCCTTCCTATAGCGTGGTGACTAGAATTGCATGTGATACTCCAAAAGTGGGCTAACTAAAGTCTCAAACAGTTGCAACATGCCCCGCCAACTCATATACTCAATCCTGCAACCAAGGAAGGCAAGCATGTTATATGCTACCAAGGTTTGGCCAATGAATTATATAAGCAGGCAATAAAGTTCAGGGCTAGGAAATTGGATTGCACAGCAATCATTCTCTTTTGGATGATAATTGGGTGCAGGAGAGCCCAGTATAACATCCAGGTGTTTATTCTGTGCAAAATGCATGTTGTCTGTGGTTTTGGCATGGGCACCCTGCTTTTCTACAGCATACCAACCTGCAAATATCAATCCATTAGCATGCGTATCAAAAGCTTAATCTCTCTTTCAGACACTTCTGCATAATTCTTTCTCAAGTACATAGAGGCCAAAACAAATTGTTCTTTTAAAAGGGATTGCTGGAGGCTGCCACTGAAAAAAAGAAGTTCCATTAAATCTTTACACTTAACCAAAACCAGAGCCAAAGGGTGCCAATGTTCTCCTCGCACCTCCACATTACAACTTTAGGTCATTGCTGGCCAACACTTGTCCCCATTTTTCCAACTCCTAACCAGCATCATGCATTAAGCCAAATTTTCATACCCTTTGCGAAATACATGCTGTCTCTGGAGTTGTTTAACTACTTTCAGACCTTGGAAAAACTTTCAATGATATCATGGAGCTGTTCCTCACTGGGCATAAATAGCACATTATGGGCAGGGTTAAGAGAATAAGAAGTAAATATATAGAAAGAAGCATGTGCAGTAGGATGACTCATGTTAGGTGGTTTCTCTGGATATCCTGGATTGTAATTTTTATTCCAGATGCCAGTTCTGACCTGGCCTTCTTCTTGACAAGTCTGTCTTGAACCCTACCTCGTGGATCTGAGGTACAAAAGATGAAAGAGACACTAACAGAATCCATTGCCTAGAAAACTGTGGCAGCAGCAAAATCAAGAAACAGACCTGAAATCACTTGGAAAAGAGAAGAACTAAAAGAAAATCACTTTAAAAAAAAAGTCATACAAATTTAAGGCCAGCAAGCAGCCAAGAATGCTACAAAGCCAAACAGTTCCTGTGAAGAAAGAAATCTCTGAACATAAATCTTCTGCACAGATATCACAAAAGAAGTCTGAGTAAGATCCTTTACAACCATAATAAGGGAAACAAGTCTTTTAAAAGGAAGCAGTGAGGGCAGTAAAAGCTCACAACCAGCGAAGGAGATAAATCTGGTTCACAAATCAAGAATAAAAACTGTTATTTGGAATTTGAGGTTTCAGAGCTCAAACAGTGAAGCTAATTAAAACTTTCTTTTTGACAATTTGAGCAAGAAACAAATGTTATTCAGCAAATTAGAAGTCTTATGGATTTTATGCACTAAAAAACAACTTATCAAAGGTAGAGAAATAGAATGCAAAATTTTATTATGGTGTCAAATTCAGAATAAAAATATTTCAGACACAGAAACAAATCTGTGCAAAGGATAAATCTTTGATGTGGTCAAAAAGCATTAGATCCTATTAATTGACATGTTTCAAGAAAGTTTCTACCCACACATATTTTAGAAATTCTCCACCATCTTGGAAAATGAATATCTTCATTCAGCTCTATGAATACACCATATTAGTGAAGAAAAATATTACACCAAAAACATCATTTGGAACAGTAGAAACAAAATTCTTCTGTACTTATCTTTACTCCAAAAAATTCAAGCTTTATCATTTATTTGATAAATCAGTAAACTGCAAAATGTGGAAAGAGCAATTCCTCTGATTTTGTTCAGGATTGGACAACAAATGCAATTCTGAACAGTTTTACACATTTCTTGACTATGTGAGAAGAACGTTAGATCATGTGTTACATAGACAACAGATCAATGAGAAACAAAGTACATTGGACAACTTCCTGCTAGCTTTTGATCAATATTGCAGTTCAAGAACAATTAGAACACTGGCAAGATAATACTTCAATAGCACAAACCAACTCCCAGGAGAATCTGTATAAAATACATATAGGCAATTAATGAAACTATTTGAACCATGCATCTCTGGAGATCTACATTGACATCTCAGTTGTTACAGAATTGTCATTGGTCTCTTAGATAGTTATGATGGGGAAAGAATGTTTGGAGAAGCATGCTGTCTAAGGGCTTTAGGACCCTGGAGTAACCTTGCAATGATATCATGTAGCTGCTCTTCAGCCATGAAACGTTTTCATTCAAAATAAAATGTAATTTGAGAATGGACAGACCAGATAGCAGTGGTTACAAAGTCGAGAAAATTGTTCAAGAAGCATTATACAGCAAAAAGCTCCAATTAACACAGATTGTTATGCAGACAGTGCAGACTACTTAAAGCAAAATGTAGCATTCAGAGGACACAGCCAGCTCGTCTGAAAAATTTACTTGAGTAACACCAATACAAAATCCTATGCAAGCTAATACCACAGTATCTCATAACAAATGTTGTTCCAAAACCCCATATCAGCAAAGACAAATCTGTCCAGCCTTCTACCAACAACATATTCATTGCAGGTACAGAGGTCACTTCTTGAAAATATACCAAGTATTACACCAAATAATTTCTGGGTGTCAACATCTATAATTCATACCTTGGAACAGAACCTTGAAGGACAGGTTAATATTTCAATGAAACAAGTCTCCTTGCATGGGGAACAACTACTGGACACAAACAACATCAGTGTTTTCTTGGAGAATTAACACCATCACCTTGATCAGATGCTAATGACAGAAGAAACAACTCAACTTCCCCATACATTCCTGCAGCTCATCAATGCAACACCCTTCAGCAAGCTCTGTTGATCTAAGAAAAATGTTCACCAACTTCACCTCAAGTGTTTTTAAACTTTGTTACAGACTTTCTGGATCCATATACCAATAAATTAAATCAAAAGCTCCGGTGCAGTGGGTGACTTAAAAAATATACAGTAAATGTGAAAAGAAGTGAAGAGGGAACTAGTTTATGAATGTACATAAGCATTAATTAATGTTTATGACAGAGAAAGAAAGTTTCAAGAGGGCGTGTTGTTTAAAGGCTTTAAAACCTGGTGCAACCTTGCAATGATATCATGTAGTTGCTCCTCATTGGATATAAATAGCACATTCAAAGCAGAGTTAAAAAAGAAAAAAAACCTGCACAGAGGCACGTAGTGTAGACTGACTAGCATTAATGGTAGAGTTTAAGGAATAGTCTTTCAATAATATTTTGGTAAGGTTAGAGTCTGATATATTATGATGACCATGTATTATAGCATTTACTCTTCATAGATAATTAACAGTGTTATAAAGCAACCCAAACCCAAAGACAGCTCTCAACTTCGCATTCTCCTTGACCAGGCTGTCTTGAGCCCGATTGATATTGGCATAAAGTCACAACAAAAAACCTTGGACATATCTTTCACATGCAGCTCCTTGTTATTGCCATAAAGTGGCTGACACATCAATCTACTCTTGTTCTATTGCTGGTTTCACGAGCCTTATAGATAGTCTCAGGCATGGTTCAGTTTATAAGCACAAGTCTTATTAGCATGTTAATATTTACCATGTTTGTATAAAGTTATTGCATGGTGGCTCAGTGTTAGCACTACTGCCTCACAGCACCAGGAGCTCAGGCGACGTCTGTGTGGAGTTTGCACATTCTCCCCCGGTCTGTGCAGGTTTCCTCCCACAGTCCAAAGATGTGCAGGCTAAGTGGATTGACCATGCTAAATTGCCCGTAGTGTTCAGGGATGTGTAGATTAGGTGGGTTATAGGGGATGAGTCCGGGTGGGATGCTCTGAGTGTCGGTGTGGCCTTGTTGGGCTGAAGGGCCTGTTTCCACACTGTAGGGATTCTAATCTATTTAAAATGCAAGCATTTCAAAAAATGGATTTAACCTCTGTTAAACTGACAAAGTAGATTCATACTAAAATGTTAAGTATTTGTTCCTGTAGCATAGCATCGTTTCTAGCCTCATTAGTTTATTTGAGAACGTGAAATCTGTCAATGTGTGAGGCAGTTTGATACAACATCCAGAACTATTCATCATCATTATGTCCTCCTCCTGCCTTGAAGAGATTTTCAGAGGAGCACAAAACTGATAAGGTCACATCTCTAACTTGCAATCTAAAAAAGATCCCAGAGCAAACGCTGTCACCTCAAGCTGAGCAATCAATCAGTTAAATGAGACAGGACTTTATGAAGAAATCTATTTGAACTGGCTTCAGCTAGGAGAATCTGTATATTAATGTTTTTCACCTCAGTATTTACACAAGGATTTCCATTCCAAATTCTGTCAATGTCATCAATTGATTCTGTTTCATAAACTATGCTGTTTGCGTGAATCACAAGCTGACATTTCATTTTTTATATTTTTGCAAATTAAATCTTGCTTTATAAATGCAATTTTTTGACCAGAAAGCCACAGGGCTGAATCTTACATTTTTTTTTGCTTAATTTTTTTGCTCTGCATTGTGTTGAGTCGCTGTGGAAACATCTCACTACATGGCCAAACAAGTTTTCTCACCATATCTTACCAAACTTGCTATACTCCCATTTGTGTCCCATCTTGCCATGTGCCAGTTTTATTACTGAGTCGATATCTGCCCAACGACCAGCCTCCCTTGTGTTTATTTTTTTTTCATTCACGGGATGAGGGCGTCGCTGGCTAGATAGCATTTATTGCCCATCCCTAGTTACCTGGAGGGCAGCTAAGAGTCAACCACATTGCTGTGGGTCTGGAGTCACATGTAGGCCAGACCAGATAAGGATGGTAGTTTCTTTCTCTAAAGAACATCAGTGAACCAGATGGGTTTTTCCAACAATCGACAATGGATTCATGGTCATCATTAGATTCCTAATTCCAGATATTTATTGAATTCAAATTCCACCATCTGCCATGGCAGGATTCAAACCCAGGTGCCCAGAACATTATCTGGGTCTCTGGATTAATAGTCCAGCGATAATACCACTAGGCCAATTCCTCTCCATGCTATCTTTAATTAGCTGGATGAGTGCTGGCATTCGGAAGCTGCCCTATATGTGAAGGAGAGTCATAAGACAGATGACTTGAGAGAGGAAAGTTGACACCATGATGGTCTAATAGGAGGTCCTGGTTGATAGGATGATGCAAAGAAGAAGAATTGTTTTCTTGGAGGATTGGCAGAGGATGCTATACCATCGGACCATTGATTTCAATCAACCATATTGTTCCCATACTAACATTTCTGTCCCTGCCTGCAATGGTTCTACAAAGTACAATACATGCTCAAGAAACAACAACTCATTTTCCCCCATTTCTGAGGAAGGGTCCAGACCTGAAATGTCAGCTTTTCTGCTCCTCAGATGCCGCTTGGCCTGCTGCGTTCATCCAGCTCTACACCTTGTTATCTCATTTTCCACTTTGGCACTTTACATCTCTCAACTCAAAATTGAATTCTCACAACTTCAGAGTCTGACCATAAGGATTTTCCTCCATTTTTCTTCCACCCCAGCCTTGTTGACATTGCTGTCAGCCAAGAGGACCCATTTTCACTCTTTCACACCTCAGTTTACATACATTTTACATCTCTATTTCTCTTTCTCCCCAATTGGCAAACCCAATTGCAATGAGCCTCCACACAATCTGTTTTCCTGGCTCCTCCTCCATATGTCAAAAGTATAAAACAACCATTTTCCATCCCCTTTCAGTTCTGAAGAAGAATCAGACTGGACTTGCAACATTAACTCTGTTTCTCTCACCACAGATGCTGCCAGACCTGCTGAGTTTCTCCACCATTCTCTGTGTTTGTTTAAACCTTGTGGTCCAAAGTCATGTGCTCCTCCCAAGCTTGTGACAGTTATGTCATGTCTCAAATTATTCATTCGCTATGAGCTAATATTATTGGTTTTGCACTTAACTTTTTCCACCATCTCCCATGGAGTCTCTTTGATAGATATAATGCTTACTAACGGAAATGTTTCTGCAGAATAATATTGAACATATTCCCATATCCTCTGATTGCTGTGCACCAGACAAATGAAACAGTTAGATGACGATCTGGATGATCTAGAGTCATGGAGTCATGGAGTCATACAGTGTAGAAACAGATCCTTCTGTACAACTTGTCCATGCTGACCAGGTTTCCCATTTGCCTATGGTTGGCCCATTTCCGTTTTTTTTTCATCTACCTTTCTTTTTCATCTACCTGTCCAAACCTGCATCTACCACTTCTCCGGCAGTCCATCTTTACAAAAGCCTGGAAATAGTGATCAGAATTACATTCTCAGCCTTCCTTTTCCCATTAAAACTATACCCAATTTGTATAATTGCTCCCTGTGATCCAATACTCTATCTTCTCAATAATTTCAGTAGCTTAATTAGGGCTCCTTTCACTGCCTTTTGCACTGTAACAACCAGAACAGTGCACAGTATTCTAAATGAAAATGCACTAACAATTCATGAAGAAGAAGATTTTCCTTAATATGTTGACTGATTATTGGCTTTTTAATACATAATAACTTGGTGCAGTGGTAGGCAAATCAGCCCCTTGAGCCTGCTCCACCATTTATTAAGATTATGGCTGATCTAATTTTGGCTTCAACTCCAGTCTCCTGCCCACTGTCCATCACCCTTCAACCCATTACTAATTGAAAAATCTGTCTGTCTCTTACTTAAATTTACTCAATGTCCCAGCACCCACCCCATTCTGGGGTAGAAAATTCCATTGATTCACAACCCTTTGAGAGAAGTAATTTCTCTTCAAATCTGCTTTCAAACTGTTACTCCTTATCCTAAAACTATGACATCTCATTCTAGGTTGCCCCACATGAGGAAACATCCTTCCTACGTCTACTTTGTCAATCCCCTTAAAGTTTCTTAGATACCTCAATTAGATCTCCTTTTATTCTTCTAAAATCCAGATAAAATCCAATGTTGTTTTATAACATATTCCATTTGTGTTACTCTGTCATTTTAATGCTTTGGATCTCTTTCATTGCCCATATAAGTAACAGTTCTCTCTTGATTTTTTTTTCACTTTGTGAAAGACTTTCAACTCTTGAATATTGAATTTCATCTTTCGCCAATTTGTTCAATTCCCAAGAATATTAAATGCTCGTGTGGCTTATCCTGTTCTGCTTGGAATCCACCATCTTCATTCAATTTGCAAACATAACCAAGGTACTGATGACTCTAGCTCCATAGCATTGAAGGTGTTAAATAAAAGAGGTCTCAAATAGGTCAATCTGGTATCCCAGTAGTAACATTCCAACTGATAGCAAAGGGGCGGCCCAGTGACACAGTGGTTAGCACTGCTGCCTCACAGCGCCAGGGACATGTGTTTGATTCCACCCTCGCGTGACTGTCTGTGCAGAGTTTGCACATTCTCCCCATGTCTGCGTGAGTTTCCTCCGGGTGCTCCGGTTTCTTCCCACACTCCAAAGATGTGCAGGCTAGGTGGATTGGCGATGCTAAATTGCCCGTAGTTTTCAGGGCTGTGTAGATTAGGTGGGCTTATAGGGGGATGGGTCTGGGTGGGATGCTCTGAGAGTCAGTGTGGACTTGTTGGGCTGTATGGCCTGTTTCCACACTGTAGGGATTCTGTGATCAACATCTTCTAAGATCTAATAATGTACTGGTTATAAATCACTTGTGAAACATCTGATCAGATTATTGCCCTGTTTATTTTAAGGACCAGCCATTAAAAAGGCTGAGCAACATCTGTGGAGAGAAATAATGTTTCACTAGATTATCTTTCATCAGTATTTTTCACTAACATTGTCAACATCAGGCAAGAAGTCAGTTACTGAATAAGAGGTATTAAAGTTTCAATCTGATGAACTGAGTGTGAGTTTAACTCAAATATTTGCCGCTTTTATGGGGCACAAATTATTTATATGCCTAAATATGTTTAGAGCAGTTTGCAAATATCAGTAAAATGCACCTTCCTTCAGTTATAGTTCTTGGAAAACTTACACATTTGTGACACGGAGAATATTTATAGTGTCCTTATTGTTCCTGCATGAGTTTAAGCCTGATAGCTATAAGACTTTTAACTTGACATTTCAAGGTTTTCACTTATTTATCTTCTTGCCTCTTATTTTCATAAGGTGCAGAAAAAGACCCTTTGGTCCATCACATCCTTGCCAGTCAAAAACAACACCTAATTATTCTAATCCCATTTTCCAATACTTGGCCCAAAGCATTGTGTGTCTTGGCATCATAAATACACATCTAAATACTTCTTAAATGTTACGGAGTTTCTGCCTCCACCAATCTTACAGGCAGTGACTTCCAGATTTTCACCACCCTCTGGGACAAAATGTTTGTTTTCATATCTCCTCTAAACTCTCTGTCCCTTTCCTTAAATCTATGCCCCAGTCATTAATCCCTCTATCAAAGGGAACTATTTCTTCCTATCTATCCTTTCTAAGCCCTTCATAATTTTATATATATTACCCCTCTCAATCTCTTCTGCTTTAAGGAAAGCAACCCCAATCTATCCGACCTCTCTTCATAACTCAAACTCTCCAGCCCAGGCAACATCCTGGTAAATCTGGAACAAAAACAAAGTTGCTGGAAAAGCTCAGCAGGTCTGGCAGTATCTGTGAAGGAGAAAACAGAGTTAACGTTTCAGGTCCGGTGACCCTTCCGCAGGTAAATCCTGGTAAATCAATATAATGTGGATTCCAAAACTACATACAATTATGTAAATTGCACTCTCCTATAGCAGATAGAGAGATATTGTAACAATTAAAAATATCTTTTAATTAATTAGAATTCAACAAAAGAAGAAAGCAAAGTTGCATCACTAAAAGTAAACTAAAGTAGCTTTGTTAAATTATGAGATTGTTCAGTATGGAGATTCAATTAATTGAACTACCTCTGACCTACTGAGAAGACAATAGCTAATTGGCTTTGAGTTTTCAAACAAGAAAGTAAGCCAGTCAGGAGCAGGCAGTGTGAGGTGATGGTAGTGGTAGGGAATTAGATTTAGCAGGAAAAAGCCCTGAGGGAGAAAAAACCCAAACAGAATTGACAGGCTACAACATATCCTGCATCAAGCATTATAATAATTACAGTTTACAGTAAGTGTCAGTTTTAAAAAATGTGCTGACAGGAAAGCATACTAAGTATTTTAAACATCCACATGCCCCAACTGTAATCTGTTAATTGCAAATTGATTGCTTTACTAATACAATACAAAAGTTATTAGAGTTTATGAACATTCGTAATGGTGAGAATACAGTATTAATTGTATTAGCTTGATGCTTCAAACAGGGAAGTTTGCCAGATCAAAGGAATAATATTTAAAAAAAGGACACATATATCTTCAAGAATGTGGCTTGTCATTGTCAGAGATGGTCTGATGACGATTGGCTGGCATTTATAGGCTCCAGTAGCTCAGTTGCATTATTTTGGTGGCCAGAGCTTTCGCAAAGAGAAAAATATAATTCAGCTGAGAGGTCTCACAAAGCATCGGCTGTAAGCTTGACCCCATCGTCCAGGAAGCAGTCAAATGTCACTCCAACCTCACACTCCCTGCCATGGACATGCGAGGAACCTTTTGTTTTAATCTTGTTTACGGACATCAGATTGCTTCTTGATCTGCTACCATAGTTTGGGTTTTTGCCTCCAGCAGCTTTTTTGTACCTGAAGCGGTAATATTTAGGTTAGCTTCTGTAACTTGTGGGTCACGTACTACTGGAAGTTTTAACAGATGTTTATTACAGCTTACATAAGTACATTACCATCCTAAGCACGTCAATGTCAAGGCTAGTACTAACCCATTCAATTTACGAACAGTTTCACACTTCCATCAGCATGTCATGCTTCAAGTGGCCCGAGTTAAGGTGGAGTATGAGACTTTTATTCTCTCAGTTCTCATGCGATGTCATGGTGATGGTACCATGATCATGTCTCTTAAAGGTATACCACATGCCAGGTGTTGAGACAATAACACAACACTTCTGGTATTAAAGTTCCATAGATAGATTTGGTCTGTGGAACATTCTGATTTGTACAGGTTTTGTACAGGGCAACAAATTGACTTTGGTTCTGCCTATACCCAGTATAGTTTTATTCCTTAAGAAATGTGTTTGAGTTTCATGAATCATGAAGGCCTGGAAAAACTACAAAATTAATTACTCCACTTTTCACACAGATGGAAAATAAGTTGCTCCAGTGATCATTTGTGGAGAATATTTCAGCAGAATCCCAGTGCGTCATGTCAATAAGTTGCTCCACAAAGGATAGAGTGGAAGAAACCCTGATTAAAACAGGAGTCATCAGACTGGCTGCATGGACATTATGTTAATCTTTATTCTCAGCTCCAAACTTATTACAGCCTTGGTCCAAACATGGCCCAAAGAATTGAATTCCAGAGGTGAAGTGAGAGTGATTGTCCCTGACATCAAGGCTGCATTTGCTCAAGTGTGGCATCAAGGAGCCTGAACAACAGGAGATCCTGAGTTCAGATCCCAGTGGTGCCTGTAACTTACTTATTTGGGGCAGCACAATGGCACAGTCGTTAGCACTCCTGCCTCACAGCACCAGGGGCCCAGGTTCAATTCCACCCTCAGGTGACTGTCTGTGCGGAGTTTGCACATTCTCCCCGTGTCTGCGTGGGTTTCCTTTGGGTCCTCCGGTTTCCTCCCACAGTCCAAAGATGTGCAGGCTAGGTGGATTGGCCATGCTAAATTGCCCATAGTGTCCAGGGATGTGTGGGTTAGTTGGGTTACAGGAGGATGGGCCTGGGTGGGATGCTCTGAGGGGCGGTGTGGACTTGTTGGGCTGAAGGGCTTGTTTCCACACTGTAGGGATTCTGTGATCTATGATTATTTTAGAATTGCCTACCTTCCATGACAAAGTCAGAAGCAGGGTGTTTGCTGATTATTGCATAATGTTCAGCACCATTTGTGACTCCTGCCACTGTAGGAGTACATGTCCATCAGCAGCAAGAATGGACAATAACGAGACTTGGCCTGATAAGTGAATGTAATCCTCACACCCCAAATGGACTGAGCAGTTTAAGAAGGCAATTCATCACCACCTTCTACCTTCTCCAGGGGAATTAGGGTTGGGCAATAAATATTGGCCTAGCCTTCACCACTCATGTCCCATGAATATTAACCAAAGGAACAAAAGAAACACAAACTTCTCTCTTGAGACTCGAAGTGATGATAAGAAAGCTGAGGAGTACGAGGATGGATAAAAAACACAAACTTGGACAAAAGCCAACTCATGACTTCCTGAATGTCCTTTCTCCTGTGTTCTTTTGTACCAACTTCCTCAAATGCACTCGCTGAGTCATTTGCTTTGTCATTCCCAAATCTCAGCATGGATTAGACATAGTTACAGAGGAAGTGGTGCTCATCACTTAGCCACAGAGCACAAGGAAGGCAGTGGAGTGGGGAAAGGGTGAATATCTGCCAAATTCCAATTAAAGTCTCAGCATCTTTTCTCATGTGGCTTTATGCCCACATCCTTGAGTTTGGGCTCATTACAGACTGGTCAAAGAGAAGGCAATGTCAAGAATGGTTTCCAGAATTAAGCTTCTTTCGAATTCTGTTCATTACATATTAATTTTTAAAAATCTCTTAGACATGGTAATCTGAGATATACCAGGCTCTAATCTTACTGTTGCATTTTTTAAGACTATTCTTTACCTGTGTTTCCCAACTTTTTTTCTGACTAACTCTGCTCACACAATATGCTATTTATACTCAGTAAGGAGTAGCTCTGTGACATCATTACGAAGTCGCTCCAAGGTCTTAATGCTGTTATACAACAGAGGAGAAAGCCAACAGTGATACAGCAGTCATTTTTTTTCCTTTATTCATTCATGGGATGAGGGCATCGCTGGTTAGGCAGCATTCATTGCCCATCGCTGTGGGTCTGGAGTTACACATAGGCCAGACCAAGTAAGGATGGCAGTTTCCTTCCCTAAAGGATAATAGTGAACCAGATGGGGTTTTCCCAACAATCGACAATGGATTCATGGTCATCATTAGACTCTTAGTCCTAGATATTTATTGAATTCAAATTCCACCGTCTGCCATGGCAGGATTCGAACCCGGGTCCCCAGAACATTATCTGAGCCTCTGTATTAACAGTCCAGCAATAAAACCACTAGGCCATCGCCTCCCCATGGGATTTAGAACCCACGGTTACTCACTTGACAAAAAGTCTATTTAAGGAACATCAGATCCACATGCTGGGTTCTCAGGTGAATTTCCAAAAAATGTGTAGCAACTGACAGGTGTGACTTTCTTATCGATCGCTCCAATTGCAGCAAAATCTGAGGAATCTTTCAGGGTAGGGGTGTCAGTCTGGGTGAAATGCTGTTCAGAGGATCGGTGTGTGTTAGACAGGCTGAATGGCCTGTTTCTACACTGTAGGGATTCTATCACTGATTGTCAACAATACGCCATGCAGACTATGATCCACACTGCGTTATAAGTCTCCTCATTCAACAATAGAATTTGGTAATTGCTATTGGGTCAACAATTCTCCCAATTAATGGGGAAGTAATGATAAATATTCAAAGGAAACCCAGTGATCAAAGTTTAGCTACCCAGTACTGCCATCGCTGGGAAAGGCAGCACATAGACTCCCACCACCCCAACCCTCCCATGTTGTCCTGTCAAATGTAATTGGATTGAAATCCATTCCCACATAGGTACAAAATAACTCCTGCAAAAGCTTGCTTCCTGTACAGAGATCTCAATTGAGACTTTAGCATGGCATATAGTATCACAAAACTGGCATCACAGTTGAACCTGAAAATGGTTCAGCCTTGCAATTCACACTCCAAATCACACCGAATGTAAAACCAAATAACCTGGTCTTATTGTGCCTCTGGTCTTCATTATCTTTTTATGGACTGATCACGGCAAGGGCCAAAAAGCTGACGGGAATTTAGGAGGATCATCTTTAGGGTGGAAACCCAACACAAGCAGCTTCCGCCCCACTGAGCTGCCAAAAATTATAACTTGGCCCGGTTATATGTTTAAATTACACTGAAAGTTGTATGAAGTCTCTAGGCCTATGTCTTACGTTACACTGTTACACCCTATGCCTAAAGCAAATATCAATGATTAAGACTGTACTCATTCAGAATCATAACTGACCTCTGATCTAAAGACTTTGAAAAAGAATGCACTGATGATATAGGCTGCTGATTCTATAGTTCAGGTGATTACACAGACATAAAACAGTTATTGTACTAACTAGTACCTTTCATGACTGTGGGACATCCCAAAACACTTTATAACCATTGAAGTCCTTTTGAAGTGTGCTTACTGTTGTAATATACTGGAATACAGGAAATGCAGCAGCTAATGTACTCACACAAAGGAGACCCACTATCAGCAGTAACACAATGACCAAATAATTTGTTTTAGTGATGATGATTGAGAGATAAATATTGTCTACAACATAAAGGAGAACTCATGTGTTCCTCTTCAAGGGATGCCTTACATACACTTACAGGGCTTGTTTAATGTCTCATTTGAAAGACAATACTTAATATGACAATGCATCACTCACATTCTTTATAGAATTGTCAGCCTAGATTACATGGTCGAGTCCACTAGAGACTTGAATTTACAAATTCCTGACTCAGATGCCAATGGCTCAATGTTTTCTTTTTCTTAACTGTAAAAACCCACAATGTAAACAAGCTGCCAATAACACTCCAGGAAAACTGTCAGCATTTGCCTTCATTCCCTTCTGAAACTGATAGCAACTTTTGACATGGCAAATGCTCAAATGTGGAAATCCAGAAGTTCCTGGAAGTTATTGGAGTTGAGGTTATCAGATCAGCCATGATCTCATTGATGGGCTGAATGGCCTACTTCTGTTATTATGTCACTTTTTTATGGTCATATGGCTTCTTCATTCCTCCACAGAGTAAAATGTTAAGATTCTCAGAGACAAAAATTGCTAGAAATCAATTGGTGTGAGCTTCCACTTTTTGTTCTATCATTCCTGCCTTAAAAAAGACTCTTAAAAAGGTTAATGAGATGTAATTGAGATTTTGATGACTTATCATACCATAATTACACCCGAGAACCCTCTCTGACCCTGAAACATTTGTTTAAATTCATGGAAAGTCAAATCTGTCTTTCCATGAGAAAAATCTCATAGATATCTGAATTAATATTTTTGAAAGTTAATTACATTTCAATTTCTTCCTTAAAATGTACCAATCTTTATTTTACTTTGTGAAATTAGACATATGAGTCATAAAACCTGCTTTTTAACATTGTCTTTTGCTGCCTGTGAGATATTTTTAATGTGATTTGTTGTTTAATAACATAATTATATCACTGGATGACTTCAGGGGTCACAGAATGAGATTAACAGTTGGAGAAATGAAATCCACACCACAAACCTCACTAGATGTTTGTAGGCATTTTCTTCAAAGTCAGCGAAGAGTAAAAGCGCTTCAATACTAATAGTAAATCATGAGCCAATGCAAAGCCTCCCCCAGCATGTTGCAATGATCTTCTTATATTTCAGGCACTCGTAGTGCATCAGTGTAACATTTTTCATAATATCTGTCCTTCTGATATGTTTAAACTGCAGTCCTCAGAAGGTAGAATCTTCTGCTTATTGAAGAAAATCGGGAGTTGGGACAATTTCCAGCTTTCAACTCCTGCCAAGACCTGCAGTGTGCCTTATGCGTGCACTGACTTTAACAGAGTTCATCTTTAAGGACTCTATGTACTGTGTGGATACAACTTTGCAACTCTACCTGGCAATTAGTCTTCTGTGACTATGCAAGCTGCACACACAGACATCAGATAGCTTGCTGTACTATTTGCTTCATCATTTGTAATTTGTTTTTTCCGGTTTCAAGTAAACTCGTCCATTAACGTTAGTCAGTCGCTCATAAGAGATTGATTATCAGACCTTGATCATTGACATGAGCACCTGTCAGTGTATTATTCCTGAAGGCAAGCTCTCCACTGGCCACCTCCATGGTGCCTGAGGCAACAGATCCAATAAGAATGTAATAAATTGGAGGGGCATCTAAATACTCTAATCTCTGAATTTACGTCCAGTCCACATTCAAATCTGCCTTCACAGGATTGAAGAGATTCCAGCCTCAGTGACAGTTTATTTCACTTTAGCTGTCGTTTTATTTTTTGAGGGCTCATTTAAGACTCAGCAATAAAACTCGTTAGCTTTTTCATACTTGTCAGGTAGATGGATTCTTTATTGCCATTCCCTAATCTGTGTTTATACTCCAGACATGAAGGTTCTGCAAACTGTGTATCACTCAGAGATTCTGTCAAGAATACAACATATAAAATCAAATGTCAAATATAATTCCCCATCAATGAGCACTTAAGCAAATTTTTTTGTCAATGAACTCAGCGAGGGAAGAGAATAACTAATTTTACAGTTTTTTTATCGGTTGATTCACGACAGCAAAATTCCTAAACAATGTCACATCCTTTTGACAGTTTTTCAGTTGGAATTCTGTTAATCTCTGAATGTGGTAAACTTTGCTGGAACACTGCAATTACATCTTGGCAGGGATGCCATTTCAAAGCCCATGAGCTACAGACAACGTGCAGAAATGAAGACGTGTATCAAGATTGTTTACACAGAAGGATCATTGCTGATATTGCCCCACATTTAACATGCATAAGTGAAAGACAAACATATCCTCACCATCTGACCCAAACAGTAAACCAAGACTTTATTGCTGGAACCTGCAGGAGACAAGTTTATGCTGAGACTATCCTAATGTACAGCTGAGAAGGTTCAGTGCTTAGAACACCTGGATCACAGCATCTTTGCCATGGTTACTATCATTCCCTTCCCAGCATGCCTGCTAAGCTTATCTCATCACCCAGGATTGAGACCATTTCCCCCTCAGGTAATGTGAAGCAAGTCAGTCAAGGCAAGCTGAGGCAGATTAATGTAGTGTCACTGGTTTGTGTTATCCCTGTGAAAGATTTGCACTGATCACACGAGCTGATTAGATGGGAATTCTGTCTAATCAACATGATCTAGAAAAGTACATCCTGATTTCATAACACAAGTTTTTGTGCAGAAGTTCAGTAGGTCGGCCACCGGCAACTGCCCATTCATATTCACATCATGAAAACACAATTTTATACTCTAAGTACACACATTCATTGACTTTCAGGCTTATTCTTTGACAAGAATAATGCATTTCCTGTTTCACAGAAATGAAAATTATAGGTAGATTTTATTTCACAAATCAGAGCTCTGAAGGTTAAGATAACTAAATTAACCATTCACACCTTCCAGCCACCATCTCTTGGCTTCTTCTATGCATACAAGTATATATGGGTGAAAGGTCCTGGTTTAAGACTAGCTAGAGGGATTTTTAAAAAAAGATTGTAATCTCTGATTTGACTGAGGGAATTAGTTTTGCAGTAATATCTCTCTGTTGCACTTTTTTTTTCTTTTATACATTTTTTTACTCTTTGCTATCCAAAGTGATATGGTCACTTCCCGAATTTATGCCCAGCACTTTTTCAGAACTCCACAATTTTTGAGTCTCTCCAATATTGTTGCATTCCTGCCATATCATTGACACAGTGCTAACTGTTGTGAAAAATTGCATCCACTGTGCCTGTTACCATGGTGCATAATTCCTTTTCATCCCTGCAACCTCTCTACTGCCTTTTTCACAGACAACAAACAATCCTTCACCTCTGTTTTTCTCGGCTGCCTTTCTATGTTGATCTAGCCAATCATAGCTAAAGCATCTCCAGCAATATATTCTTTCATCACCTCAACATAATTACCTCTTGAATTGCCAAAGCCGAATCCAACCGATTCCTCACCTGCATGTTACTCTGTACCAATTATCCTCAGTAGGTGCGGGGTGAAATCGGAATTTATTGAAAATCCATCCACTAACACACCTAGCATTGGACCCCAGACATTAGCTTTCATATGTTACTGACTACATCCAGCTCTACCTGAAAATCTCAGCAGATCAGGCAGCACCAATGGAGAGAGAGTAAGCTACTGTATCAAGTCTAGATGACCCTTCATTAGAGCTCTGAAAGTTAGCTTGCCCACTCTCCATTGTTGCTGCCTGATCTGCTGTGAATTGCAGCCATCTTTTGTTTTCAGTACAGATTCCAGCATTTCCCGTCATTTGCTCCAGTTCTACCTGTACCTTCCTCGATGCTACCATTACCTATCCACTTTGGGCCACTTCTCAGAGTCTTGGATGAACTGCAAATGCGTCAGGCTTTGTAATCACCACTAAACCTACCCCCTTCTCCAGCCGCTGACTGAGCTGGAAGCCATTTGTTCACAATCTCTGTATTGTCTTGAACTACAGGTTCACTTGCAAAGGGAGCCTTGTTTCACATTGATATGTGACCTATTTCTGCCCTCAACTCAGCCCATCTGATGCTGAAGGTTTCATTCTTCCTTCTGTCGCCATAGACTCAACTTTTTGAATACTTTCATGCCCTATGTGCCATAAACTTAAGGTCATCCAAAAGTCATGCATTAATAGTTCAACTGCACCAAGTCCTGCTCACCCATTACTTGTATCCTTACTGTACTACATTGGATTCCAATTGTTCAAAGCCTTAATTGAAAATCCTCATCCTCGTGTTAAAAGCTCTTCATGCACTCACTGCTCTATGTTTCTGTAACCTCATCAACAACACTCCTCAGTGTCCCTGTTAATGGATCAGCCCTCCTTTTGGCCACCATTGCCAATCTTGCCTTCAGATTTCCAGGCGTCATATTATGGAATCCCTCCCGAAGCTCTGCAAATTCTCCACATGTCTATTTTCCTTTAAGACCAATACTAAAACTTAACTCCTTGACAAAGTTTTTTTGTTACCCATCCTAAAATATATATTTCTTTTACTCACCATCGTTTTGTATGATGATTGCTCTACTAAGGACCGCAAAAAGTTTTATTTTACATGAACAACTCCATGTAAATGTCATTTTTGTTTTCTCTCACTTTACTTTTCTCCCTACCATTTATCACTTGCTCTAGTTTATCTTTTTCATGAATTTCTCTCAGTTAATTACCACTCTTTCCATCCTTTCACATCTGATACACCCACATATTCCCACTCCATGACAAATCTTTCAGCAACAAAAGAGAATACTTTCACTTGCTTTTTAAAGCAAACCTCTTGTTGTTGTGCCAATAGTAATTGAGATTCACAGAGAGAAGACAGAGAATCTGTGATACATGACAGTGCTCTACGCAGAATCTTGCACATATATAAAGGTGCTGTAATTGCCCAGGAAGTGTAAATTTCCCATTGGGATGATTTACACTGCCTGGGTTCCTATGCTAACGTCTCTCTGATCTTAGAGTTACAGACCATTTGAACAAGGAATATTTGGCCCCTTGAGACTGCTCCACCATTCATTGAGATCATGGCTGATCTGATTTTAACTTGAATTCTACATTCCTTGGTAATCAAGAATCTATCTACCTCTGCCTTAAAAATACTTGACTTGGGAAAGATATGCAGCATTTACCCAGTTACTTAACTATGAATGTTCAGCTGTTTAATCTCTGGTTTAGCTCAGTGGTTAACAGAATTACTGAACCCATCAGCCCCCACATCACAATAAACCTCCCAATCCAAACCAACTATCGTCAATCTGACTACCACCCCATGAAGCAACTGTATGTCTCTTTTCCTTGTTGTCATCACCTGTATTTCCCTCCTCCTTAGCCATCAGATGTTGTAATGGATTAGAGGAGATACTGTACATGCCAAGAATCAGATAAGAGAGATAGCAGGTGGAAGCTTGTGGGTGTGTAGGATGCTTAGGGATGCCACTGCAACAGCGCAGTTGCCCACGTAAAACAGGAATCATTTTACTGACCACACAAACTCCATTGGTAGGAGCAAGGTGCCTACCATGAGTTTAAAAGATTTGTTCTCAGAGATTATGAGTTTAAGGTTGGGACTGCTGTTGAGCAAATCACAACTACTGCAAAATTTCAGGAGCACTCCTACACTGAAGCAGCATGTTACGGTCATGCAGGGATACTGGCATCGAAGCAAGGGAATGGGAATGACTGGATTGCTCTGGAAAAAGCCAGCGTGAACACAGTTTATCCTATGTCATAAAAATCTCATGGTTCTCTTGTGTCTAATACAGTAGTTCTATATTTAGAAACATTACCTTCCCAATTCTTTTCATTTATACGTTATTTTATTCAGATGAGCCATTGCTTAAAAACAATGCATTTTGTATGGCATGAGCCTTCAGAATAAGCCTTTCTTGATCAAAGATTGACAACTAAAGAAGGAAAGAACTAATATTGTATTCTCTAATATTGTATTTAATACTAATATTCAAAGCACAGTGAATCTTAGCATGGCTGCTTGGGCTGGTAGCAAAGACATCTTCATTGGCAAATAGAGAAACAGAATTAACTTCAGAAAAAAAACATGAAATTAAACTAACTAATTAAATTAAAACCACTTGTTACAATAAATACAAGAAATAGAAATTTGCAATACATTATAAGCAATTCCCTGAAACAGTCCTCATAGTACTGTTGTTGAATCTGTGACCACAACTAAAACCTGTAACATTACTCACTTGGAACAAAATCCAATATTGCAACACTAACTGTAAAACAAGTTGTCATTATCATGACAAAGCTCAGTTCTCAGGTGGTCAGATTCCAGCTCTCAGGCATCCTCAGGCAAAATGATTGGACTTCAATACACTAAAAGACAATAGTGTGTTGAAGTCAGCATGACTTCAATTTGGATCATAGATTTTTGGATCTTGTTCACATACAAAAGGTAAACTTTCCACTGTGCACCCTGGATCACTCCATTATATTGAACCAGGCCAGATTTCACATTGTTATAAATACCCTACCAAATGAGGCTATGTATATCATAAAACTGCAGGAGACATTTCCTGCAATTTTACATTCATTCTCCATAGCTAATACATTCTCGGAAAATCAATCTTATTTTTACTTGTATTTGTGGATAAAACTGATCCACTTTTGGATGGCATCCAACAGGAGGATTTGAATGGAAGAGAATTTAAGCTGGTGGTATTCGGGTTTTCTGGTCATTTTTCTTTAACATGCTCCTTTTGCAACTGTTTCAAATAATTTAGTTCATTAATCTAATGTCCAATGCAGTGTTATATAGACCAGGGAGCTTCCAGATAGAGTTTCTCTTTTCTGTATCCTGGAAGATTCCCAAATATGGCATAATGCATAACTAAAAATGTGAAGGGGGCAGATTGGTGTTTGTTGCATTACTGCATTAATTCTAGACCAGACAGGCTGTACCTCTAAGACAGTTATATTTCATCACAATATGCTTCGCCAACAGGAACCTGGGGGTCATGGTCAAGGGGAAGATGCAGAGGAGTAATGTTCCTGGAAGACTGGCAAAGGATACCACACCACCTGAACATGGTTTGAGGTCACCACCTGGGTCAGAGACATCTCCGCAGTGAGAAGTAGCCAACACAGCTGAGAGAAGGTGATGATCTCTTCCACTGCACCAGGATAAGAGTCACACACTTCCCTCTGCTACCTCACACTCATCCTATTTCCACTACTGCAAACACCTACTAAGGTCTGCTATTCTTGTTATTGAATTCAATATCTTCCCTCACTCATTCTCACCTAGTCTGACCTCCCACACCACCAACCATGGCTGCTTATTCCTTTAAACACCTCACTTGATATCCCTCACCTGCACCAGCACCTATAGCTGTGCTACCCACTTCGATCTCATTCAATGTCTCTCTTTATCTCATTACAGGAAAGACAGCACACAACAGAGCAGAGTATAGCTGTATGGTTAACTCATTGACCCTGCTTCCTTAGGCTTGATCTAAGTCCTGTCTCATTGACTTCAAACCGCAAGGTGACTTCATCATTTACACTGTAATATTTCAGCATTGGCTTGTTGCTTGATTTTAGAGAATGATGTTCCTTGTTCTGTGCCACAAAGACAGCGCGCATCCCAGTTTGTGACTTGCTGTAATCGTTCACTTTCTGACAATAAATTGGACAAAACCTTTGCCAATGAGTTGACAAATCCAACAAATTGTGCACTGTCTGTTGGTCACTGTCTCGCTGCTATAACTCTCACTTTTTCAGAATCCAAGCAAAAACATTTTGTTGTTAGTACATGTCTGTGTACCTGACATCGGGCATCTTGAACTGTAATTTTTATTGTTCAAATTCAGGTTCCCCCAGCGAGTTCTGTTGTGAAGTCACAATAGATTTTGATTCTGGTTCACAATGGTTTCCTCCATTGTGTGTCTGCATCTGTTGGGATCATCCAAAAAAAGCTTCCACACCAGAAAGATCACTAAGATCATGTAGTCTCCATTGATGGTCTTCTGGAGTAGTGTAATGGCATACACAACAATCTATATCTCCTGAATGGCATCCAGAATGTAATTAGAAATCTACCACATTCATCTAGCTCCACTTATCAGTAACCATCTTTTGCATGTAGGGCACTGGATACTTTTGTCGTTTTGGCAAAATTCCTTCAATGGTTGGCATGGAATAGCCAGATCTCTTCAAGGCTTTACTTGTTTTGGCTTTTCAGTCCAAGCTTTAGACTTCCTCCACTGAGATGTGTGACATTTGCTTGCTGTCCATGGTATGGAATTCCAGATGCCCATTCATATTATTCGACTGGGCTCGCAGAGTATTCTGTCCGCTCACCAGGAATATCATGCAGTACATTAATCATGGGTGACTTTTGTCTTCTTGTATATTGGGAAAATCAAATTTGCAAAGATAGCCACAAGGATGAATGTATAGAGTGTATTTGGATTGTTTCCTTGCTCAATATGTCATTGATACAACGAGGCTTGGATCAGGCTTTTAGATCTGACAATGTAAAGTGGGACAGTAAATTACCGTAGAGTAAAAGATCCACTAGGGAACAGCAACCATAACATGGTAGAATTTAGAATTCAGTTTGACAGTGAGAAACTTGGGTCAGGAACAACTGTACTAAACTTAAACAAGGGTAATTACATAGGAATGAGGGCAAAGTTTGCTATAGTGGACTGGGAAATGGGTTTAGCTGAAAAGACAGTTGAGAAGCAATGTTTTAGAAAATAGTTGATGACTCAAAGCAAAGCTAAATCCTACTGGGGAAGGAAGATTCTAGGAAGGGGATAAACTGAGTGTGACTAATCAGGGTAGTTATCAAAATGAAAGAAAAAAAACAGACAATATGGCAAAGATTAGTGAAAAATCAGAGGACTAAGAAAATTTTCAAAACCAACAAAAAATGACCAAAAGATTATTAAAGAGAGATAAAATAAACTATGAGGGCAAAGTAGAAAATCGGATAAAAATGAACAGTTAGAGCTTTTTGAAATACCAAAAAAAAAGGGCCACAGATAACATAGACCCCTTAGAGAATTAGGCAGGGGAAATAATAATAGAAAATTAAGAATCAATGGAGGAGTTTAATCAATATTCAGCATTAGTCTTCATGGTGGAGGACAGCAATAGCATTCCAAAAATATTAAGTAGGGGTGTAAGGGTAGAAATAAACATTGTAAGGGTAATAGGAAAGGCATATGGGCTGTTAGCCTTTATTTCAAAAAGAATAGAGTATAAAAATAGGGATGCCTTGCTAAAACTATACATGGCACGAGTCAACTCACACCTGGAATACCATAAATACTTTTCATCCCTTTATCGAACGAAAGATATACTGGTCTTAGAGTCAATCCAGAAAAAGTTCACTCGGCTGATACTGGGTATGGCGGGTTTTCTTATGGGAAGTTGAGTAGATTGGGTTTCTACCCATTGGAGTTTATAAGAATGAGGGGAGACCTATTGAACCATATATTGATTACAAGAGGACTTAACAAGGTAGAAGCTTAGTGGTTGTTTCTCCTTTTAAGACAGGGTGAGGAAGAATTTCTTCTCTCAGGGGATGGTGAATCTATAGAATTGCATACCATGTAGGGCTGTTGAGAGTAGAAGGTCGTTAAGTATATTCAAGGCTAAGAGACACAGATGTCTGATCTGTAATGGAATCAAGGGTTATGGGGGCAAGGCAGAAAATTGGAGTTGAGGATTATCAGATCTGCCATGATATCACTGAATGGCAGAACAGACTCAAGAAGCCTACTTCAGTTCCTTTGGTCTTGTGGCACCATTAAATAGCCTTAACTTTACTTTCACAAGTTTCTTTTTTGGAGCGCCATGTTGAGCCACTTTACACAGGTATGTGAAGGTCATGATGTTGCATGTTGCACCAGTGTCTATCTTGTTATCTTAATGCTCTCCTTCTGCAGTCATTATTCCAATAGTCATGAATCATGCCTTACCTATCGAACTGAGTGAACTGATCTGTTTATGGGGTATAAATACAGAATCTTTAGCCAACATTTCTCCAGGGACCACCTGCATCTACTTGTTGGGCTTCTTCTTAACCACACACACGTGTGCAAAATGATTCAGTTTCTTGCGGTGAGAACACTTCTTTGTCCTTGCTGGACATGCCTTATACTCCTCCGCAAAATGTTTTCCACAATATTTGCATCCTGCGTTTCGTCTGTCATTGGTCTGCCCCGTGTGCCTGGGATATCTGTCAGCATATTGCAAGACATGATCTGTTCTGCCATGAATATGCTATAATGGTTGTTTCGCGATCTTGGCACTTCTGCACAGGTCAATTACTCACCTGAGTGTAAGTTTGCCTTCTTTCAATAGATAATATCGCTCATAAAGTCATGCCTCTAATTAGCTCATTCTTTAATTGTGCAAATTCACAGGTTTCTGTCAGCCGAGTTCATAATGCTACACATTGATCAATGGACTCTTTTTATCACTTTTTTTCGTCTAGTATTTAACATGTACTATTCATAAATAACATTCACTCACAGCTTCAAGTGTGCCTTCAAAGATTTTAAAATTTCTGCTGTGTGTGTTTTGTTTTTTCTTTCCTTCTCTTCATAGAGATTTAGGGTTTAATAAGTTTTTAAAACAATCTCTTCCCAACAGTGACAAAAATGCATCAACGTATACTTGTTCTGGTTTGTTTAACAAATCCGTAGCTATTGTATATTTCTGCTGTTGTTTAAGGGAGAATTCCCAGTTTTGTCTCATATCCCCTGTCATTTGAACAGGAGCAGATAGGAGACAGCTATTTTCCCTTAAATCTTTTTAACCATGAGCTTCATTTTTCTTTCCAGTGGAAGCTCTCAGCTCTGCTGCTGTGCTCTTTATTTCTGATCTGGAAATTCACTTCTGTGCCTCTTCTGACACCATCTTTTGAGTGTAGAATGCAACAGTGCGTTCAACATAAGGGCCATATTAAAGTGATGCAATGTGTGTGCCTCATTACATAGAATGGTACAACACAGTAACAGGCCCTTCAGTCCACTATGTCTGTGCCACCCACGATGCCATTGTAAAGGCATCCTATCTGCCTGCACATGGTCCATATCCTTCTATTCCCTGCTTGTTCATATGTCTGTCGAAATGCCTCTTAAACTTTGCTATCATATCTGCATCTACCACCTCTCCTGGCAGCGCATTCTGAGTACCTAACACCCTCTGCGCAAAAAAAGCTTTCCTCACATCTCCTTCAAATCTTTCCCCTCTCACCTTAAATTTATACATCTAGTATTTGACATTTCCACCCTGGGAATAAAAAGACTCCAACTGTTTAGCCCATCCACATCTCTCATAAGTGGAGATGAGAGATCTCTTCTATTAGGCCATCCCTCAACCTCTGATGGTCTAGTAAAAACAGTCCAAGTTTGTCCAGCCTCTCCTTACAGCTAATACATTCCAATCCAGGCAACATCCTGGTAAACCTCTTTTGCACCCTCTCCAAAGCTTCCACATCCTTGCAATAGTTTGGGGACCAGCATTACACATTATACATCAATTGTGGCCTAACTCAAATTTTGTTTTACAGTTGCAACATGGCTTGCCAACTTTTATACTCAATGCCCCAACCAATGAAGGCAAGCATGCTGTATATCTTCATTATCATCTCATTCATTTGTGTTGCCACTTTCAGGGAGTTATGGACTTGGACCCCAAGATCCTTCTGTATATCAGTGCTTCTAAGGGTCCTGCCATTTACTGTACACTTTCCACTTGCATTTGACCTCCCAAAATGCATCACCTCACACTTGTCTGGATTCACCTCCATCTGCCATTATTCTTCCCAACTTTCCAACTGATCTATATTCTGCTGTAGCTTTTGACAACCTTCTTCACTATCCACAACTCCGCCAATTTTCGTGACATCTGAAAACTTACTAATCAGGCCACCGACATCTTCATCTAAGTCATGTATATATATTACAAAAGACAGAGGTCCCAGCACTGATACTTGCAGAACACCACCGGTCACAGGCCTCCAGTTTGAAAAACACCCATCCACAACGATCCTCTGTCTTCTACGTCCAAGGCAATTTTGTATCCAATTTGTCAACTTACCATAGATCCCATGCGACTTAATCTTTTGGACGAGTCTACCATGAGGGACCTTGTCAAATACTTCAGTAGAGCATTGTAGAGGTCACATGACTGTGGCAGCCTAGAGAAGCTGTTTGCACGTGATTGCATTTCAATCCAAACAAGGATGATGGAGGTTGCAGCACCAAGTGCAAATCCTAGTTTAGGGCGAGGAAACTGATCACAACATTTCACATAAGTTGCTGGAAGAAAATCAGGCTGGTTCCTTCACAAGCATACATGCCAATCTATACAATAGTCACTGAACATGTACTGGTTCATTTGGACACAGGCTTTTAAAAACAACAGCGCTTTTCCCCACTCCAATACGAATATTCATCTTTATCTACTGATAAGTCTGGAATAATTGCATCTGTGACCTTCAGGAGAGGACACCATCAGGCTCGGAGGTGTGATGATCCCATGTTTGAATAACATACCAAGACTGACTATACCAACATGTCACCCATGATTAACAACCCTTGGGACATTGAGCCAGAGTATTTAGTAAAAAGTGAAAAAAATGTAAATGATTCAAATTTATTAGTCAAGGGCGAAAGTGTAAAAATGCAGAGTTAAATTAATCCATTTAATGAGACAACTTCATACAGTATTTAAGACATTAGTTCAGCCAAAAGCAACATTACTCATTTCATGCTGAGATATGGAAAGGTGACTTGTTTTGCTTTAGTTATCGTGCATGTCAATGTTTTGGCCTCAACACATTGCAGGTTTGCCCTTCTTTTAGTCTGCTTTTGATGCAAAAGAAACTGATAAAGGTAAAGAATTAATTAAGCTAAAAAGATAGATAAGACACCTCAATATGAGCTGATTTGAAAAACATACACCACTATTTGCATTTCACACAGCAAAGTTGTCCTGAGGTGGAAAAACATTGACTGAAGCAACAAATCAGCACTCAAACTCTTCCACCTTTAACCTTCGAGTGGCAGTTTAGGATTTGCAGGTGGTAAAGGATGACAGGTCTGGGCTGGGAAAGACATGCAGTTGAGGAGGTCAAACAGTGCTGTCAGGGACAAGAGGAAATCATTCATTTTAGGATTATATCAACCTATGATTCATTGCTATGACACGCTCTGGGGATATTTGCTTACAACGATTGCTAATTACAGTGCCTCAGGACACTGGATGTAAAGCATTCGCATTTTTGCTAGTTTTCAATTTAGCTTTCAAAATTTTTTGTCTATTTATTTTACACTACTTTTTAATCATAACATACGAAAAGGAAACATTTTGTTGAATACTTTGTGTGGCATCTGTACTAACTCATGTTGTGGTGCATCTGAAAATCTAATAGAGCCCAGAACCTCCGAGCAAGTACAGTTTTGGGAAACTTCCCAATGGCATGTGGATAGAATCCTGTTCGGGCTGTGTGACAATAGGAGGCTGTAAAAGATGAGGAGATCAGGGCATACTGTGCTTGCATTTGTAGCTCACTAAACCCCCCCAGATCCTGAAATCTTTTACCAATTAATTTATTACACCCAGCTACTTTTGGATACAAGTGAGGAGCAAATTCAAGGCCCACAGTGTAGTGTCATTGTGAAGTTAAACTTGTTCCAGATTGATGCTAAACTTGGAATGTCACTGCACCCTTAATGAACTTTGTAAGAGCAGGCGTGCCTACCTTTAATATATCACTGCACTCATTTAACATTTTGAATACTGGTTGCTATTCTCAGTTTTCAATATATTAAATTTCTCTCACAGGTTTCACCTTACCTTCTATTACCTTCTAAATATATAAAGCAGTTAAAAAAACTCCAACTCAGAAAACCTTCCACTCTGTTGGCAATAGTGCAATGGAGCATGCTTCGGTGACCCTGCATCTGATCCTGTCAGATCATCTGAGGTCAGAGGATGGTCATGTCATTTATATCTCATTGTCAGGCACCTGAAGTAATATGAGTGCATTTGTACCAGGCTATGGAGAGCACTCAAATAGAGTCCCAGCAGGCATTGTAACAGAGCCTGGAAACGCCAAGCAATGCAAGCCTGACAAGCATGTTTGATCAGCAGGTTACCAGCACGACTCAAAATTTCATAACATTTGACCAATTATAAATGTAGCCAAGAAATCTTTATGCCAGTACTTTGAAATGAGTTGAGATTCCAGGCCTTGCTGAGCCCTAAACCAATTGTGTGCCAAATTCATCCCAGCTTTCCAATTGCTGGGCAATAGGGAAGTCGGGCTATGGAAATCCTCAGTGCTGATTTCCAGTCTCTTCAGCTCAGTTGCCACTGATCTTAGGGCATCATAGTTAAGATTGGGGACATGATATCTTAACTGGAAACTATCAGTTACACAGCTTAAATAGAAGGCCCACATGATTTAGCAACTGGGAAATATTATGTTTCTTCTGAGTTAGTGGAGTTTAGTGCCAGAATGCAATGAACACCATGTGTGGGTAATAGTGGGGGAATGGTTAAAGTATAAGTCTCCAATAGCTCCATCCACACAGCAAACATTAGCTCAGGAATTCTGAGGCGAACGTTCTTGTAAAGGCTTAAGCCTAAATTGAGTATGCTGTTACCAGGCATTCAAGATGAAGGTAGAGGCACCAAATTGGTAGTGCCAGGGGTTTAGTGTGTGCATTGACTACAAGGTCTTGTTGGTCAATCAGAACTTGGCAAAGAAACTGGGATACCACCATAGGAAATTCACTTAAGAACTTGAGGGGTACAATTGTTTAACCATCGTCCTCATCCATGGCGTATATTTGACCAGGCTACTCCAGGAATTAGATTCAGAACACCGCGCATAAGCTGAGGGATGACATGTACCTACCCAAGGCTATTGCAAGGCTATTGCATTTACCTGCAGTTAATGTATATACCTTTAAATTGGATGCATTGTGAAAAAACAATTTGTCCCCAAGTCCGAGACAACAAGGTGCAGGGCTGGATGAACACAGCAGGCCAAGCAGCATCATAGGAGCAGAGAGGCTGATGTTTCGGGCCTAGACCCTC
>NC_063354.1:14631319-14663567 GCF_021869965.1 Rhincodon typus
AGGGTCTAGGCCCGAAACGTCAGCCTCTCTGCTCCTATGATGCTGCTTGGCCTGCTGTGTTCATCCAGCCCTGCACCTTGTTGTCTCGGATTCTCCAGCATCTGCAGTTCCTACTATCTCTTGTCCCCAAGTCCCTTTATCAGAGCAGTGCAGGGACATTCAATATCCACTTACAAGTAAAGACAGGCTCATCTGAAGTAACTTCACAGGGGGCTGTGAATGAAATCAGCAGTTAACTGCAGCTTTCAACATGGAAGCTTGAAGAGCTGTTTTTGTGTCATTGATTTCTCAGCCCTACAACACCTACTCTATAATAGATACACATTAACTTCACTAAAATCTCATTTCAGGTTGAACAGGTTTTAACCTCACACAACATTAATGGAAAAACCAATAACACTACATGTAGATGAAGTAATGTGTTGGTAGGTATATGAAGGGAAAAAGAGAGCAATTATGAATGAGGAGGAAATATTATCATATACCTAAAGGTGCAAGCTCTTCATTAACAGCAGTGGATGGACAGAAGATTTGCACCAACATGAACTGAGGTTGGGATGGAGATGAGTCCCAGCATCAACTTTAATTTATGTTGATAGACACTCAGATAGAGCATCAGTGGAAGTGAAAGGCAGGTGGAAATGAAGGAAGGGAAGAGGTGCCATGTCCAGATGAACTGAGGGAAGAATAAAGAAGTAATGAGGTAACGAAACACGTTAACCATCAGATGTAGCAAGAGAGAGGGAGCAAAATCACATTTCCACAATAACCGTAAATTGTGCAGAACCGTGAGAGAAATCCTTCAATTTCTGCCATATTCTTCCATTGCACCAAACTGTATCTGCAGCTTAAGTTATGACAAGCTCATGTATCATTTTCTGTGTATCTTCCTGCAGTCAGCCCATATTCAGGGCAGCTTTTGTGTTGCCAGCTTTTAGCCGCATTTTGAGAGAGTTATAGCTTTGCTTGTACAAATGCTGCCTCAGTTGCTAAGATTAAGGGGAGGCGATGGCCTAGTGGTATTATCGCTGAACTGTTAATCCAGGAAACCCAGACAACATTCTGGGGATCTGGGTTTGAATCCCACCATGGCAGATGGTGAAATTTGAATTCAATAAAAAGTCTGGAATTAAGAATCTAATGATGACCTTGAATCCATTGTCAATTTTTGGGGAAAAACCCATCTGGTTCACTAATGTCCTTTGGGGAAGGAAACTGCCATCCTTACCTAGTCTGGTGTACATGTGACCCTAGACCCACAGCAATGTGGATGACTCTTAACTGCTCTTTGGGCAATTAGGGATGGACAATAAATGCTGCCTGGTCAGTGACATCCTCATCCTGTGAATGATTAAAAAAATTAAGCAAGTTCTTCCAATTTATTGCCAGACAGCATCAAATAATAATACATCTTTGTAGAATCGAATCCCATGTTTACAGGAGGTGCATGAGCTCGATTTACATCAGATGGAGACAATTTGTCTTGTACTTAAAAAAAAGACCTCTCCTTAAATATGTTTATTACCTGTACTCTAAAATTATATAAATATGGCCAAAGGTTCAGTCCTTAAGATCATGGCCTGATGTGGCATAAGCAAAGCAAAACCCTGAGCCAGAAAGAAGTAAAGCCAAGTAGGAATGTATAAAACCAATGTTAAAAATCCGACTTTTATTACACACAAACTATTTACCGCTGTCACCCAAGCTCGAGCCAAGTTGCTTAATTTAAAAGAGCTTCCTTTGTAGGGCTTGTAGCTAATAAATGTGCTTGAACAGTCTTGATTTTAAAAACATGAACAACTGCAGGGGGCTCCCCTCAAGATCCCTGACACCTGAAGGGAGATTTGCTCCTGCCAACCAGGAATATTGCTAAAGCTGAATCAGCCTCATCCAAATAGACTCAGTCATTTAACTTTGAACAGTGAAAGAACAGTGAATGTTAATCCTCTGTAAGCGGCACATCTAGCAATGATAAAGGGGTGTATACTGATAGAAAGTTGAAATGCCCACTTTGAGGTCACTTCTTCCCAAAGCATGAAAATCAGGGAGCTTTCGGTCACTGCCCAGGAATACAATTTCCTTTTGGCAGTCCCATTACCAAGTAACGCCAAGGTCAGAAGGCCAGAAAATCAGGGGACTCACAATTATATACATCCAGGGAGACTGCGAGCTGTCCTGGTTGGGCCATGTGGCAGGAAATACAAGATCATCGCTGGGAGGTGGCTGTAGACCACAACAGCCCATTCTAATGCTGTTTCCACAACTTTCCCACCAGATTTGAATAGGATAGTGGAAAACAATCCAGATCACTTTGTGGAATAGATTACAGTGTCATTCAAAATGAGTCTCTGGGATGCCTGGTTATTATTTTTAGTTTGTTAATCACCGTGCGCCACTTTGATTTTGCCAATCCATACTTTCCAAGTCTGATTAAATTGCAATATCACGTTTGTACATGCATAGCGCACAGGAATTTAGATCTTCTTGTTCAATCTGTCAGTCAAGTTTTAATTCCCGAAGACATTTTGCACATTAACCCCTCAGTGTTTCAACGACATTTTTTTTTTAACAATTTCCCTTTTGTCAACCATACTTTTATAAATGTTTACCCCCTGAAATTTGAAACTGTTCTAAAAAAGACATATGCTAATGCGGTAGACAAGCATTCACAGTGAAATTAAAGTAATAATGGAAATCTGTGCCCCTACAATGGGAAGATTTTTGAAATAATGGCTGAAAGTTGTCAAGACTTGCACAGAAGTAAAAGGAACAGTAAAAAGCCAAGAACTTCTTAATCACGTCTTTGAAAATGTCGCAAACCATTTCACAGATGTTACGATAGATTACTTTGAACTGAGGTCACTTTTACAGTGTCAACAACTTGGCAACCATTTGCACACAGCAGGTAACATAAACAAGAACAAGATAGACGAATAGTCTAAGTTCACATTCAGTGCTCAGGGAAGAATGTCAACCTTGACACTGGGAGAACTCACTAATCTTCTGAGTGGTTCCATGAGATTTGCAGCATACTCTAGAACCACCAGAATAAGTGGTGTAACGATTCAACCTATTGGACTGCACCTATAAGCATACAGCTCTCCCTCCGCTGAAATGTACATATACTGGCTCAATGAGGAGAGCCCTACAAACTGAGTCAAACTGACAACTGATTTGGAGATTCAAATTTCCATTAACTTAACTGCGGAATTTTGCAGCCAAAAGAACAGCAAAATAGCTATGATGTTATTCAACCTTTTGGGATTATTGCAGGAAATCTGTAATACTACTGAAGTAAATTATTCCATTAATAAAAATGCATTCAGATGTAATAATATGCAAATATCCCAAAAAGATATTAGTCCTATTTTTTGACATTTTGAGCAAAATTCTTGTTTTCTTTCTTCTCTGAGATAGTGTGGGATCTAGCCAAGAATTCTGTTCCGGATATGGGTAACCACAGGCCTTTGTGAAATATCTTTACAAAGCAGGCCACAGTAGAACTAGAAAAGTATGGTCTACAGACTAGTTTAGAAAACCTCACAAAAAAAGGGAAAGGGAACCAAAATACCAAAATGTTAGAGTGATGAGTTCAGTTCATGAAAAGGAATGACAAAACAGTTCAAATGATCTCACTTCCTAAACTTGCCGACATGCTTGTGTCATTCCCTTGAAAACAGGATGAAAGGACACAAGTTTCTCTGGAACTCCTTTTTGTTTTAATATTTAATATCCACATTAAGAAAAAATATGATTTTCTTAAAGCAGCAGCATCCCTCTCTTTCCACCCAAGTCATGAATTTGAGCTCATTAGTGGTTCTTGTTGCAAAAGTGTTTTGGACTGAAAAACATTAATATAATTTTTATCAGGTTTAGAATCCCCACTACAGGTATGCCCATTCCTTTATGTAATTCATTAAAATTTGTGAAACAGAAACAGAAACAGAAAGTGCTGGAGAAACTCAGTAGTCTGGCAGCACCTGTGGACAGAGAAACAGCATCAATGTTTTAAGTCTGGTACGACTTCTTCTGAACATACGACACCCTCTGACTTCACTAATCGCATTTACCAGCTCTTGGCCCTTAGCCCTTGAGGCTATGACAATGCAAATGAATAATTAAATACTGCATAAATGTTACATGAGTTTCTGACTTAATCACCCTTTCAGGCTGTGTGTTCAGACTCCAACACCTCTGGGTAGAAAAAAATTCTCTTTAACTCCCTTTTCAGCTTTCTACCTCTTGCTTTAAATCTATGTCCATGGTTAATGAGCCCTCTACTAATAGATACAGTGCCTTCCTATCCAACCTATCTATGACCCTCAATCTTATACACTTCTAACAGGCTCTCACTCAACCTTTGCTACTCTAAGGAAAACAACCAGTTGGTCCAATCTTTTCTCATTGGTCAGACACTCTATCCCAGGCAGTAGCCTGGTAAATGTCCTCTGCGCTGTCTCTTGTGCAATCACATCCTTCCTCTAATTTGATGACCAGAGCTACACCCCAGTTTAACCAGCATTTTATCTAGTTCCGGCATAATCTTCTTGCTCTTGCATTCTATTCCTCAGCTAATAAGGCCAAGTATCTCATACATCTTCTTAACCACTTTATCTACCTGCCCTGTTACCTACTCTGATCTGTGGATATGCATATCAAGATCTATCTGATCTTTAGTACTTTTCAGACTCCTATTATTCATAGAGTAATTCCTTGCCTTGTGTAATTCCTTGCCTTGATGTGGAGGTGCTCTGAAAGCTTATGTTTTCAAATAAATCTATTGGACTATAACCTGGTATTGTGTAATTTTTGACCTTGTTAATCCAGCCACACCTTTTTAGTTTGAACTCCATTTACTACTAGTCTGTCCAGCTGACTAATCCATTGATATCCTTCTAATAACCTCCCCACCACAAGGTTAAACTGACTGCCCTGTAATTTCCTGGTCAATTCTTTCTTCACTTTTTAATCATGGGACAACGTTAACAATCTTCCAGTTGCCTGGCACTTCACCTGCAAGCACAGATGATCTAAAAATTATCATCAGGGCTCCTGACATTTCGACCTCAACAGCCTGGGATACACTTCATCCAGGCCCTCAGATTTATCCACTTTAAGACTGCTAAATTCTCTCGTACCTCTTCTCTTTCTGTGTTCATTTACTCTAATATTTTGCCTGTGCCTTCCTACCTACCTGTATCATTGTTTTCCACTGTAAATAGTGACACAAGATATTCATTGAGGACTGTGTTCATGTCTTCTGGATGCACACATATTAAGGTCTATGGTCCCTTTTCTTTCCATAATTATTCTCTTGTCCTTTATATATTTTCCAAACGACCTTCTGGGGTTTCTTTCATTTTACAAGCAAATGCTTTCTCATGGACTCACTTTGCTTTCCTAATTTTCTTTTTAAGCACTTTTTATATTTCCTCTAGGGACTCTGCCATACTGAGCCCTCAGTTTCTGCCGCAGGTTTATCTTTTTTCTTAATCCCAAACTTTATATCCCTTGACATCGATGGTTCTTCAGTCTTGGTCCTATCTTTTATCTTTATAGAAACATATTGCCCTGTATTCTTGTTAATTTCTCCCTGAATGTCTTCTACTGTTTTTGACACAGTTCAATATTTCAAGTAGCTGCTCCCAGTCAACTTGGGCCAAATTGGTTTTTAGCCTAATAAAATTAACCTTTCTCCAGTTTAGAACTTTTATTCATTGCCACTTTTACCCTTTTCCATAACTATCTTAAATCTGAGTTATGATCATTACCACCAAAAATGCTCACCTACTGAAATGCCTTCCACCTGCTCCAGCTCATTTCTGAATATTAGATCTCGAACTTCCCTTGTGTCGTTTTCTACATACTGACTCAAATGTTCACAGTTCAAAGGAAAATGTTCCCTCTCTACCTTCTGCGATTATTAATCCAGCTAATATTTGGATAGTTAAAATTCCATACAATTATTGCTTTGTTATTCTTACACTTACAGGACTATATTGTCCTATAGGCATAGGATATAGTCCTATAGGCATTAGACAATAGTGCCTATTTGTCTATGAGACTTCTGTTTTCATGCTAGTAGTATGAGTAAACAATAAGATCACAGAGAGAAGGGGTTACTCTGTGGCGGGGAACAGATATTGATGGGTTAGATGAGGCCGAGAAAAGTGGCTGCAATTGTTATTTCATTTTCTTCTCATTGTTTGCTTTCAATAAGCATTTTTTTGCAAAACAGGGACAGATAGAGTGTGAACATGTACACCATTTTAACTGTAAAGTACATTGTGTTCTGTGACAACTACTGTCACAACAACATAATTACTATTTACCTTATCAAGTCACACATAATATAGATCTATATCAACAATACAGTAGCGTATTGAAAATTGCACCATGCATTTTGTTCAATTAAGACTGCTATATCCATATACCAGCAGAGACAGTCTAGAAAGAGAATAAAAGAATCCAAGTTTAACTGCATGCATTGGTTCATCTTGTTACTGAATCATCACGTTTCTTCTAAAGAACTTCACAAATATAAATCTTCTCCCAAAATACCACCCTAAACAGCAGGTAGAGGATAAATAATGTCAGGGGAGGCAATAGGCTGATGGTTTTATCGCTGGACTGTTAACCCAGAGACCTGGATAACATTCTGGAGACCCAGATTCGAATCCTGCCACGGCAGTTGGTGGAATTTGAATTCAATAAATATCTAGGATTTAGAATCTAATGATGACAATGACCCCATTGTCAATTGTTGGGGAAAAACCCACCTGGTTCACTAATACCCTTTAGGGAAGGAAACTGCCATCCTTACCTGGTCTGTTCTACATGTGACTCCAGACCCACAGCAATGTGATTGACTCTGGGCAATTAGGGATGGACAATAGATGCTGCTTTACCAATGATGCACTCATCCTATTCATGAATAAAGGAAAAAAATGCTTTTTGGGAGCAGGTTTGCTTTGAATTCTGTCAACTTCATTAGTAGAAATTGATGAATTCCATTTTGTGCATTCTAATTTCACTGCTGCACCATCTTCAAGTGCACTGAGCTGTAGACAGCAGGAAAGTCATTAAGAACATTTTGATACAGAAAAATTTAGCAGCAGATTGAGAACGAAGAGTTAGTGCTAATTGTTCCATTGTATTGCATTCATTTTTGACCTCTGCTTGGCAGCAGGGCAAAGAAGAAAGAAACAGAACAAATATATCCAAAGTTCCACCTTAAGAGTCACTTAATAAAATAAAGGCTGACAAACTAAACATGAACCATGGGTTCCAAGTTTATGTAGATAAAACTGCAAGAATGTTGATTGCTAATTTTCAGGGTTTTCGCAAGTCATGTCTGTGGCATTTTATGAAAGGATTAAATATAACGTCACACTACAAAATATTTCACGATAACAATTTCTGTAACTGTCTTACACAAGCTTATTACAAAAAAAACACCCACTCTGTATGGCGCAGGACCAAAGAAGCGCAATATTTACAACATTTAAAGATACTTTGTCAGAGATCCAGGAATCCTAAAATCCAAACCCTGGAGTGATAGGGATTTCCAAATAAGTCAAGCGTACAACCTCGGTCATGCACTTCATGTGGGTGGTAGTACTACCCTGTGGCTGTCATTGCATCCAAGGCCTACTATTTGACTTAGCCTGGAATGCCCCGATTAACTCAAGCTTTTTCAAATACAATTAGTGGTAAGTCTCATCATGAGCTCAGTCACTAGCCGTATTTTTACTCTGCATATGGGACATTCTGTAACTGTTGAGAGTTAACGTCAAGCAAATGCTGATTAAAACATGATCTCTCCCAGGAATTATGTGGCACGCTGTGCATCCTAAAGCACTCTCTTTTCACCTCAAACTCCAAAGTTTACATTCCCCTTTTTACCTCAAGCTGAAATAAATCAATGGACATAGCTCAGAAAAAGTTTTAATTGACAGTTAGCAGTCAGCATTTGATGGACTGCCAATTTCATAAATGCGATGTCAGACATTCTGATTAAACATACATCAGAGGAAGGAACAAGAGTGAAGCTTACGACTGCATTCAGAATATTCTAGGAATAAGTGGAGCAAGCTTTAATCTTCTTTTGATCAGAACTCCTCCAACAAATATATAACTTACCTAGGAGGAAACTAAAGCTACAATCAATGCCAAGATTCAGATAATGTCTTACAAGCTCCAAGTATATGTGAACCTCAAAGTCTTGATTACAACCCTTACCACCCCCATTGTTGGTACTTAATCAATTATTAATGTGACAAGGGGAATTTCAGGATCATGGTACCAGAATGCACAAGGACAGGTTGATTTCAGAACTGAACCTGTAGAAATAAGGCATTGATGTCACATGCCACACATTGTTACATGGTTTGATTTGCAATTGTTTGCTAGCATGTAGAATGTTGCATGTCATGATAACAGTGCTCCCAAATCAGAAATGATACATAAATAAAACTCTAGAATTCAAATCCACAAATTGATTTCTCACTCCCATTATAGTGTATCATCCTATCCCTGAAAAATAGCAAAGGTCATATTGGGGACATGCATTGGCAGCATATGTTCTTCTGAGGTTTAGAATCAAGCGCAGTTGCCAATTCCGAGTCAACACACTTGGATTTTAACAAAGGGAAACCTTGTGCTTCCATGAGACAGAGGCAAAATGTCTGTTTTAATTATTCAAAGATGTGCCACTCATATAGATCCATGTTTCCCTGCTGCTAATGTCCTGCTGTCAGAGGAAGGCAGATCTACAGAACTCAGTAGCATCTTAGGCAATACATTAGCACAGCACTCTATTTGGCCGTAACACGTTTTGCAGTGAAAGGAAACATATTATTCAAGAATTTGGCTGGGATTTTTACTTCATGCTTTAGGAACACAGAAACAGGAGATTTCCTGAATCTGCCAATCCAATGCAGGAGGGTGGCCCAGAGATTGGGATTCCCATTCTTGAATGGCAGAGCTCCCTGGGAGTCAGGCTCAGTATTTTCCCAAAATGAGAGGAGAGGATGCCTCACACTCATTATGTCAGTACACCTTTGAGGGACATGCCTACAACATCATCATTTTATCATAACTTATGACCTGAGCATAAATGTCGCATACTCTATCTTATGACAAGATTGCATGAAGCATGTTCCTTTGTTGGAATCTTGTGTTTGTATATAATACTTAGCTGAAATAGTTATCTGTTGGATTCTTCAATACCATATATCCAGGTCCAGTTTATTAAGTTATAGAAAATAACATATTGCTATATTAGATGAAATACCCTGCTGGAAACAAATCACATCAAAAGCCAACTGACCCCTTCCAAATATATGTCTGGACCATATTCAAAGAGACGTCTTATCTCCTCAAATTGACACCTTGGCAATCCAAATGAATTCACAAAGTGCAAACCTGCTCTTCACAGGTCTAATCTGCACACTTCATTCTTAAATCCCCAGGTCATAAAAATCACATGAGAGCATAGACAGCTGCTGAGTTATACGTGGACTGTCTTGCTTTGTGGGGAGTCAGTATGGACTTGAAGGGTTGAATGACTTCCTTCTGAGCCCTAAATGACTCTATAACTGAAGTGTGCCTGTCCAATTTCTCAGACTTTCACTGTGTTGGTCAAATCACTCAACCATGGGCAGATTTAGTCACTGAGCCCCTCTCCGAGACTTTATACTGCAGTGTTCAAGCAATATGTTGAACAATGTGCATTTCTTGTAATGAACCTACTGCTTCTTTAAAACGTGCCTAGCCAATGTCAAATTTTTCAAAACTTATGAACAAAAACTGATGACCATACCATATGGATGATAAACACAGTCAAACAATAAGACCAGCAGTTATAACAAATTATGCTCTATCAGCAGACATCCATGAGTTCTATCACATAAATAGTGATTCGTGGTTTAACGGCATGTATGCTTTGAAGGAATTTTAAACAGCAGTCAGTGGCCAACTGGTATAGGACTTCATTTTTTGTGGGTGACTACAGCTATAAAATATGAGCCAAAATATGTGATATGTGGCTGTGTGTATGTTATTAAAATAAGATGGACCAACACCCAATGTTCATAGCATGGATTGCATGTACCAGATATTTATGTTTCACGAAAATTAATTGAAAATTACTGAAATTACAAAAGTGCACTTGCAACAATAGTTTGCAATTATGGAAATTGATTTTGCACATACATTTGCCCCAACAGGCCATTACTTTCAGTAGAAAATATTTATACTCAGTTACCAACTACCACATCTGAAACTACATCCAGTACATTGAATTAAAAAGAATTATAATCCTTAGTTACTGTTGCATATGTGAAACCTCAACTGGGCTGGTATGCAGAAGAAAAATGTCAAGGCAGGATGCCTGTAAGCCAACACACCTGAGGCAGGGTGAATACAAAGACAACTTATTGACAATAACAATTTACTACCAAACTAAGGACAAGTGCAGTACTACTACTAATGATGGTGCGCAAATATTAGCAACATTGGTCAAGATCTAAAGGGATTAAATACAGACCGATCTGGAAAAGTAGCAAAAGCTGACGACAAGCTTCCAAAAAGCTGATAGTTCTGTAATTTCCCTGAAAATGCAGTGAGATGTGTGTTTTCTGTTCATTAAGCTGCAGGTATACTCATTGTTGAACGCTGTAAAGTACATTAAAGTACTGGTTGCAGCTGAGAAGAGCATCAACATTATTTACAGTGGTTTATATTGTCGTGTGTTTGGGGTCTAACTCTATATAGTCACCCAATGTCATGTTGTTAGAGTCCATGGAATTGTCTACAAAAATTCTTCATTTACTACTCATCTATACACACTTTATCTCAGTTCGTTCAGATCTTCAGCTTTCTTCAAATTCTCTGTACTTAATCATGCCATTCTTGCACCGTCATGATATCCTTTGCATGATAATTCATCACTCTATGTGGTTTTGGATGATTCAGGTCTGAGATTTACTTTCCTGCAATGTAAAGACATGAACACCATATCACAGGAACCAGCGCTTGTAGCTATGAGGAAAGATTCAATCGGCTAGGATTGCTTTGCTTAGAACAGATGAGGCTGAGGGCAGGTTTAATTGAATTCAAGAGAAGACTCGGCCACCATCCCCCAAACCCTCCCTCCAGCAGAGTGGTCAGTTGCCAAGGGGTACAGGTTTAAGGTGGAAGGATTTAGAGGGGACATCCATTTGGAGATGTCTGGAATTCACTACCCCATTTGGTGACTAAAGTAGAACGCTCACAACTCATTTAAAAGGGTTTTGAATCTGCACCTGAAACACAACCAGTTGCTGGCAAATGAAATTAGAATGGGTGGCTAGTTTATTCAGCAAGTGTGGACACAATGAGCTGATTAGCTTTTTTATGTGCAGTAACCTTCTGTTGTTATGCGGTTTGCCGAACTCAGAACAAGTTTTCACACTATTTGGTGCATTCTCAAAAAAACCTAAGTCCATTGTAATTCTACCTAGTAAGCCAAGAATAATTTCTTCTAAAAGATTTGGAGATATTTTAAGTGAGAAAGAAAGACCATTTGAGAGGCTTTAACACAATTTCACAAAGTTCATTTCCTTTCATTGCAGTATAGCCCTCAACATCTACTATTTATTTTGAACTGAAACCTTTCCTAACACACATGTAAAATACTCACAACTGGCTGTGCATTTGTCATTCATGAAAGAGAAATATGCAAATATACAACAATCCATCCCCAGATCCTATGGCAGGCAAGTTGTGCAATTATTTGTATTTCTAAGTAATATTATGAGGGATAAAGTTGAGTCAATCATATTGAAACGAAACTTTGAAATGAATTTCTTGAACGGCTAGTTCTCATGAACATTAACCCACCTTTCCTCTTTTAGTTGCTGACCATCTTGAAAACCATTTTCTGCTTTTAATTATTTAAAATGAATAAGGTTTAAATTTTTGATTTTACTCATTATTATTCACATTATCAATACTAGTGAAGCAAAACAGATTTTTCTTTTAAAATGCAAACAGTTTGGCAGAGAGATGAAGGGTTTGCCGTAAGAAGAGAGAGTTGAGCAGTTTAAGCCTATACTCTCTGGACTTTGGAAGAATGAGAGAAGATTTAATTAAGGTATATAAGATAATCAAGAGCCATGTTTTAGACAAAAACAGAAACTGCTGGAAAATCTTGGTAGGTCTGGCACCATCTGTGGAAGGAAATCAGAGTTAATGTTTCAGGTCCAGTGACCCTTCATTAGAACTGATCGTAGCAAGGAAAAGGATAATTTTAGACAGAAGATTGAGTAGGGCTAGGGGGAGTTTAAACAATAGGTGGAGATAAAGCCCATGTGATGACAAGACCTGCTTAGTGGGGGTGGGTGAAGGTATGGGGAAAGGTGGTCTCCTTTACCTTTCAGGAAACGAAGCACAGACTGGATGACCACTTCGGTCCAACTCATCCATGTTGACGAGGTTTCCTAGACGGAACTAGTCCCATTTGCCTGCGTGTGGCCCATATCCCTTTAAACCTTTAATATTCATGTACCTGTCCAAATATCTTTTAAATGTTGTTATTGTACTCGCCTCTACCACTTCCTCTGACAATTCATTCCATATACACAGCAGCCTCTGTGTGAAAAAGTTGCCCTGAGGTCCCTTTTAAATCTTTACTGTCTCACCATAAACTTATGCCCTCTAGTTTTGGACTCCCCTACACTGGTGAAAAGACCTTGGTTATTCACCTTATCTATCTTCCCGTAATCACCTTATCAGCTATCACCTTATCACCTTCCAAACCCGTGACCACTTCCATCTCAAAGGACAAGGGCAGCAGATATATGGGAACACCACCACCTCCAAGTTCCTCTCCAAGTCACTCACCATCCTGACTTGGAAATATATCACCGTTCCTTCACTGTTGCTGGGTCAAAATCCTGGAATTCCCACCCTAATAGCATTGTGGGTCAACCCACAGCAGGAGGACTGCAGCGGTTCAAAAAGGCAGCTCATCACCACCTTCTCAAGGGCAACTAAGGATGGGCAAGAAATGCTGGCCCAGGCAGTGACGCCCACATCCCACAAAAGAATAAAAAATATATACCTCTCATTATGTTATAAAATCCTATAAGGGCACCCTTCAGCCTCCAATTGCTCCAGGGAAGCAGATCTCAGCCTAGTACGGCCAGCAACACAGTAATGAGACTAAAACGCACATCTTTTACTTAATATTTTCTTTAAAATGTTTCATGAATCATTTGCATCAGTATCACTAAACTGGTTATTATCAGGAAACATGTTGTTGCGCTTATCTACCAGTACACAAAGGCTCACAAAGTCTCTCTCAGAAGATAACTAGTAGTAGAATGTAAATAATAATATTTGCAAAATTTAAATCAGGTAATTTTAAATATACTGTTAAAGGGGATTTACAAAGTAGATGTTAAAAGAATGATTTTTTATGTGGTGCAATCTAAAAAGAGATGTCATAGTTATGGGCTTAGGGGTAGCAGAGATGAGGAGAAATTACTTCTCTCAAAGGGTCGTGAATCTGTGGTATTCATCACCCCAGATTGTGGTGGATGCTAGAACACTGAGTAAGTTTAAGGAAGAGATAGACAGATTTTTAATAAGTGATGGGCTGAAGGCTTGTGGAGAGTGGGCAGGAAAGTGAAGTTCAGGCCGAAATGAGATCTGCCATAATTATATTCAATAGTGGAGCAGGCTTGAGGGGCTGAATGGCCTACTTCTGCTCCTGGTTCTTATGTTCTGATGTGGATTGAATTGGTTAATGTAGCTGGCAGTTGGTAGGCCTGTTAGATTCTGGAATGTAGTTTCAATTACACTGAACTTAACAGGAACAAGGACAACTTACACAAGAAAGTCAGGCTGGTACATTACTTTGAATAAGTCATGATTGGGTTTTCTAAATCTCGTTGCTTTCCCGTCTGATAAAGGAAGAGGAGGACCAAAAGAACAAAAAGGCAGTCAAAGAGAAAATGGTGGAACATCATAATTTCTCACAAGATTCAATCCATTCTTTCTTCATTCTGTTCTTAGAGCCTGTCTCAGAACTTAAACCCATTGAATTATCTTTTCAGTCTTTTCAACACTAAAACTTATCCAAATCCATAATGAATTACTGGGATGAAAGTTTCCTTTCCTTGTTGCTTGTAATCAATCTGTCACTTTGGTGCAGTAAGGGGCATTCTACAAAGATTTGAGGTCAATTAAGATGCATTGGGAGGGCAGGAAAGATTGGTTTCGGCCTACATTTAAACTGTGAGTTCTGACCTGGGAGCACTTATCACTAACACTAGATACGAAAGGAGAAAATGCTGCCTTCAGCAGTGCTGCCAGCCATTACTTTAACCAATTCATCTGTAACAACACAATAACGAAACAAAATCACTTGAAATGAGTGCCGTCTGAATCCACTTAATCAATAAGTTATTCTGATTGGATAAGATGACAGAGGGCAAGTAGTTCATGAGATTTGGTCGGAAATGTTGAGCTATTAACATGCGTATAATACCAATAATAAACATATGACAACTGGCTGTGTTCTCAAGATTTCCCCATAGCAAGCCTGAGACAGGTTTTTGATATTTAGCTGCAAATTTCTCATGACCCTTTCAATCTCTTGGTCAAACACTCTTGAAGGAAATGATCTATGTAGGCATGCCCTGAGGTTGGTTATAGGTTAATTATTAAAAAATCTTCTAGATTGATATTCATTTTGTTTTTCCCTTATGGAGAAGGTTTCTGAAGCTGAAGAAAACCGGCAGAATTTACAGCTCATTGCTCCATACTGTTGAAAATAAAATTCAGCTGTGAATTCTTAGTAACAGAAGCCACTGGAGTAACTCAGCAGATTTGGCAGCACACAGTGAAACTGTTGGCATTTTGAGTTCAAAATGACTCTTCCTTGGAACCCCAAAGTTTATTCAGAATTTCTGGTTTTATTTCAGATTCCCAATGCTCACAGCATTTTGCTTTTACGTGAATTATTCAAGCTTGACATAAAAGTTGGCATCTGAAATATAATGGACATACCTCAGAATATTTATATAGTGAGATAGCAATATGAGTAAATAAATGAATGTTATGCCCTTCTGTAGGGAATTACAAATGTAGATTTTAAAACGTCTGACTCCTTTTCATTAAAGGGGTCTGGAAGCGTGTCGAGCTTAATTGATTCCCTCACTTTAATATTCTCACCTCTTTTATACATAGTTCTGCTGTGGGTGGCACCTCACAGATCCACAGGTATAATACTAAAGGGGCGTGTCATTCACTTAACAAACTTTCGAATATTAGTTTGGGTGAGAGGGAAGAATCTGAAAGAGTGCTGGGTTAGAACATAGCTCTTTCATATTTGGAAGCTAGTAGATCCCAGATGTGTGGAATGAAAATTGCCTTTCTTTGATAGTTGCAGGGCTCTTAAATTTAATAGCTTTGGGCAATTTCAACATAGTTTCTATGATACACAAATCCACAATGTAAAATTACCTAAATTTTTGCATTAATTGACAGTTTTTACGCAGGAATGAGAAGCGGAAAAAGCACATTGTTGAATGGAGATGATCTTCTGAGGTATTGCTGTTTGTGTTGCTGCAATTCTGTCTGCCAGGTAGGAATACCAACTAGACTTTCTTCCAAAAGGAAGCATTCCTGAACTATAATTATGTGATTTTTTGCAGCAGCAGCAGCTTTAATGAGAATTTTCATGAGAACAAGACATGTTCTCACTCAGAATCAGACAGAATAAAGCAGGATTTCGGCATGTCCTTTTCCTTGTATCCTGGCAGTCCGCATATTCCTTTAATTTTGATAATTGTTGCTGAAGTTGTGTAATCCCGAAAGTACATGAATAGATTTCAGATGCAAACCCATAGTTTGTCGTTAAGTGCATAATGGAAATTTTCAAAGCTTCAAACTGTCTAATGATGCAGTTATACTGAACAAATTTAAAAAAAGACTTTTCACTTCAGTGCACATTTTAAACAGATAAAAAAAAAGTTATACTGTCATTCAGATCCTTTGCATAATTTTTTAAAATGCATTAATTGGCAAGGTGGCAGAAGCAACGTTGATTCAGTTCATTGTAAAAACCATGTCTCCTGCTTTATCTGTATTTTTAATTGTGGACTGACATGAGAAAAGAACTGCATTAAAACCAAGGATTGTTGGAAGATTGCTGCATGTTTTGAAAGTATGTAACTTGACAGTCATTGTGAACACTGGTTACACAGCTGCTGGTTCCAGCAGTGGTTGAAGTGTAGTTTACAGATGAGGTGGAGCTGAAGGCTTGTGTACAAATCAAGCTTTGGTTGGTTGGCAACAAGCAGATGATTGCCCTGTGGATTTGTGACTAGCTATGTAGTGATTGGAACCAGGTGGATCTTATTGACTATGCGATCCTTGATTGGGGTTATTAATGTGGGCCAATTAGGAAGCCCTGGGTGACAGACAAACAGGGGATTCAGAATCTCCGCACCTCAGGGATTGAGTCTGAGCTGGCTAGCTACAGCCAGTGTACATTTAAATAAAGAACGACTTGGTGACAGGATACCAGCCTGTGTAAAGTTATTTCAAGTTATCATTGATCATAGAATCCCCACAGTGTGGAAAAAGGCCATTTGGCCCAACAAGTCCACACTGACCCTTTGAAGCGAATCCCAACCAGACCCATTCCCCTTCCCTATAACCCTGGATTTCCCAAGGCCAATGCACCTAACCTACACATCCCTGGACACTATGGGCAATTTAGCATGGCCAATCCAACCAGCTTGCGCATCTTTGGACTGAGGGAGGAAACCAGAGCACCTGGAGGAAATCCACGCAAACACTGGGAGAATGTGCAAACTCCACACAGTTGCCCAAGGATGGAATCAAACCCAGGTCCTTGGTGCTGTGAGGTAGCAGGGCCAACCACTAAGCCATCGTACCACCCCCAATTATCGATGGGAAATGCCTTCATTCTGTCAACACCTATGTGACTGGTTCTCAGGTACCTGAACAACTTGGGTCTGTGAACAGGAGAGTGAGAAGCCTTCAAACCTTTTTTTAGCCTGAAGAAAACCAGTTTATTTTTGATTTCAGCAATTCCTGTAACAAATAAGTGAGAGGCCTTTTGTAAATGTGAACCAGCTCCTGTGCTTCCTGCAAACTAGTGAAAATATTGAAAGAAGGAAGACCAAGAGGCAACAGTTTGATCAGCATAAAAGTCAGCGCAGCAGATCCAGTGAACAGAGACCATTGAAATGCTTTACCAGTTTTCTCTCTGCCCATATCTCTCATGTGTTTGTTTTCTTTCTCATGTGCTTGTGTGTAATTGTGACCTTATAAGGGATTAGAGTTTTAATTAAAAGTGTTATATGCCAACAGTTCAAAACCGTTTAACCATAGCTAGAATCTAACTAGTTCTAATAAATAGTAATTTGTGTTAAGTACAGAAACCTGATCCAGGATTTCTGTCAACCTGGGAATAAAAGACAGGTAAATTGGAGAATTCTGCACATTTCTAAAATCTTTAACTTTTGTGATGATTCTGGGAAAAGTGGGGTTTGAGCTACCCAAGTGAGGCTTGACGTCATACTAAACTTCCCTTCATTTTCTCGCCATAATCCCAAGGCTTTGATCTGAATCAGAACTCTTCTCAATAATACACTTTGGAAGAAATAGATTTAAAATTTCTCTCCAAGGTGAATGAAAGAATTGATAGCTTCATCTTTCTCAGCTTTTGTGCTTAAGGATTTTGGCCTCCAGAACTAGACAGTTCTCTAGTCACATTGTTCACGTACAAACACAACACAAGGAGCACTCAGCAGAAAATTTACCATTATTCACAAATAGCTGGATGACTCAGATCCCCTCAATAACTGCTTTTTCAGCCGAGACTCAGCTATTAGCAAAGAGTAAGGTCAAGTTGCCACAACCCCAGTAGACCTGTTGCTCATGAGAGAGAGAGAGAGAGAGAGAGAGAACTGATGGTGGTTTAATGTGAGAGTCGCAATGTCTCAGGTGAGGAAAAAGCAACAAACTTGCATTTATATTGTGTTTTAAACACAGTCACATGTGTCAAGTGCTTCAATGGTGTGCAATCGAACAACAACAACAAAAAATTGACACACAGCCAACAAGAGGCACATTGGGACATGTGACCAAAAAGCATGTGTAAAGATGTTGTGAGAGTAGAAAGCTTCAGGGAGTGAATTCTAATACAAGTTAAAGTCAAATGACTTCAAAAGTCTTAGAACTCAGAATGGTGTTAGCCTGAAATGTTTTTTTTGCAAATTCTATGTTTTGTATGTTTATGTCAAGCATTACATTCCTTGTGTCTATTTTCAAATGTGCTATTATCAGACTGGAGCTTACAGAGCTGCTTCTGCCTCTGTAACTCATGACAGCAGTGTTAAGGAATAATGACAGAGATTTGGTGCTCTGAGCACAAAGTGTGTGGGTGGGCAACTTCAGGTGAAACTGATTCCCCTCCTCCAGCACCAATTAGATTATTAATGTGTGGGTCTGCAAAGATCTCAGCCAATCAGGAGCCTTAACATGAAGTTACTTTCTATTTTTGAGATCGAGAGATGGCCACTGGAGGCTGAGGTTGTGAAGGCATAAGCTGTTGTTGAGTGGATTTTTTTTTGAGGGGATCACAGGCCACGGGAGGATGGGCTCAGAGGTAAGGGCAGGGAATTGTTTTTCCAGGGGATTGACTCTATCCCTGTCCTGATGTCTCCAGAATGATGCAAATGGAGACCCCTTCCAAACCCAGCAGCCAGGACAGCCAAGTTCACTTTCTCCACCTTTAGAGAAGTGAGGTAATTCAGGCAGTTTTCAATTCAGGCACTTAAGTGACTTTTAAATGACCAGGTAAGGGCCTTAATTAATGGTGGGTCAAGTAGGTCACTGGACTGTGTTTTTTTTTTCCCTGATGACTAATTCTGATACCTTGTGGTATTTGCCACCTGTTATAGATAAGACTAAAGCCCAAAAATATGTTAAGAAGATAGGGTCTAGACCCTAACTTTTCCTTATTTTAAGTTATGGTGTAAGATGTTATGTTCTGGATGCAATTTGATTGGCAAAACTACTAGCTTGAAACAAAACACTTTTTATTTATAACTATAATTAAAATACAGACAAAATAAAAGAGAAAAGAACTTGCTTAACTGTACCTCTATCAAAATGCTTAACAAAATAATATATAAGTTAACTATTACTAATTGACTGTTTCAATATAGTAACATTCCATAAACAGTACCTTGGCAAAGGCAAATTCAATAAAATACATTGCCTCAAATGCAATTCTAACAGCATGAAGACAACCCCAGCTTTTAGCTCTAAAAGAAAGAGGAATAAGAGCTTCCGCAGACAGCTTCAAAATCCCAGTAACTACAACTCAAGGTAAAAAGTAAAAACCTGCTGGTTCTGTTGGAGCTTGACTCACCCATTCAGGCTGCTTTCATTGTTTCAACTTTTAAAAAAACTAAGACCTCACAAGCAATTTATTTTATTGCTTTTGGAGCAGACTGATAGGCTCCTGTGTCTCAACCTTTCTTGATTTTTTAAAAAAAAGGACAAAATACACCTCTAAAAGCTGTAGTATCGGCACAAACCTCTACAACTATGTTGTACTGAATAAGGGTTGTGAGAGCCAGTTTGCTTCTACTAATCCTCCTTTATCATCACTTTGTCTTGAGTCTATCTAGTATAATTAGTTGAGGTTACACTACTGTAGATCTATGCACTGTTCTTGGATAACAAGAAGGTTTATTTCATGATAGCAGTAAGTACTACATTCAGTCCAACTACATTACTATGACAATTAAGGAGCTGGTACAGATACATCTTCTTGGTCTGAAAGTAGAGTAGTCTTCCTTGTCTCCAACCACCGGCTGTGAGATATCAGTAGAATGGGTGGAGGCAATGTAATCTGAACATTAACCTCTTCAGAACCTATATATTATACAACATGGACCTTCTCACCTGGCAATTAATTGGGAAGGCGGTGAGGAGGGGCAATTATCAAAATGGGACCAATGCAGCCAATCGTTTACCCTCTCACCACCTTTCATTCCACCTCCAAGGAGGAGTACATGACTCTATATGAGTTTTCTACCAGTAATTAAATTTTGAGTTAATTTTCTTTTTTAAGCCATCACAGAAAATAAAGGAGAATTTAACATGGATAGAGTAAAATATTGCAGCTCCAAATTCTGATTCTTATAAATGCACAAAGATCTAAACTGAAAGCCTCCTCTTTATTTCTGACATACCATGAAGAAATTTGCTCATATGTGTCTTGATTTCAAAAGTAATCATGCTCACCAAGGGAATTTGTAAGGTTTTGAAGTAGGTGTGCGGGAGTTAATTCCCAAGTTGATGGAATGCATACATTCTAAGCTAACATAAACCTTTAAAGAACACCTCACCTGCTCATTCTGTTTTTCCCATGTCTTAACTTTGCTAGGTCAGCCAGTAATCACAATGTCTAGAATACTCAAAACTACAAACTGAGATTATCCTTGAGGGCAATGTTTGCGACATGCTGACAGAGCAAAACAGATATATCTTGGGCTTTGCATTTCCTTATCAAACCAGTTTCAATAAGAATACTTTCTAATTTATATGCTCCCACTTCATTTTCTTTTCCCCTATGCTTAACCAGAAAATATTGGCAGACAGTTCATAGAAGAATAAGATATCTATTTCATCATGCAATTCAAAACATAATAGAATGTGATTAAGTTATTAAATCACACAAAAAAAATTATTTGAAATTTGTGACAGAATGGGAGGGATTGGTAATCCAAGGAGACTGCACCTACATTTTATTAAACTATTATCTAGAGTTACTAATAAGCAGCTTGTAGTTCAAATTACTAGATCACAAACGAAGTCAGGATACTGCTGATTCAGGTTAGTTCCGATAATGATCATCCTGCTTCAGTTTCCCTGGATATATTTCAAGTAGGTTATACACAGACAAAGCTCCTATTCAGGTAAAATCCCTGACTCTTAATTATTCTAATCATTGCTCATAAAAACTGTGGTCTCTTATTACACAGTTTAGGAGCAAAACTCTTTAATACCGGTAATGTGTTCGATAATATCAATTACTCTGGAGAGGCTCTAATAATGCATAGTTATCTTTATATCTCACTGTTTATCTACAATGTATACACAGCCATAATTTAGAATGACATGTAGCTACATGGATCTATTAATATACAGAGGGAGGGAGATGGATAGGCAAGTAGGAATTTAGTCAGATAGTTAGATAGTTAAATAGATAGATTAGACAAGATTAGATTCCAGTCCGTATGGTTAAAAAAAATTGGGATAAGAATCAAAAGATGCTGATGTCACGTTAGATTTTGACAGATAATGCACACAAGATCCAGAAGTTTGTCTTTCATTGTTCTCACTTTGCATCAACTGTGTTGTCACTAGAATTGGAATGGCACAATGTAAAGACATTTCTCTGCAGTTCAAGTTAACTGTAACACTTTTTGAAAATGTTGCACTGAGTCATTATTTTAGACAATGATTAAAGGAACTCATTGCATTTGGCGAGTTCTGCTTTGTCTGACCAGTAAACAGTGCAAGGTCAGACATATAGATGCTGTCAGCTTACACAGTTCTAAAGCAGGTCCTGGCATTATAACAAAGTGCTGCATGACCAGTGAAACAATTTAAAGTGAACTTCCTTTATTATTGTTTATGGTGTGTCCAAGTTCCATCAGTATAATCAGCAGATCACTTTTATATAAAAAAAACGTCATTTGCTGTTTCAATTGAATGTCCTCTGATTGCACAGAAGCATTTAATATTAGCATCCAACATTCAGAGCTTGAATTGTGTTACTGAATTTAATAACAGCTACTTACTGTATATTCAAAAGATACATCCTCAATCATCAGCCTATCAAGCAAGGGTACACTGCAGTGGCAATTAACTGACCTTCTTCCGAATGCAACATCAGCTGGTTACTACAATAGTCAATAATACATGCTCTGCTCACTAAATAACAAAGGATCTTTTTTTCAAAACCATTCTCATGGTCAAGTGAGAAGGTCAATGGAAAGATGGGAACAAGAGCTTTTGCTGCTACTCTATGATATTCCCAGCGCATGAGAACAATACAGAAATGGCTACCAAGATGATAAAAAAGTGATAAAATTATACTTTTCAAATACAGTGTTATCAAGATGTAGAAAGATAGCAAATCCAACAAGCAATTTGTTGTGATGTCTTCCATCTGTATGCATTATTATGAAGCGACAACTCAAGGCAAGAAATAAAATGGTGGCCAAGACAGGATAACAAGTGGAAGAAACAGTAAAGAAGCAAACAACCAAAAAGACAAAAAGAAAGCGCAGATTGCTGTAAAGGAACAAGTTGAACCGAGAAAAGCAAAATTGGACATGAGATTGAGAGAAATAATATAAAAGAAAACAAACATTTATAAATTTACTAAATGCATCCATTCTTTGCTACATATACATAAGTGAATGATGTTAAGAAAAGTTAGAAAAAACTGAAATATTTACTTTGGAGATGCTGGTGATCAAGAAGGCTAGTTCAGACAAGTATATGTGACCCATTTAAGCCGCAGCAACACAACATACTGGGAAGTCAGTAGTGCATGTATTTTGTAAGGTTGCGGTCAATTGAGTTAAGGGGACTCCATTATTTAAAACTGTTTTGTGATCTTATAATTGGACACTTTTCCAGAGTAATTACCTGATGATAGCTGTGCAAATATTAAAATGGTATGAGGGTAGTTTAGATAGAAATAGCTACACAATTAAATTCCAAAATATAAATGATCCGCACACATGCTCTACCATAATAATAATAAATTGCTAGTTTAGTGGACAGTGTAAGCTATAGAGTAATTATGGAACATAGAAGTAACACAAATTCGGAGACACATGACTTATAGTGGAAGTATGTAACATTTTTAAGATCAAATCATGGACACCAGAAACCTCACTATGGATTGAATATCCATTGACACCATTACTGACTTTTGAATTACAAGTGTTGAAACAATGTATACAGTTCTATCTTTCAGAATAAGCAATTGGTGATCCCAAGTTATATGATGGAAGAAAAGAGGTTTAAAATCTTTATTGCCATCAGCAACAAGAGGTTTCACAGAATTAGCACAACAGGTCTTACTGTGTCTGATCAGAAAGATCCTGACAAGATCTGGAATGATCTCAGAAGAACTCATGTAAGAATTAACTTCAGAATTAACAGACTCCAACTCCTGTCATACAGACAGCAACTCCAAGAGGCTGTTGGCCAGATTAAGAGAAAATGCTGCAGCAAGGAGCATGAATGTGACATTGATGAAGAAGAACTATCAGAGAGGCTCATTGAGTCAGTGATTACGTCAATATCAATGAAAATCTTTAGGGAGGATTTTTTGTGCAAGATAAAGGAGCCATACCATTGACACACTATCTGAGATGGAAGCATATACAAAACCATAATGAAAGCCCCGACAACAATAACATGCTTTAGATGCAGCCAATGCTAAAGCTGACCAAGCAAAAAAATCTGCAAAAGATGCAGTTTGTTGCACCTATCCAAAAGCTATCCAGATTTTATTTATATCTGTAAAGCATGTGTGGCTACACACTTATGGGATATCTTGTTCGAAAGGCCAAGTCAGGCTCAAAAACACAAAACACAAGTCATCAAAGAAGCATTATAGCACCATAATACTTCCAGCATGGAAGGTGGTAAGAAGTTACGCAAACAGAAAACTTCGAGGTTCAGACCCAACCATGTAAAAGGCTAAGTTCAGAGAATGATCAAGCTTTACAGGTTGTTACTCTTACACACTATGTTGATAGAATAAGTTGATCAGAAGCTTTTACGACCACGAATATATTATGTCCTCAAATGATAGGACAACAATACCAAAAACTAAAAGTGACAGTGGATCTCAAGCTAACATATTATCACTATACTTTCTGAAACTCATGTACCACAGCAAGTACCTGTTGGATTCTTCAATACCACAATATCCACACCCAATTTCTTATGTTACTGGAGAAAACATAAGTAGCACTGCATCAGGTACAAAACCCTGTTGGAGACACAACAGGAAATCACGTTTAAATGAATTTGAGAGAACGGTTTAGAAACTTGCAATTCTTTTTTGCAAAGGACATTATTCATTTTTGATGTTTGTTCAGTTTCAGATTGGAGTCCATGGTCAAGTCAAGACCAATTTGTCAATTGACAGCAGTATATGTTAATAAATACAACCTTTATGTCCCAAAGCTCAGGGACTATAGAGAATGAGAACAGATTCTATAAGGTTAGGATTGATTCAGGAATGCTTTGGGGAATTAAATAAACTAAATCAGCATGTGATATACTGCAGATTCCTTCTCTGAGCACACTGATCAAGGTAAAGAATGTCAATTCTGTGAAATAAAAGCAGCATAGATGTTATATTTGGAAATGAAAGGCATTTGGAATCCTTTCTGATTGGCACAGATCACAGCTACTATTTAAGTACAAAAATAGTCATTTCCAAAAATCAGAGTTGAGAATTCCCACTGACATTGGATCAAAGCATCCCATTAGGAATTGCCATTTTCAAATCTATTATCTCAGTGAAGGCCTCAGCCCTGTTACAATACATGTGAATTGATACAAATGAGGATGCTATTTAAAAAGTGACTATGAACATGTCATTTCCCTAAGCCCTTTTACTGATCAAACATCTCACCAGGCATCAAGAAATTTTCCAGCAAGCAGTGCACCACTGCAAAGTCAGATAGTGTCGAGGCTGACAGCTCAGGAAACAAAATGAGCAGTGTTCAAGTTTCACGCAACTGCTCAAAATCAGTTGAAAAGAATATGCAAACTAAAATGACTTGCAAAAGCTACTGTTGTGAAAGAGCGAAAGTATATTATAATAGTATTATCATTGAATAGATAGTAGGAATCTTCAACAGTATACAGTAATTGAAGCTGAGAACTTATCTAAGGGTTCCAGATATGTGAATTATTTTCATTACAGTCTATCTTTCCATAAATACAACTTCCTTGCACAAATAAAGCAGTGTACAGAAATTAATGTGTGTCACACCAAGCTAACTACATGGTCTCTAATATACGGATGCACAATTTATTTACCAGCATCTTTCAAAGTCTGAGTTTTAAAATTGGAAATGTCAGTTTCAAATTGAACAATACTGGTGCTTAAAACTAAGCATGTTTCACCCTATCCTTGTCTCTTCACACAATTTTCCAGTTGCACTCCAATCACTGCAGCACAGAAGCACGACCAAAGAGTTCTCACCATCTATCAATCAATCAATAGAGACCTCAGACTTCTGCAAGAGTTAATGGAAAATAATTGCAAATCTACATGGTGAGCCGAGAGAAACCTCCAACTTCCAGGTTAAAGTTATTTTTATTCACCCTGTTCAGAGTTCCTCCTGAATGCCAAAATGATAAATATGTTTATAAAGACTGACTTATAATTTTGCTATTAATAGGATAGACAGCAAACCTTCCCCTACGGTGAGGCTACAGAATATCATACAGTATCATGCAGGCACACCCAGTATCCATGTCATAAACTCAATTACATGTTTAACGAGAGTGCACAGTATTACATTATGCATTCACACAATGTACGGGCCCATATCTTGGTTTCTGATTTCACATAACTCTGGTTTGATCCTAAGCAGTCCTCACAGGGTTAAAAACATCCTTTTGATATGTTCTTTTCATCGCTGCACCTACTTTCCTTCTGAACCTGAACAATCTGATTAGTCAGTTTGGCAAAAACATTGCAGACTTTGCCACTGAAATAGCAGCTGAAGGAAGCCACAGAAACAAATTCCTTAAAAATTAAAAGTACAGCATCATCGTGTGTGTCTTTTTTTGGACAATATAGGTTTTTGTCCTGAGGCACTCACCAGCCTTATAATCAGACCTGCATGTTTGATAGCTTACACAAAGAAATCCAGGCCACGTGATGCAGAATGAGAGCAGGTATGTCTGTATAAGGCTGATTGTTAAGAAAGCCCCATCGGCATCGTCTTTGTTGAGGCTTGGCCTTGCATTAAGGCCATGCAAGCTGGCTCACATACTTGCTGGCTTCAAGCCTGTCCATAGCCATCTTGAGGTGCTGTGTGCCAAAACTGATGTCAACCTCTCATATCCCTAAAACCATCTATCAACAGTAGTAATATCTGTTAGCCTGTCACTGCTGTATTCCTCTGTAAATGGCTTTTCAGACGCAAAACCTCAAAAAATATTTTCAACAGGATAATTACGTTGTGTAAACTATAAATGTAAGGGATTAGTGACTACAAAACAGCCTTTGTTTGCGAATAGAAGAGTCTTATAAATTAACCCTTCCTATATGTTTCACTTCCCATTCTGGTTCTCACACCCAAAAAGTAATTTTATAGGAGAGCTGTGTTTTTTAAGAAGTAGAGCCACTCAGAATTTGTAAGTGTTTCTAGCTTAATTGAGAAGATTACTTTTGAAGGCAATGATTTCATAGTAGCAATTCATATTTGTGCACATTGCACATATGAATAATTGGGACACATTAGATGTAAAACATATATCAGATTTATGAATTTTATTATACTTTACCCAATGTTCCAAAGTTGTCAATAAATTGATCTTCATCGTTCAGATGCTAGCACTTGTTGTGTTAAAATTACATCACTTCTTTTTAAATTGAGTCTGCGAATTATAATACATGCAGTCAGTCGCAAAGTGTCATAAAATCACATGTAACTAAGGGTTTTTGCCTATTGTTTTCTCAACAGAAAAAAAATTGTCCTACCTTGCAAAATAAAAACCGAAAGAACTGCAGATGCTGTAAATCAGGAATAAAAACAAAGTTGCTGGAAAAGCTCAGCAGGTCTGGCAGCATCTGTGAAGTCTGTGTGTGTCCTACCTTGCCATAATTTGTTTACAAATCTGCAACAAGGTAAAAGGAACATTCAGCACAGAAGGTTCAATAGTTCATTTTTTTTAAATTTAGCCTGTATTTCCTAATCAACCTGTTCAGAGATGTTATTACACACCTCTTCAGCAGGTGAGATTTGAACCTGGGCCTCCCAGTCCAGAGGTAGGGACTCCTACCACTCCACCGCAAGACGGCCATAGTTTATTCTCTTAATTCTTCGAAGGACTAGTCCTTTGGTTTTTCTAATTAAGATTCCTCATAGACTATGAATGCATATCATTAGTCTCTGGAGAATTTCAATGGTCTTACTTTGTGAGTGGAATGAGTTTTGCAGATGATATAGTCCACTCCTTGTCTCTTCCCCACCTGGAGCATAAAATGACAATCGATAATGTGGAAACATGCATTTATTCTCCAAGATCAAGTTTGTCTAGTGATATGATGAATATAAATAAGACAGGAAAAAGAAACAAAATGTCTTAATCTTTAAAATAAATAAAATCACTTGCTACAAAAGAAACAGAGGTTCGATTGATCCCCAAGAGCAGGAGGCTCCACCCAATTGAGGGAAGGCATGCTTCCAGCTGCCCAGTTGAAATTAATGAAACACAACACATATGTCTAGCAGATTCTGGTGTCATCCTATACAGAAATGAAAAGCAAGCTGCACCATCAGATTATTCCTTCCGCTTTAACAAGCTTATCCAACAATCTGGAAGCCAAATGTAAGTGCAGACGTTGAATTCTAGATATTCCAGATGAGAAATTCAATCTGATTGTAAATTGGAAAATTTGGTAAAATGGTACAGTGCCCTGGTCTGACTGCATGTTGAACACTGGGTGGGTAATTGACAATATCCTACTTCGAGGCATAGGTTAGGCAGTGCCTTGGAGTAAGCGCTAAAACTCAGAGCTTCACAGTCTAAGCAAAACTGGGCTTCAGCCCTCTTTCCAGGAAGTTTCAGACACTGAATAAGTCCACAGCCAGCTTGCTAAAAACCCATTTGGGGTAATTGCAACACCGGTAGGTAGGTCCAGTGAGGAGTTCTTGGAGAAAAATGCACACTATTAAATAGCATAGTTAAGATTCTGAAATGCATGTCATGGCAATAGAATAAGGATCAGAATGGGTTAGAATGGTGAAAGGAAAATTAAGAACGCTTGTCAGAAAGTGCTTCTTCATGCAAACTCACATCAACACTTGGCATCCAAGCAGACTAGTGGAGGTAAAAACCTTGGACTCATTCAAGATTCAATTGACTAATGATAAGCAGGGAATGCAGGCCTTTTCTGTGGAATTGCATTCCATCTGGATAAGCTAAGATGTGTCAAATGTCTCCACTCATTTGTATCTATAAACTTGTGGTTGTATCGGCTCATTTTGGCTCTCTGTTCCCCTCCCCCACTTTCCCATTGCTAGGTTCCAGGCTCAAGTTTTCATGCAAATAAGGCCTAGATTCTTCCAATCTCCAATTTGCATGTGAATCAGCCATGGCAACAAGCCAGCATTAAAATGCAATAAATATCAGCTTCCGTTCTTACTTTCATGGAGACCACAACTGTCCTCCAACTCTTACTAATGGTTAATTGAGGCATGAGACACTTTTTTTGGAACACAAGCATTTAGACATTAGTTCTGTGGGCTCTGCACAATTTTAACAGAAGAATCTTTTTCAACTGGTATCACTGCTCTCCTGGGTCACTGCTGTCCATATTGCAAAAGCTGTAGGGCTGGTCGTACACTGTACATTTTACACACATACTATAAATTAACTGTCAGAATGGGCAAAACCCATTTTGTTTTCCACGTTCATACTTTGCATTTGATACTTGCATACTCATTAGCTGGTGTCCTGGACTGATGCAATCAAAACTATCCTGTCGTATAGAAGGTTACTACGCAGGAATCTCTTGTCTGTTTATGCCCTGACAATGTTCGTGCACAGAATAATACTTGATGCTAACCACAGAACATAATCAATCCCTGGTTACCCAATACAATATAAAAGATGCAACACTTGTGGCACACTGGCATGAAATACACTTCTGACTTTTATTCTGTAGCTGCTGCCATAGGAAGATGGTTAGCTTACGTCGCTTGGCTGGTGGTGAGAAGGGCATTACCTGTGAGATCCTTCATGTACACCAGAATTTCTGCACCTCACACTGTCCTCAACATGGCTGTGGAGGAGTAGAGACTATCACACATTTCCTTCTGGAATGTGCCTTTGCAAAGTAAGTCTGGAGAAAGATGCAGTGGTTTTTTGAGGTTCATCCTGAGCAGCTCTGTGATGCAGGACTCTGTGGTCTACGGTGTGTTCCCCGGGATGCACACCAAGACAAATATCGACTGTGCCTGAAGAATCATCAACTCAGTGAAAGACGCTCTCTGGTCTGCCCAAAATTTGCTAGTCTTCCAGAGCAAGGAGTTGACCCTGACCAAATGTTGCAGACTGGCACATTCCAAGGTCCAGGACTACGTGCTGAGGGACACACTAAAGCTTGGGGCAGCTGCCACCAAGGCACAGTAGAGAAAGACCATCATCTAAGGTCTTTCTGCCAAAGTTAAATGGGGCTCTGTGCAGGTATTGGGCCCTCCGGATGCCTCAAATATATTAAAATATAATCTTGTACAAGTAACAAATGCCTTTGGTTCATTTGTTGGATAGAATCAAATTCCAATGTTTGTTTCTTCATTTGCTACTGTACTGAACTGAACTGCTTTAATGACTATGTATGTATATTAAGATATTTTTATGAATAAAGTATTTCTTTAAAATAGAAAATAGGAAGATGTTTAGCTTAGTTGGCTCAACAGCTTATGCATGATTCTGAATATCACAAACAGTGCAGGTTCGATTCCCATTCTGGCAGAGGTAGACTTGGGACCTGCCTTCTTGTGAGTTGAATTCAATGGCAAGCAACCCCTAACAAAAACAGCTAAGAAAATGGTTCGGAATGATGCATCAGCAGGCAATGAGCCAAAGGATCTGCCTTTGGGTGGAGTACATGTGGTATGACCTGCTTCCATATCTGTTTCATTCTATTATTTTACAGCACCTGTCTTATCTAAACATGCTTAGGATGTAGGGTATCAGGGTGGCATTGAACAACAGCATGAGATTCAGAAAAGCACTCAGTGCTTTTTATCTTTTGCAATAAAATAAGACAATGGAAAAAGCTTGGGTATTCAATGGCCAATGAGATAAATAAATGAGGTGGCTTTAATTATCAACCATATCATGCCAGATGTTTAATCTGTCCGCCATAAATGGGATGGTGTCACAGCAGATACAATGAAGAGAAATTAGTTATTATTACTGGACAAACACAGAATGATTTTCCGAGTTTGTATCTATATTGATGACAATTCAACTCCCTCGGATCAAAAGCTCAGTAACTGAGTTGATGACCTATACTTTTAAATGAAAATGGTTTTTAAAAAAAATCAAAATACAGAAATAACTTAAAGGATATTAGAACTGCATTACAGCTTGTTTGACATATTATGAGAATTTTAGTTTTCTACATTTAACCTTCAAATTGCAATCGAAGAATCATATCTGACTTTCAAAACCCTTCAAGAGTAGAAAATAAATTCACACAGTACGAAATACTGATTATTTGGTTATGAAAGAGTTTATCTAATAATGTTTTCTGGTGGTGGGGAGAAAGATTTGACTAAATATTACTGTTCTTTACTTCAGTAAATGAGAAATTTGGTTGCGCTGAATTCTGAAGCTCTACGTACTATCAGGTGTATAAATGTATTGTAGCAGTGCTGCACATCTTAACTAAAAAGCATAAGCAATCGGAAAGTATTTTGTTTTCCACATTCTGCTGCTTTTGGAGTGCGTATTATAAAAAAAAAGGATATTTAGGCTTTGGGCACAGAACAATATGCCTCCGTTCCCAACGTCTCTATTGCAGCCACTTATTTTTTTTGCTGCTCAACTTCCTATTGTGACAAAATGCTAATAAAGCACGTCAACACTGCCAATGGCCAAGCACTCATCTGAAAGTATTTGTCAGGCATAATGATGGCAAACTCTCCTGAGTCCATCAGGATGCGGTTTCCACAGGCTGCCCTCCCCGGCCCCTGCTTCAAATTGTATTGATGTAGTTAATTACTGTTGAATAGCACTCCAGATTCCCATGGTTGTCAGCGTACCTCTGTGTGCCCTCCCCTAGGCTTTGTTCGAGGGGATTAGTGATTGTCCGCGGGCCGAAGCTGGAGGAATACAGCCTTTCATAACTGACTCATCACGGCCCTTCCTTTCTCAGCTGCTTTTTGCTCGATTTTACATGCCTCAAAGAGATAAAATCATACACTGTCTATAGCTTTCCAACTTACTCACTCCTATTCCCTTTCCCCTTACATTGCTCATAATCTGAAATAACGCTACCATTTTTGAATGGTTACATTTCAGAAACAAGTCGAATAGTGAATATCTTTGAGACATACTGAATCTGCCACTTAATTCCATGATCTACCGAACTTCAGAGCTTAAAGCCTTGCAGTTTCTCAAATAATTTTTAAATGAAGATAACCAATGCGCATTTATCCCTATAAGCTGATCATCAGCGTAGCATTTCTTGTTTTGGTTTGGTACCAACTCACCTATTTGCTTTTCATTTAGTTTTATTTCTATCTACTTCTCATATAATGAGCAAGAATCACATTTCCCACAAAGCTAGCACAAAGAGCAACAGAACGATTTGTATTTTAGACAGAAGTATCAAGAACTGCGAACAACTGCTTCATGCTATGGTACAGTCATTGTAACATTCTTTAGAAATAGCAGACATAAGACAGAAAAGGAAAAGTTTGTCTGAAGGAATTTGATGTGGACTTGCATTAATCCTCCATTCATCCCAAAGGAGATAATAAAATTGGATAACCTGCTTAACTTCATCTAAGTCTCTGGTCCCAAAGGCTATGTGATTAATGACGTGATACTATAAATAAAAACAAAACCTTTGCTGTCAACCCCCAATTTGTGTCTCCTTGTTAATGCTATGCTATCGGTTTAAACTCCTATTCAATAAGACATAAGTCAGAGTATGCCACAATTGTGTCGATGCCCAAAGGTAAGATCAAACATCTTACATTTCATGAATAGAGATAGTAGGAGCTGCAGATGCTGGAGAATCTGAGATAACAAGGTGTAGAGCTGGATGAACACAGCAGGCCAAGCAGCATCAGAGGAGCAGGAAAGCTGACGTTTCGGGTCTAGACCCTTCTTCAGAAAAAGAAGAGTCTAGACC
>NC_063354.1:14663967-14750339 GCF_021869965.1 Rhincodon typus
AAGATGCCATCAAGCAAAATGATATTTTATCATTTTTTATTTGAAAATGATGTGTTTTCTTTTGTAAAATTCTCAACTAAACAATTAAGATCAGCACTTAAAATCTGAAAACTAATGTCTAAAGAGAATTCTTGTGGTCTAAATTTTTTTCTCAAACTGAAGTACCTCTGGAGTAATTTAGCCCAGATGAGGAAAGTATACATTCCACAGTCAAGTCTGAGGACGATAGAAAAATAGGTAGGAAGACAAGTGGTGAGGATGACACAAAGAGTCTGTAGAGAACAAAGAACAAAGAAACCTTACACAACAGGAACAGGCCCTTCGGCCCTCCAAGCCTGCGCCGATCCAGATCCTCTATCTAAACCTGTCGCCTATTTTCCAAGGATCTGTATCCCTCTGCTCCCTGCCCATTCACGTATCTGTCTAGATACATCTTAAATGATGCTATTGTGCCCGCTTCTACCACATCCGCTGGCAACGCGTTCCAGGCACCCACCACCCTCTGCGTAAAGAACTTTCCACGCATATCTCCCTTAAACTGTTCCCCTCTCACCTTGAAATCATGACCCGTAGTAACTGAGTCCCCCACTCTGGGAAAAAGCTTCTTGCTATCCAACCTGTCTATAGGGTTAAGCAAATGGGCCAAACCTTGCAGATGGAATTTAATGTGGAAAAATATCAGCTATGCAGTTTAGCAGGAAGAATCGAGGAGCTGAATATTATTTATATAGACTATTTATATTATAGATTATTCTATTCAGAAGGCTACAGCACAGAGGGATTTGGGAGTTCTCATGCATTAATCACAAGACATTAGTGTCTAAGTTCAGCAGACAGGAAAGAAGGCAAATGGAATGCTGGCCCTTATTTCAAAATGAATGGAGTGTAAACATAGGGAAGTCTTGCTAAAACCCAACAAGGTGCTAGTCAGACCGCACCTGGAATAATTAAACATGTTTTGTTCCCCTAATCTAAAGAAAGATATCCTGGCATTGCAGGCAGTCCAGAGAAGGTTTACTAATTGATCCCGGGTATGGAGGGACTGTCTTATGAAAAAAGGCTTGGGTTGTACTTAGTGGGGTTTAGAAGAAGAGGGGACCTTATCAAAACATGCACAATTTTTAGGAGACCTGTCAGGATAATTTTGGAGAGGTTGTTTTTCCTCCGAGAGAATCTAGGACCAGAGGTCATGATTTCAGAGTAAGGGGTCATCCCAGTTAGAACATAGATGAGGAGGAATGTCTTCACTCAGGGAATATTAAATTGGTGGAATTCTTAACTACAGAGGAATGTAGAGGATGGGTTGTTGAATATATTCAAGACTGAAACAAATAGATTTTTAATCAAGAGGGGAATCAAGGGTTATAGGCACAAGGCAGGCAAAGTGGAGTTAAGGATTATCAAATCAGCCATAATCTCTGGCAGATTGCAGACTCGATGGGCTGAATGGCCTACTTCTATTCCTATGTCTCAGGTCATCACATATAGTCAGATGTGAAGTCCACTCCTACTTTGTTTAATTATTTTGTAAAATAGGGATAATGAGCTGACTACTTGATCGTTCTCCTTATTCTGCCAGTCACTTCCCAAAACTATTTATTTTAGCCCTTGTTATTATTCCAAAGGCACTGAATGACCTATCCCACTCCATCCTATTCCAAGCACACAACCACAATCTGATCCTATTCTAAGCACACAACCACAATTTTGCAAGCTCAGAGCGAACTCCTGATTGGATTTTCCATTTGCTAACCAAGGGCTAAGGAAGTTAGCTCTCAAGTCTGTCATAGTCTGTGCTGAGGTTGGATATTTCAGCACAGATCAGGAATCAACTTGCAACTTTGTTCATAAAGTAAACTAATTGAGAGATTAGGTACAGAAGGCTGAACGTATGACCTTCCATTTTGAACGTTAGTCAAAATATCTGCTAGGACTGGCTGGATGCCAAGGCCCAAACCAATCCATAGTGAACAGAAAGTGGTTTCATCCAATTTTGAAGGGCTGAATCAAGTTTGAAAAATTTGCAGAAGATTCCATCTGAACTTTGGCCATTCATCAGTTTTTGAAATATAAGATGTATGAATCTGATAAATAGCCCAAATCAGCATGTGTACAGTGACAGCTACAAAGCTGAGAAAGAATAGATTTTTGCTTCAACTTTTATAAAACTTAAAAATGCATTTCAATACCTGTTGGCCTTTTCCACGACTGTAGAGAGAGATGTCAAGCAGATATCAAGTGCAAAGAAAACTAATGAGCAGACACAAATGCAAATCTAATCTATGGGTATGTATTGGATCCCTATGACACTCTAACAACTGGCTGACAGAAGATGGTTGAACTGGTCACTTACATTTTTGGCATTTCTCAGTGCCTTCTCCGTATACTGTGTATTTTGCTGTCAGGTAGTGGCAGCAGGTTTAAAGTTCTGTATATGGGATGACTGTAATCTGCTAAACTTTGCATAGTTACAAGTGGTTCTTTGGAAACACTCTATGACATATTGAGCTGCTGCTTCTTTTCCACAGGCAAATAATGAGTCCCAGTATGTTGCATCTAGCCATCTGATTAAGTTGGTATATGACACGGTGGCAACTTGGAAGGACCCAATGCAGAAAGTTTTAGTGTATGCCACCCAGGGAGCTATCACACAAGATGAGGAAAGATAATGCAATTCTCAACAAAATGGCAAAGTCATGCAGCAGCCCTTTGTGAAACAAAGGTGACGAGAGCAAGGTTGTCTCTCATACAATGATCTGGGCTGTGAATAAGGGAACGTAATTTTAAAGTGAAAAAAAGCAGGTTTATATAAGAATATAGGAACTGTAATAGGTCATTCAGCCCCTCAAGTCTGTTGCACCATTCAAGGAGACCCTGGCTAATTTGAGGCCTAACTTCATATACCTGCCTTTGGATAATATCCCTTAATACTTTTCCATTTAAAAAAAAAGTCTGTCTCAGATTTAAAATTAACAACTGCTCCTGCATCCATAGCCATTTGTGGAAGAAAGTTTCTAACCTCTACCACCCTTTTTGTGTAGAAGTGCCTCCTAATAACTCTCCTGAATGGTCTGACACTGATTCTCTGACTGTGCTCCCTAGTTCTAGAATCCCCAACCGGTGGAAATAATTTATCTTTATCCACCTGTTGTCTGTTCCTGTTAATATCTTGCAAACTTCGATCAGATCAAGCCTTAAGCTCTAAATTCAAGAGAAAACAGGACTAATTTGTATGATCTCTCCTCATAACTTAATCCCTGAAGTCCAGGTAGCATTCTTGTAAACTGCATTGTACTCCCAGGGCCATTATATCCCAAGATGTGGTGCCCAGATCTGAAATTGAAACAACAGTCATGCACAAATAAAAAATCTGGTGAAAACATCAGGCTAAATTTTAGCAGGAATTTAAGCAAAATATTTTCAACAAGAGGGTGGTGGGGGTATGGGAAGGTCATTGAGGCAGGAAACCTGTTAACCTTTAGAAAGTACATGGATGAGCACTTGAAATGTCATAACATTCAAGGCCTTGTGCAGGATAGTGAGACTAGTGTATTTTTGGTGGTATAGGCTTGAAATTGACGCATGATTGACTGCTTAGAAATTGTTTTTTCCTCCTCCAGCACTAGGAGCATCAGTCCCACTATGTTTGCTGTGAACAAGCTGGAAAAAAGAGGATTTGGTCAAAATTCTGGTGAAACAACAGACTAAATTTTTAAAAATTAATTTTCCTCCAGACATGCACCTTTAAGAAGCCAGGTGAACAGTGCATTACTTTGTGTGTTTCAAATTGACGGGTCAGGCTACAGAGGAGAAAGCTGTCAGACCCATTAAGGAATCTATTTAAATGAAATTAGGTGCCTAAAGGAAGCTTGCACTGGCCATCAACATCAGCTTTAGCATGATTGTAAAATGTGGTCTGCTACTAATCAGCAACATTAGCCTGCATGCCCAATTCCATTACCCAACATCCCAGCAGAGGCTCATAAAATCAGAACAGCACACCAATAAAAAGCAATTGTTTTTTAAATCCCTCTATTTTCAATATCTCCTAGATTAAAGGGATTTAATGCAATTTTCATCGGAATAACTCATCTGATGGCTTTAACAAAACAAATGATCAAGTCAAGCAACTTTTAAGTTAAAGCTATATTAGTGCATGCAAGTTCTTTTGCTCTGGGATTCTTATAATGTGAGTGGATTACTGAAGATGGTTGCTGAATCTACTTTCTATTCACAATAATATAAAGATACAGGAAATAATATTTGGACAGACGTTTTATACATATACTCATTAGTCATTAGTGCACAGTATTCTTGGGACAATTAGCAATGGGTAATAAATGCTGGCCTGGCCAGAGATACCCATATTCCATGAATGAATTTTAAAAAAATTACAAATCAGAATGATCTAACTGAAAATTTTAAATGAAGTCAGAAACAAGCATACTATAAGGCTGCTAGTTATTTGACACGAGTATATTGCAGGAGGTTGCTACATGACTGTAATAATTGCCAGATAATTGGAAAGTACTAGGTGGAAACATTTGCATTTTGTATTTATTTATTCATGAACAAACAGCTACTTATGGAGAATATATTCAGCAGAAGAAATATATCAGACTGAAAACATTAACTGTTTCTCTCTCTGCAGATGCTGCCGGGCCTGCTGAAATTCTCCAGCACCTTTTGTTCTTAGTATAGCCATTTTGAACCTCTGACATACATATATATATACTTTGATCTGCTAGTTTTAATGTGTTTTATTTACAGTTGGGGAACTAGATTATTTCAAGCTATTTTTCATAACCTAATATTAGATTTGAAACAAAAATAAAGTTGCCAGAAAAGCTCAGCAAGTCTGGCAGCATCTGTGAAGAAAAAATCAGAGTTAACGTTTCGGGTCCGGTGACCCTTCCTCAATTTGAAAAGTAAATTCAGCATTCAAAGAATTAAATTGACTGGGGGGCGGGTATCCCTTTCTGTAACCGGGAAGTAAGCACAATACCCAATGCTCCCTTGGCTTCCGGATGCAGCATTATAAATATTTCACACAAGGGCAAAAACAGCTAAAAGTAAATCTACGTAGTCCTTGACAACATAAGCTAAATCGCTGGCTGCTTTCTGGAATTACACTTTAGTTCCCTACAGTGTTGACAGTGCAAGAGTGAACAGAGTTAGATGGAAGCCAAATACGACATAGACACCTTTTGGACATTCACCTCCCCATGCTGCAAAAAACTCAAGTATTCACAAGCATCTGACCTCTTAGTTGACTCTGGATCAACACATTTACTCATTTTTGGGAAGTCAGATCAAATTCCCGGTTTGCCCACTTATATACTTCTGAGGCTATTATGCCTCATCTCACTTGCCCATGTGTAGATCAAGGAAGCAGAAGATCCTAGAACCTGCAGCTCCACTCAAGCAGAGATGCTGTCCCTTACAAGGTTGAATGGGAATTCCAAAGGGATGTGGCATATTTAGATCTGCACTTTCTTCCAAGATTTTGAGTAGAATGACCAAAATCAGTTCACTTGCAAAGAGTTTACAATTAGTGTCAAATATACTTTAATTTTGCACCAAACCTGTGAAGACCACAGCAAGTATCAGGGCCCAAGTTACAAATGCACAATCTCATCACTAGTGACATGTACAAGACTACCTGGTATCAGAAGCTTATCATTGCTATACACTGTTACAACATTGCTGGGAGTCAACTGGATGCATTCATTTGCTGTGCAAGTATGTATAGTGATATGTTTAGTGTCTTGCGAAGAACCAAAGCAGATGAATTACACATGGCGACACTTGACAATGAAATCCCAGAATAATTCCTGGACAAATATATTACACTGTATCTTGTAGCTTCAAAACATAGTTTCAATTCCATCTATATTAAAAAAGAAGGCAAATCAATGGGAAGAACAATGCATGATCAGCAAAATCATTTGGGTCACATCCATTACATTAAGTTGGGAGTATATGGGGTGGGAGTGCTGGTCTATAACTGAAGTGCAGAAGGTTTGTCCGGGAAGATGTCTTCTTATTGATTGACAGACTTTATCAGGACCATACAGAGGTGAAGGCAAAGTATCAAAGAAACATCCTAACCACTCACGCACCCGACCTTCCAAACACCATCTGACCCAGGAGTAGCAGAGTCTACAGATCATTCATTGGACTTATCAGCTATCTCAGAACATGTCGAACTAGAGAGGAAACACGTTGTGATTAGATCCCAAGCAACTACCTCAGAGAGAGAAGAGAGTGCATATGCTGCTTTTCAAAATAAACTATGGGGTAGGTGTATTGAGGATAAGATTCATTTGGGACATGCCTTCATTTAATCAGTAGTGTCAGGTGCAGCTCAGAGGTAGCATTGTTGTATCTGAGTCTGAAAATTGCAATTTAAAGTTGAACTCCAGAGTCTTGCACTATAAACATAAATTGACACTCTCAGCCCAGTGGTGGGGGAGCATTGAATTGTCAGCAAACCCAGCTTTCGGATGTGGTTGGAAAAGATGGATCTCATGGCATTAGAGCTGAGGAGGTCTCTCTAATGTCCTGGCAGCATCTAGCTCTCCACAAACATCACAAAGCAAAAGACGTTGCCTGGTCATTGTCTAATAGCTGTTTGTGGAACCTAGTCATGTGCAAATTGACTACTCCATTTTCTACATTACAACAACATTGGAAAAGTACTTTATTGATTGCAAAGTGCTTTTGAGATGGCTTCCTAATTGTGTATTGCTACTTAAATCTTGCCTACTGTATGCCCTGTGCAATGCAACCTGTAAGGTTCTATCTAAGTTTTTTTTTCACCCTATGAGCTGTATGTCCTTGCTTTCTATGATCTCCCTGTAATGCTCGTAAATAAAGCTTTTCACTGTACATGGCACACATGACAATAAATAACTCAAATCAAATCAAACCAGTTCTTAGAAACAGGACTTGGCCTGTCAAATTCTCAAGTCTGTCTCCCTGTTCAAACACATCATAACTGATGGGCAACTCAATTCCATTTACTGGCTTGTTGATCAGTATACTTTGATGCCCTTACTTATTACAAATATACATATCAAATTTAGCTTTGAATATTTCAACTGACCAAGTGTCCTTAGTTTTAAGAGAAGGAAGCCTTCTTAAATTCCATTGGTTTCACTCCTAATTGTGAAAAATGCTGTACAAATGCAAGATGCTTCTTTTTTCTGTTGGCAGCCAACTTACGCTTGCTTCGTTTTAGTATCTGCTGCTTTTTTTTATATACAATAAACATTTAGCAGAAATTGAGGAATTAAATAGAAATGATGATTCGTTGGTGAACTGGCTAGTTCTTAATGTGACTAATGCACAAAACATTTTGAAAATGTATTACAATTTCATCATTGGTGCAGAGACTAATGTAATACACTTTAATTGATATATTACTTCGTCATTCCAATGAGCCCGAATACTTCTTTTACTGCGTCAATATCATTTTAATGTTGACATTAGACTGTACAAAATTTATGGGTTAACACTGGTGTTACTTAGGAAGTTTTGTGATGTACTGGTGGCCATTTTGACCCAGAAGCTCTGGGTTCAAGTTCCACACCAGGATTTGACTGCCAATGAAGATGCATTAAAAATGTGGCCAAAAAGATTGAGTACCAAATTGTAAATCCTTCCAATATTGACCAGAGTCAGGTGGCAAGACTGAAAGATTATTGGTCAGCCATGTGGTGGAAAGAAATTGAAGCCTCTGTCACCAATATCCATAGGTCCAGACTGCAAATGCTTGTTAAAGTGGATGTTGTTGTATAAGGTAAAGGTTCTGAAAGAGTTAATATTTAAGTTCCATAATCTCCACTCAATCTGATGATGTCACACAGTCTTTGGGTAGAGACAAGAGTTCTCAAAATTTCGTAGGAAACAGATGTATTCGGCACTGAGATAGCTCCAAGAGGTCCCGTCAACAAGTCACTTTTTATTTACATGTGGAGATTCCATAACACTGATCCAGTTTCCTCAGAGCCAGCTCTCAGAGTGAACAGAACTTCTGACATAACAAGGTGTAGAGCTGGATGAACACAGCAGGCCAAGCAGCATCAGAGGAGCAGGAAGGCTGATGTTTCAGGCCTAGACCCTTCTTCAGAAATGGGGGAGGGGAAGGGGGTTCTGAAATAAATAGGGAGAGAGGGGGAGGCGGAAAGAAGATGGATAGAGGAGAAGATAGGTGGAGAGGAGACAGACAGGTCAAGGGGGCAGGGATGGAGCCAGTAAAGGTGAATGTAGGTAGGGAGTTAGGGAGGGGACAGGTCAGTCCAGGGAGGACGGACAGGTCAAGGGAGCGGGATGACGCTAGTAGGTAGGAGATGGGGGTGGGGCTTGAGATGGGAGGAGGGGATAAGTGGAAGGACAGGTTAGGGAGGCGGGGACAAGCTGGGCTGGTTTTGGGATGCGCTAGGGGGAGGGGAGATTTTGAAGCTTGTGAAGTCCACATTGATACCATTAGGCTGCAGGGTTCCCAAGCGGAATATGAGGTGCTGTTCCTGCAACCTTCGGGTGACATCGTTGTGGCACTGCAGGAGGCCCAGGATGGACATGTCGTCTGAGGGATGGGATGGGGAGTTGAAATGGTTCACAACTGGGAGGTGCAGTTGTTTAGTGCGGACCGAGCGTAGGCGTTCTGCAAAGCGGTCCCCAAGCCTCCGTTTGGTTTCCCCGATGTAGAGGAGGCCACAACGGGAACAGCAGATACAGTATACCACATTAGCAGATGTGCAGGTGAACATCTGCTTGATGTGGAAAGTCTTCTTGGGGCCTGGGATGGGGGTGAGGGGGAGGTGTAGGGGCAGGTGTAGCACTTCCTGCGGTTGCAGGGAAAATTGTCGGGTGTGGTGGGGCTGGAGGGGAGTGTGGAGCGGACAAGGGAGTCACGGAGAGAGTGGTCCCTCTGGAAAGCAGATAAGGGTGGGTAGTGAAAAATGTCTTTGGTGGTGGGGTCAGATTGCAGATGGCGGAAGTGTCGGAGGATGATGAGTTGGATCCGGAGATTGGTGGGGTGGTACGTGAGGACGAGGGGGATTCTGTTTTGGTTGTTATTGTGGGAGGGGGTGTGAGGGATGAGTTGCGGCAAATGAGGGAGACACGGTCGAGGGCGTTCTCGACCACTGAGGGGGGGGAAGTTGCGGTCCTTGAAAAACGAGGATATCTGAGATGTTCGGGAGAGGAATGTCTCATTCTGGGAGCAGATGCGGCGGAGGCGAAGGAATTGGGAATAGGGGATGGCATTTTTGCAGGAAGGTGGGCAGGAGGAGGTGTATTCTAGGTAGCTGTGGGAGTCAGTGGGCTTGAAATGGACATCGGTTTCCAGGTGGTTGCCAGAGATGGAAACAGAGAGGTCCAGGAAGGAGAGAGAGGTATTAGAGATGGTCCAGGTGAATTTAAGGTTGGGGTGGAAGGTGTTGGTGAAGTGGATGAACTGTTCAAGCTCCTCGTGTTAGGGGGGAATCCCCCTCATCCTCACGTACCACCCCACCAATCTCCGGATCCAACGCATCATCCTCCAACACTTCCGCCATCTGCAATCCGACCCCACCAGCAAAGATACTTTTCTCTCCCAACCCTTATCTGCTTTCCGCAGGGACCACTCTCTCCGTGACTCCCTTGTCCGCTCCACACTCCCCTCCAGCCCCACCACACCCGGCACTTTTCCCTGCAACCGCAGGAAGTGCTACACCTGCCCCTACACCTTTTCCCGACCCCCATCCCAGGACCCAAGAAGACTTTCCACATCAAGCAGATGTTCACCTGCACATCTGCTAATGTGGTATACTGTATCCGCTGTTCCCATTGTGGCCTCCTCTACATCGGGGAAACCAAACGGAGGCTTGGCGACCGATTTGTGGAACACCTACACTCGGTTCGCACTAAACAACTGCACCTCCCAGTCGCGAAGCATTTCAACTCCCCCTCCCATTCCTCAGACAACATGTCCATCCTGGGCCTCCTGCAGTTCCACAACGATGCCACCCGAATGTTGCAGGAACAGCAACTCATATTCCGCTTGGGAACCTTGCAGCCCAATGGTATCAATGTGGACTTCACAAGCTTCAAAATCTCCCCTCCCTCTACCGCATCCCAAAACCAGCCCAGCTTGTCCCCGCCTCCCTAACCTGTCCTTCCTCCCACCTATACCTTCCTCCCACCTCAAGCCACACCCCCATCTCCTACCTACTCGCATCATCTTGCTCCCTTGACCTGTCCGTCCTCCATGGACTGACCTATCCCCTCCCTAACTCCTCAGCTACATTCACCTTTACTGGCTCCATCCCCGCCCCTTTGACCTGTCTGTCTCCTCTCCACCTATCTTCTCCTCTATCCATCTTCTATCCGCTCCCCCTCTCTCCCTATTTATTTCAGAACCCCCTTCCCCTCCCCCATTTCTGAAGAAGGGTCTAGGCCCAAAACGTCAGCTTTTCTGCTCCTCTGATGCTGCTTGGTCTGCTGTGTTCATCCAGCTGTACACCTTGTTATCTCAGATTCTCCAGCATCTGCGGATCCTACTATCTCTGAATGAACTTCTGACACTCCTGTTTATATCTAACAGCCAGGGCTCCCTCATTGGAGCAGATTTACAGCCCCAATCAAGGAACTCATTTTCTATGAAGCCCTGAAAACAAAAATTGCTAGAAATCACAGCAGGTCAGGCAGCATTCTTGGAGAGAGAGGAAGCTAACATTTTGAGTCTAGATTTTTTTTATTTGTTCACAGGATGAGGGCATTGCTGACCAGACAGCATTTATTGCCCATCCCTAATTGCCCCAAGGGCAGTTGAGAGTCAACCACATTGCTGTGGGTCTGGATTCACATGTAGGCCAAACCAGGTAAGGATGGCAGTTTCCAGGACATGAGTGAACCAGATGGGTTTTTACAACAATTGACAGTGGGTTCATGGTCATCACTAGATTCTTAATTCCAGATATTTTATTGAATTCAAATTCCACCATCTGCCCTGGCGGGATTCGAACCTGTGTCCCCATGTTCAGTCAGCGATAATACCACTAGGCCATTGCCTCTGATGACTCTGATGAAGTGTGAAGGCAACAGCATTTATGCAGTAGTGGGAGGCTGGAGTGCTGTGGGAGACAGGGTGTTGATAGACCAAATTAAGTGATCAGAATGTGAGAATGGCAGAACAATAGTGTGTCTAACTGCCAGAACTGAAAGAACAGACAGTCTCACTGGGGTGGGCGGGGAGGGGAGAGAGCACATGGTGACAGAGAATGTAACTAGTGAAGCTCAAAGAAAGGAAAGGAATGGGATTGGGTTCACAATCTGAAGGTGTTGAACTCAATGTTAATTCCAGAAGGTTGTAAAGTGCTGAGTCTGAAGATGAGATAACACAGTGTGGAGCTGCAAAACACAGCAGGCCAGGCAGCATCAGAGGAATAGGAAAGTTGATGTTTTGGGTCGGGACCTTTCTTCAGAAAATTGTCCCGACCCAAAACGTCAACCTTCCTGCTCCTTTGATCCTGCCTGACCTGCTGTGTTCCTCCAGCTCCATACTGTTATCTCTGACTCCAGCATTGGCAGCTCTTACTATCTCCAAGTCTGAAGATGAGATTTTGTTCCTCCAGTTTGTGCAATGATTTGCTGGAGCATTGCAGAATGCCAAGGACAGAGAAGTGGGCATCCGAGCAGAACGCTGTGTTAAAATGACCAGCAATGGGGAGGTTGGGGTCATGTCTGTGCACAAACATGAAGTGTTTGCAAAGTGGTTGCCCATTCCACGTTTGGTTTCTCCAATGTAGAACGGGCTGCATTGGGTGCAGCCAACACAATAGACCAGATTGGAGGAGGTACAAGTGAAATGTTGCTTCACCTGGAAAGACTGTTTAGGCCCTTGGATGGTGAGCAGGGAGGAGCTACAGGGGCAGGCATTGCTCCTACAACCAAAACAGCTGCGGGTCCACAAGCTTTTAGAATTACTCATTGCTTTTCATCTGTCCCAATGTCGTTTGCCTGGAAAAATAATGCATTCTTTCCACATATTGGGACAAGTATTTGATGGCAAGATCGAATGAGTCAAACTTCCCAAATAACAACATGCTGCCAGAAATGCTTACCCCAACTCAAATATGACTGTTGCAAGCAAATTTCTTCAGGAGTGTGCTTTTCTCTTGTCGCCATTGAAATAACACAAGGGAGGCCAGTGTCTTGTCACCAAGTCACCCTTTATTTACGCATGGAAAGTCTTTGACACAGATCCAGCTCCCTCACAGTCAGCTTTCAGAGTAAACAGAACCTCTGATACTCCTCTTTATATCTGTCAGCCAGGGCTCCCTGATTAAACCAGATTAACAGCCCAATTAGGGAACTCATATTCTATGATCTGAGGAATGGTCACCGGACCCGAAATGTTAACTCTGTTTTCTCCTTCACAGATGCTGCCAGACCTGCTGAGCTTTTCCAGCAACTTTGTTTTTGTTCATATTCTATGAGGTTCATTTGGCTGATCTCATTACAATCACTACATGTGAAACTCGCAGAGTCCTAGTAATTATTGCTTAAAGAGGAATGTGAGTTGTACCTATTGCTATCATGCAATAAACCATCTTGTTAACTAAGACAAGCGCCTCTCCTATTTAGACTCACTAGTTGTTCATCCTCTATCACTGATAATTAGGCAGGCCTTAGACAAGGTATAGACAAATGAGGATTGAAAGAAAGTTCTCACTTCTCACAATAAGTATTCCATCAATGACAATAAACACCAAAATACACAACTGCAGGGACAGTAAAAAGGCCAGAGAATAATTTATATGGGACTACAGCATTGGGAAGATCTCAGAATTTATTGGAGGTGGGAAGGTCCAAATTTAGAGAAATCTAGTGTAAGAGATTAGGGGAAGAAGCATAGGTAGGAGACATTAATGATTTAAAAGGAGAAGGAGTCACTAATTAAACCATGACTTCAACAGGAAAATTTATAAGGGCCACAGTCAAAAAACATCGCTTCACCAAACATTCTCAATCAATACCCCCCACATTATCACCAATTTCCTCTTCCCCAAACCCCACCATCACCCCTTCCCCTCACCAACACCCCATCTCCTCTCCCTTCACTAATCCTCCCATCTCCTTTTCCCATCTTCCTGATAAGGCAGTTGATGAAAAAGCAGGCAAAATGTACATCTATATTTTCACACAGCAGGAGTTAGTCTTCACTGAATAGTCAATTAGGCTCTGTCCTCCAATAGAAAAAGAAACAAGCATTTTAAAAAGGGCCACACAGCTGTGAAAGATCTACAGCAGCTCACAATCCCAAAATCTTAACTTGCAACTCCACTGACCAGTGGAAGGCCTGCCATAGGCAGTGTAGACAAAGGAGGATTGGTGTCAGCAAACTAATCAAACAACCCTCACCCTGTGCCACATCTGACAGGAGAAGTAGATACCAAGAGAGTCAGTATTGGCAATCAGGGAAATACCACAGGTTTATCGTGTATTCATTCATGGGACAAGGACATCACTGGCCAGGCCAGCATTTATTGCCCATCCCTAATTGTCTAGAGGGTAGTTAAAAGTCAACCACATTGCTGTGGGGCTGGAGTCACATGTAGACCAGAGTAGGTAAGGATGGCAGTTTCCTTCCTGAAGGACATTAATAAACCAAATGGGTTTTTCCAACAATTGACAATTGGTTCATGATCATCATTAGCCTTTTAATTCCAGATTCTTTTATACTTGAATGCAAATTCCATCATCTGCCGTGGCAGGATTCGAATCCAGCTCCCCAGAACATTACCTGGGTCTCTGGATAAACAATCCAGCGATAATGCCACGAGGTATTGAATCAACTCAGACTCCTTGGGTGTGGGAGATGCTGGCTCCCTCAGTTTGATGAACAACAAGTGTCAATTAGATTTCTCCCAACAGCCCAGGGCTCAACCCCTGTTGGGGCTTAGGTCGGTTGGAACTGTCTCCCCACTCTGGAGTCTTTTTCTTGTGGGTCAGACCTGCCTTCATGCAGGGGATGTAAAAAAAATTTTAGTACTAAGATAATGCCAATGACTCACGAGAGTCTTCCTCTTCAATATTAAATGAAGTTCCCTCCCAGCAGTTGAGAGATTATGACAGCTGTCAGTCTCAATTATGTACAAAGACTGGCATCAGAAGTGACAATACTCGAGAATATTTCTTCATTAACAGGTCTCTGCACAGACATAAATAGAATTCAGCATTTCGCTTCAGTTCAACCGCTGTGTTCAAAGTGTTAAAATATCAGTTGTTTCTGAGGTTCTGTACTGACCTATGTCTGAGGTAGGCACATTTTTGCTCCTAAGTTTGGCATTTCTATCCTTTTCTCTGCCGAAACGAAGAGAATAAAAGTACTAAAAAAATCTTTTGTGGATATATTGGAACTTGTCGAATGCATTAAGCAGCCCACAATCTAAATAATGCTCGCATAATGGAGGCTACATCAGGGCTGGGGCACATAATGAAAGTGACTTCGCTTTTTTGTTTGACAAAACTTCCCAACAAATTTTATTTGACAGCTATATAGCTGAACGAATTGAATAGGTTGCAGCTGAGAAAAGGCCGAAAAAATATGATTTGAATTCTAATTCCTGTCATACGCTAGACAAAGTTATTATGAAACACAAAGAAAAGTAGCCTAGGGTGTGTAAATCCCCCAACAAGATTCATCTAATTAATTCAGGAGAAAATTAATTACCACAGGATTTTCAAACAGAGCGGATTAAATGACCGCCCATCCCCCCATTACTAGGCAAATAAGCTGCCATTCCTATGGATAGAGAGCTTGATCACTAACCATTGGCATGGCAACGAAGCATCCTATAGAAAGGACAACAGAGGGGGCAGGGATGATGTCATATGCCCAGCTTCCTCTGGTACTCTGCTGTCAATTCCATAAACATCACAGTTTTAATAAAACCTAATTGAATTTGAAAACGATAAACTGCAACATCACTTTATTCACTGTGTGAAAATTGTAAAGGTTTTGATTTAAGGCAGCACACCCATAGACTACGTGTGGCAACAGGCATTCAATTGCATCTTAAATATAGTTGTAAGTCAATACATAGAAGCTGTACTGTTGCTAAAACAAAGCATGCCTTACGTTACCCCACAAAGTTAAGTTGCATGTGTTGGAGTAACAGTAGAGAAGAACAACAGGCTAAATATTTAATTCAGGGCCATTACCGTTCATAGAAGAAACTTGCTGACCACGAAGAGACTTCATAATGCTTGTTAACAGTTAGAGTGCAATATCGAGGGCATAGAGGCTATAGCTGGTACCTCTCCATGACACAACACACAATAGTGGTTTGCTCTCAATAACACACAAGATACTAATCCAATCATAAACCATGACAGAAAAGCTTGATTTGTTAGCCATCAACAACAGATTACTGGTTATTATTCAGAAGATTATTTGTTATTTTATTATGTGTGAATTTCCATTCAAATTATTTTGCTTGCTTTTGTGCTGTTGCACTTTCAATGTCCTGCTGAAGGCATTAGCTTTGTGCCCTGTGGCTGACAGTGTTAGATTATTTCTCAGTGCGATTTACAGAGATATTCGCTATCATACATAGGGATAAGGCAGGTAATTTGACATGGCATAACATCTTGTTCCAAAGCCTGTAAATTTATCACATAGATCGTGATTCACCACCATATCTCTAATTTTGCATGAAAATCTCCAGGAGTGATGTCCTGATGTTTTCAGTTTGGTTTTGTTGTTTGTTTCAGAGCAATTCAGCCAAAATGGATTGCCAACGTTAAGTGAAAATTATGCTCAACACAACTCAAGTTTCTTTCATGCTGATTTAAGAAAGGGCAGAAGCAGCCGCAGACCCTGCATAGAATTGGCCGAGTTCCCTGATTGTGTTACCCACAGCTGGGAGTATCCACTCAGCGTGTTGCTTTGTAGACCTTCAAGTAAGATCACAGGTGCCGGACTAGACACTGTGACTAGAACACTCATTTTTGGTATGAGCTCTTTCTGTGTTCTATGAACTATAAATGCAGAGAGCACAGTTTCCAGAGTCACCCATAGACAGAATGGAGGAATTCCTGCTAGAGTTTTTAATCTTAGGAATCATCTACCCCAGAGAGAGCTGTGGAAAGTCGGTCATTGAATATATTCAGGACTAAGTTGAAAGATTTTTGATCCAAAATGGATTCAAGGGTTATGGTGAGGCATGCAAAAAAGGTGGAGTAAAAGCTATAATCAAAACTGCCATGATCTTATTGAAAAGTGAGGCAGGTTCAAACAGCCAAACAGTCTAGTCCTGTTCTGATGTTCAGATGAAACCTGCATCAAGTTTCCACTCCTAAACATATTAAGGAAGTTTCTCTAAAGCGATTTTCTTTTCTAAAAATCATTGAACAAAGTGTTGACCAATTGCATTGACTCGCGGTTGGCTTTGAGTTCGGCAGCATGCAGATTGAGTGGAAACTTGGGAGGAAAATAAACACTTTTCGAAGCTGGCAAACTTTTGGGTGCAGCATAATTTTCACCCAGACCACTGATTGCACTGAAACCAGGATTTTAAACCACTGTTTAACGGAGTAATTCTGAGCAGTCTCAGATCCCTCGCCTTCGTTCTAATCAAATTGGGGTGGAGATATTAGGACTCTGCCATTGATTATAATGAAGGTAACAATTTTGTAAAATTGCTTCTGTTTTCAAAGGCTTGCAGCCCTCATAATTTCGTTGAACTGTCAGATGGCATCAAAACCTACAAGAGGGATACTTGAGTTATTTATAATGGCCATCTGATTGGATTGCTGCCTTGAAATCATTCCTTGGCACCTGACAGTATTTGTAGTACTTCAGTTGAAACCATTCATTGGTAGGTGAGATAATTTTGTAAAATCACATTTTGATTGTATTTTGTGGCTTTTCTCTAATTGCATATCTGCAACTGTCAATGAAGAGGAATGCAAGAGAATTAATACATTAATAGTTCTTAATCGTTCAAAAGTTATTAGTTCTTTACCCAGCGTGTATTATGAACCTTTTTGAGATGACCGTAGAGTCATAGAGTCATAGAAATGTACAGCATGGAAACAGACTCTTCAGTCCAACTCATCCATGCCGACTAGATACTCTAAATTAACCTAGTCCCATTTGCCAGAGGAACCAAAGGGATAGTCGTACAATTTTGTCTTGCAAAACAATCAATTATGTTTTAAATAAAGAAATAACTTGAAATTATATCTTATATATCCTACTATATCACCAGGATGTCCCATTGTGTTTCAGACTTTTGAACTGTAGTAACTTTAATAATGTAAGGGAATGCCACAGCCAATTTTTGCACAGCAAGATCCCACAAAATGCAGTAAAACAAATAACCAGTTAATCTGTTTTCCTAATTTTGATTGAGGGATAAATGTTGGCCGCCACACTTCCGATTGCTAAATTAATATAGAATTATTTGAATTAGTTCAAAAATACCACAATGGGGCAATAAAATCATTCTAGTCCTTTGTTGTACACTGCTGAAATATTTCAAATGCTTAAAATTTATCTCTTTTTTTGAGAAAATAGTTGGAAATGAGAAACTGTTTCCAGTCATGGCAAACTGAGATATTTTGAGAATTGTGCAATGGCCCATCTACCTTGGCTACCATTTTTTTTCACGGGAGTCATCTATTGTTGTCTAGCTCTATGCTCAATCAAGTATTCCTCTTTTCCGAACAACCGTTTAATTCTATTTTCAAAGAATTCATGTATGCAATCCCAATGACAGTTTCCAGAAAAGGATTCCAAATTCTATCCGACAAAGATTTTTTCTACTCTCCTTTAATTCTTATCATTTAATCAGGATCATTCAGATGCCATTATCTACAATAAAAACTGAAAGAACTGCGGAGGCTGTTAATCAGGAACAAAAACAAAGTTTCTGGAAAAGCTCAGCAGGTCTGGCAGCATCTGTGAAGGAGAAAACAGAGTTAATGTTTCGGGTCCGGTGACCCTCAGAAACAGTTCTGAGGAAGGGTCACCGGATCCGAAACGTTAACTCTGTTTTCTCCTTCACAGATGCTGCCAGACCTGCTGAGCTTTTCCAGAAACTTTGTTTTTGTTGTGACCATTATCTACAATCCTGGGTGGAAAAATAAATTTTCAACTTCACAAAATTGGATACATGCTCAGGGATATTGTGTCAACAGATCTTGCAATAATGATATGAAATTCGTCTCAGTTAAAAGTCCCTCTTCTGTGATTGTTGTGATAACTTCGACTTCTTTTATTTTTGTACAGTGTTCTTTCTCATACGTGCACATCGGAAGAAGCACTGAACTGAATATTGATAAATAATTAGTATGTTATTCATTGCAATTATGCATATTGTTTATCATCTATTCAAAGTTAACGAGGGAGAAAATTCCACCCAATGTTGGTAGTGCTCAGTGGGGACCACTCTGGAGCCAGATTTGGAGGCTAAAATCCTATTCCTGACACTTGAAGACACATCCCAGGTTAATGTTGTTACTACTGAGAAAGTGTTGCACTCTAAGGTTCACCTTTAACAGATGAGAATCTGCCCTATCAGGTAAACTTCAAATATTCCATGGCATGGCAATATCTGAAGAAGAACCAAAGAGTTTTCCTCATGCCCAAGCCAACATTTATCCCTCAGTCAAAATCTAAAACAGGTGACCTGGCCACTATTTCATTGTTGTTTGTGGAATCTTGAACGGAAAGTTTGCCACCCTGTCTCCTTCATTTTAACAGCAAATATGCTTCTAACGTATTTCTTCCATTCTGTTTCAAGCTGTTCAGAGGTTGTGAAAGGCATTACATGCAAATACAAGTCTTTCTGCTAAAAGATTCATTTTCTGAAACCTCATCCAGGGCATTTGGATTCAAACCAGAGAGAATTGCATTCAAGAGTTATACTCATGGTGGGCTGTAGGAAAGGACTTCTAAAATCTCTCAAAGTAAGGCTATAAAACCATAAGAAGTAGGAACAGAAGTAGGCCATTCAGCCCAATGAGTCTGCTCTACCATTCAATGAGATCGTGGCTGATCTAATAATCCTCAACTCCACTTTCCTGCCCTTTCTCCATAACCATTGATTGATCAATCAATAATCTGTCTATCTAAGCTTTGAAAACACTTAAAGACCCAGGCTGTCCAGCTCTCTGTGATAAAGAACTCCACAGATTCACTACCCTCTAAGGAGAAATTGCTCCTCATCTCTGTCTTAAATAGGTGACCCCTTACTCTGAAACTGTAACCCGTGGTGGTCGACTTTCCTAGAAAGAGATGTAACCTTTCCATATCTATGCTGTCAACCTCCCGAAGAATCATACACGTTTCGAAAAGGTGGCCTCTTAGTCTTCTAAACTCCAATGAGAATAGAGCCAACCTACTCACCTCCCTTCATAAGATAGTCCCTCCATAACCAGGATCAACCTAATGAACCTCCTTTGGACTGTCTCCAGAGTAGTATCTCACTTCGACACAGATGCTGTATATTAATCTACACTAACCAGGGCATATCATTGTATATTTATCTGCTTTTTATGGTCACTGCTGAGCCTGAAACCCTCCAGCTGTAATAATACAAAGGTAAGTTAATAGTTTTATACATAGCTGCAATTCGCTTCACCAGTACAATATTTCAACAAACATTCCCCATGGCAAAACAACAGTTTTAAACTGTGGGATTTAGAACTGAAGACAGCTCTGTGTCTGGAGCTGACTTCATTGTCTTCATGCGTCCAATCTGCAACCCAGGATATCTGTGTGGAGCAAGCATGCCGGGAAGAGTGTGGATAGGAAATTTCCTTTTAAATGTCATACATTCATTCCACAGGGATCAAGTCACAATAATTCAAAGTTTCCGTCGAGTATTACCAACTACTTCCAGGCTGAGCTTCCCGACCCTGGCATCCTGACCCTTGCTTCCACCTCCAAAAACTATCCCCAGTGCACTCACCAGTGCAATTTTCAGGATGTTTCAAGTTTTGTTTCTTTTAATTGATAAATGTATATTATTTTATCAGCGTTGTTGAATGGGCATATGTTTATTTGGCCAAATGGGATTGCTATTACATAATATGTTTCTTTAAAAACCAGAGAGATACTGGAACTGTGATCTCATTCTTAAAACCTCAAGAACAAATAATCTTTTATATTTTCAAACCCACAGAGGTAAAAACATTTGTTCATTCCAACAGCGATCTTTCACAAAAGTTATAATACATTGAGGCTACTGTTCATCTGAAATAAATTTCTCACCTTGTTTTAAGGCTTTCTAATACTCACCTTACCTGTTTACTTTTGCACTTAGATCTTTAAACACCATCTTGGATTATTTCCAAGAAGGAGGTAAGTCTTAATTTCAATTGTTTTGATTCCTACATTGTTATTATCATTGCAGTACTGGAGAACATGGTCAGGAGTTATTGAGCACATTGAAATGCGATCTATCCCATTCTACGCAGGGAAATATGTTGCTTTGGTGGTCATGGTGACAGAAAGTGTTGACTAATATTCTGCTAAATAATGTTGTGCTTCAGCATATACTTTAAACGTGTTCTAAATGGAGCATCACCAGCTGATTGGAGAAAAGGGAGGTGCTAGCTAAGCAAATCCATGCTGCATATTCCTACTTTTATAGACTCGGAACCCACTTCCACAATGCATGAAGTCAATCTCCTTAGTATTTTCATGTTCAGAGAAGCAGTGCCTTCAGAAAGTCTCCTACTTCTTTACATTTGCTTTTTATAAACTTATACATGCACACCTGAGCATATATTGGGTAAGCACACACGTAGTTAAGTTAACTTGTAGGAATTGTGCTCTGCAAAGTTGTGGTAAAGTGATTTGTGCATTTTCAAAATTAAAACAAAGTACAAATAAGCATTAGATTGATTATTCCAATTCTCAGCTTTCTGAATTCAGAGTCATTCCTCATCTAAATGTATCACCTGACCAGATCATCTCCTCAAGCCAGATCTATGTAAATTGACAGCTTCGGACTTCTGAGAAAAAGCTTACATTCGATGGCCTGCATGCTTAAGCAATGACAAAGTGGAAAAGCATCCATGAATATTTCATGCATGTCAAATGGAAACTGAGGCTTTACAAAAGACAATTACCAAATATGTTAAGGAGACTGAGAAATGAGAGAAATAATGGCAATAAATTTTAGGAAAAGAGTTCCAGAGAGTAGTGGCAAAGTCTATGTTGTGGAAAATTCTACTTGGAATGACAAGATGTCTGAAAGTAAGTCTTGCAGCCCCAAATAATACATGACAGCAAAAACATAAATTTGTACTACATTCTTGAAGTGCTTAGAGTGTTATAAACTATTGAATGATTATAAACAACTTGAAGTGTTTTTTCTCATTAATAATATGCTTATCATTTATTGCCTGTGATTGTATTTTAGTTGGCCAGTGTAGAATATATTTAATCTTGTATTTTCTAAGGTTGCTATTTTTCCAGTGCCCCTTTTAATAAACCTTACCTTTTTGTAAGCAAATACTTCAGATTATTTGTGGGTGGCACAGCAGAATTGAAAGAACCATAGTTTTGTATATGGGAACAAATAAAAGAAAAGTACTTAAAATGAGATGAGGCTAACATGAGACTTTCTGAAGTATATCTTAAAGGATATAGGACTGTGTGTATTGTTTGGTACTTGCTGGCTTGCCTTACTGTCTCAAAGTGTTTAGAATAAAGTTTGACAACATGCTTCACCTTTGTGAATTCAGCTGTACTTCATTTGTTGTGGGAAATAAAACGACAAGAATAAGCTGGCTTGCCATGGAAGGGAGTTTGGGCACTAGCTGTCAGCACAGCAACCAGCACCCTATGGGAAGGGAAGTGGAGGGGGCAGGGATGATGTCATCCCATGGGTGGGGGAGCCAATCAGCCGCAGGGAAAATTATGTCACCATTTGCGGATCTTGGGCATTCACAGCTATAGAAATGTACTGAATTCAAGTGGTGGAGGGGTCACTTAGTTCTGTGTGTGAAACCTTAACTGCATTGATCACATGCTAATAGTTGTGACCGGAGGCAACCCCATAAAGTTGTCAGCAACTTCCCCAGCATCCTCCCCCGCTCCCACATCCCACCATTCCGGCCCCCTGTTTACAATACAATGAATTCTTTTGGGCAGATTTATATTTAATCCTTCCAAACTTCTGAATGAAATGTCAAAAAGCTACCCTCACAAAAGCCCAGCACAGTGCAATGCAGTAGCTACGTTACCAGTGTGCTGTTTGATTCCTATTATTTCCCAGTCACAGAAGAAAACAAAGCCTCCTGCCAGCATCATATTTTGTACAAAGTGCCACAATATTGTGCCAAGCCTTCTTGACACTGATGAATCTGCAGAATTAGTTTGTAAAGGATGTGACAATGTTGCTTCCTCTCACTCTTTTTTTTACCGCATGTGGGAAACAAACAATCCCTGCATGTGGGTGGGGGTGGCAGCCGTTAGGTGGTAGTGGGGGGGTAGGGCAACAGAAATGTATCTGAAAGACATGCATAGAGAGCCAGTGTCTCACTTGCTTTGGATTTATTCACTCTCTCAGAACAAGAAAGTATTTGCAACAACTTGAGATGTTCTTTAACGTCACCTGCGCCCCCACCCCCATCCCCTCACCCCAGTTTTTCTCTTCTGCTCTCCTGTTGGCGCTGAATTATGCTGGAGTTCAATGCCACATGGACTAGATGCTCACTCCTTAGCGATGAATGCTGTGGCATGCTATTCCACTGCAGGAGCTGTTGCTGTTGCTGAACATCCAAAGTTGTGTACTTTCCAGAATGGAAATACTTCAGAATAAAAATACAACTGAAATCTGGAGCAGAAATATGGCTGCATTACTCCTTCCTCTGCCAGAAATGCTGTGATTAATGGTAGCACCTTTACCGTTCCCCACAACAGTAACTGGCCAATGTAACAATAACAGTGACTTGCCAGATAACATCTTGCACAAGTGGGTTAATCAGCACAGCCATCATTTTCACACTTTAGTATCAATGCTGAAGTAAGAGCTGCTGCCACAGCTTCTTGATGAAGGGGGTGGATGTGGGGGAATGTTTTGGTGATACAGTAGAACTCACTGTTCTTGTGGACGGGAAAAGTTGGGGATATCTATAAAAAAAAGTGTCCATATTGCTGGACTGAGCATTAGATTGTCAGACTGGTTTAATGCTTGCAACATTATAAATCAGTGACAGGCTCAAACTAGTTGTCAATATTTGAGGCAGCTTTTTCCCTACCCAGTATTATCTTTATGGTATCACAAATCTGCTGTGTGCTGTTAGACCAGACACCAATTCTAGACAACCACTGACAGACTCCTGTATTCCAGAGGCAATGTTTTGGTCCATCATAAATAGGCATAATTATAAGACTGCACTAATAAACACCAACTTGATTTAAAAGTCTTGAACCGTGACATCTGCATCCCAGATGGAAGATACCCTGAGGTGAGACACTAAAAAGGGAACACTGAAGAGAAGGTTGCTTACAAAAATTAAACAGAATACAGTCCTTGCACATCAAACGACCAATCACAGCCGAGTGTAAAAGGAAGTGAAGCATCTGCTTTCCAACCCAATGATTAATTTTCAAGTGCTAATGCCTGCTTATCACTCAAATCCACTTTACAGTTAAGTACAGGGCCTCACAAATTGCAAAGTACGCAGTACATTTGCAGATAGAACAAAACAGCACAACAAGCACAAGTATTATTCTCAGCCTAAAATACCAAAACATGAAGCCACACTGACAGTCCGTTGAACTGCAAGCATCATCAGACATGGACACTCACTGACAGAAATCCATAGCCTTAAGAGAGGGAGGGAGGTTTTACAGCTGTTTGACTGTATAGTTTGGCTAATACTGTCCCAAGTTCAGATAGAACAATAGATTACAGCCCAGCAGATCCATTGAAAGAAAAGGCTGGCAGTAAAAGAAGCTAAAAAACAAACGTCAAAAAATATTGTATGTTTGACATTAGAAAAAGACATTCTGACTATAATTTGTGTAATTCTCTCAATCAACATTTGCAGTCTCAGGGAGCACAGGAATTTTTTATCCAGTAATCCTGATTAGAGGTGTGTGCTGATATCACTGTGCTGATGTCAGGCTGTTGAAAAGAGGAATGTTTTGTTTTGAGGAAAATAAAAGTTCCTATTGCAAACCTAGAAAATGAATCAAGATATCCTCTTTAACACAAGAAATCTTACCAGGATATCCACTGCAACCAATCACGCCATTTCAAAAAAAAAGTTCTTATGACTGACTGCAAATATAGAGCTTTTATTGTTGGGAATATTCTAACTATTATTTAAAATTGATAAGCACAACACAGAACGTGAATCCATTTAAATTCATATAAATTTCCATAAAACCAAAATGATTAAATGGCATTCCTAATGAGTGACACTTGTCAGGACTAGAAATAAGTGACCACTTTAAAGATCCATGATGCCTGCTTCTAATTGTCTCCAATCAGCTGCAGTTGGATAGCAGGGAAACTGAAATGAGTGCTGGCTTTTCACACAGTCTTCAACACAATCAGAACATCAAATTATTTTTCACATTCAACAGCTACTCTTATGATTAGATTCATACCGCTTATTTGAAATTAGACTGGGAAACTTTGGCCAAGCCGAATCCTCCATTCTCGCCTGGCAATAAATGTCACCTGATCAGCCTTGGGTATCTGCATAGCTCTGTAAGTTTTTTTTCAGTTAGCATTATTTACAGATGCACATTTTTACCTTTGCAATTTCTTATCCAAGTGATCAAGAGACCCCCATCATCATCTGGGAGGATATTACTCAAACATTTTTCTTTTATTGACAAAAGTCCAATAATAATTAACCAACTACTTCACATTATGAAGATTTTTTCTTTTTTGTGGCCCGGAGAGTAGCTAGGATTCGATCACATTGATCTGAATCTGGAGTCACAGACTGGATAAGGATGGTGGATTTCTTAAAAGACATTAGTGACCCAGATTGATTTTTACAACCGTGGTTATATTTCACCAGTAGACTAGCTTTGTATCCAGAATTTTATTGCGTTCAAGTACAGTCATTTCCGATATAATGCGTGTTCTGGCTATGCAAATTGGCTGCAACGCGATTGACGAATAGGGGAACGCAATTTCTAAAACACGAGCTTGTGTTGGCTAGAACATGATTCAATCAGTGCATGGAGGTGTACGCATCGACATCACATGATTGTTTCATGGGCTTTGTCATGAACACGTACAATGTTAGTGCCAAAACAGTCCCTGCGCTGGCATCACATGATCATTTCAAGGGCTTTGTTGTGAAGTGCTTTCTGTGAGAGGTACATTACAAACTCCACCCTCATCAAGTCATCTTGATCTTTTTTTCAAGGTAAAGAGTTAAATTTACTTTTATTTCATCATTAGATATGAATTAAACATTTATTCAAACTGTGCTATCCTTTGTGTTAGGCATTTGAGTGATTTTTGAGCAATTTTGAGTGATTTTTTTTGGCGGTCTGCCCCTAACCCCACTTTTCCCATAGGCCCAGTAATTTGTAAAGTGCGATTTTCTATAACGTGATATTGCACAGGAACACAACTATTGCGTTCTAGCAGAACCGACTTTATCACAATTTACCATGTGGGAATTTGAACTCATGTCCTCAGAACATTAGACTGGAGGCTCTGAGTTACTAATCCAGTGACATTACGACGACTACATCACTGACCCCCCTTAATTAGAATGTCACTTTCACAGAGTCACAATGTCATAGAATTGTTCTGGTGCAGAAGGAGGCTATTTGGCCCATCGTACCTAATCGCCTTGTTAAATGAGCACCATTTTTTGGTAGCAATGCCTTGTATTTTCCCCAAATCCTTGCATTTTGCTTTTATTCAAATAAGAATCCAAAACTCTCCTGAATGTCTCAGTTCAATCTGCCCTCACTAAACTTTTGGACTGTGCATTCCAGACCTGAACTATTCGCTGAGTGAAAATGTTTTTTCCTCATTTTACCCTTGCTTCCTTTGTAGATCACTGTGCCCTCTTGTTCTTGTCCCTTTAACAAGTGGGAACAGTTTCACCCTATCTATTGTATCCAGCCCATTCATGATTTTGAAACCGTTTATGAGGTCTTCTCTTAGCCTTCTTCACTCCAAGGAGAACCATCACAACTCCTTTGATTTATCTTAGCAACTGAAGTTTCTTACTACTGGAGCCATTCTTGTAAACCGCTTCTGCACTGTCACCAATACATTCACAATTTTCTTATAATGTGGTGCCTGCACATAATACACCAACTGAGGTCTAGTAAGTGCCTTTTACAAGTTCAACATTACCTCCATGCTCTTATACTCTATGCCCTATTGATAATTTTGAGGAAACTGCATGCTTTAGTTCCTGCTCTCTGTACCTGCCCAGTCACTTTCAATGATCTATGCATATATACACCTAGGCCTGTCTGCTTCTGCACCCCCATTAGAATTGTACACGTAGTTTTTAATGTCTTTCAAAGTTTTTCCTACCTTATCACCACATACTTCTCTGCACTGAGGCTCATCTGTCATCAATCTGCCCATTCCACCAACTTGTCAATGTACTTCTGGAAGTACACTGTCCTCTGAATAGTTTACAATGTCTTCAAATATTTTGCCATCTACAAACATTGATATTAACCCCTGCACACCAAGGTCTAGATCATTAATATACATCAGGAAAAGAAAGGGCCCCAGTACCACACCCTGGGAAACTCAATTACAAACATTCCTCGATTCCAAAACATGTCCATTGACCATCACTCTCTGTTTCCTATCACTCAGATGCTTTTGAATCCATGTTGGTACTGACATTTTTATTCCATGGCCTGTAACGTTGCTCACAAGGCTGTTGTGTGGCATTGTATCAAAGACCATTGGAAGTTCACATGCATCACATCAACAGTGTTACCCTCATCAAGTCTTTTTGTTACCTCTTCAAAAAACTCCAGCAAGTTAGTCAAACAGGATTACCCCTTTAGATATCCATGTTGACTCTCCCTAATCAACTCTCCCTTTTCCCTGTGTAACTACTAATTCTCTCCTGCATAGTTGTCCCTAGGGCTTCCCCAGCATTGCAATTAAACTGACTGACCTGTAATTGCTGAGCTTAGCCTTACAATATTTCTTGAATAAAGCTGTAATGTTTGCAATTTTCTAACCTACTGGCACCTCCACTAAATCTAGGGAAAACTGAAAGATTGTGGCCGTGCCCTTGCAATTTCCCCTTTCACCATCTTGGATGCATCTCATACGGTCCTCTGCCTTGTCAAGTTTAGGTACCAACTGTCTACCAAACTTTTTTTGCCTGTCATTGTTAAATCATTCTAGTGATTGAGTTTTCCCCTCTGTCTCCAAGGCTTGGGTAGCATCTCTCTCTTCGGTAAAGAAAGATAAATATTATTCCTTTAAAACTTCAAACTTGCCTCCAGGTGTAAATTTGCATTTTGGTCCCTAATTGGACCTATTCTTTTTAGCATGCTTTTGCTCTTTATATGACCATAGAAGGCTTTGGGACACCTCTTTACATTGACTCCCAATCTTTTCTCATAATTCCTCCTTGCTTCTCTTTGTTTGGCATCATGGCTGCATGCCTTATTTAAAACAGTGATCCAGCTTAATGATTCGCTGTTGTTCAATGCCTAACCTGGCTAATCAGAGTGATCCAATTTAGCCCTTTTGCAAAGATTGTTTTAATAATATTGGATAGAGGACAAGATATAGACTGTTTTTATTGCAAGGGAGAGAGGGAGAAAAAGACTCTGAAGTACAATACTAATACATGCCTGCGCATGTTTACAAGAGTGGGAGTTTTAGCCATGCCGCATCTGTGATTAAAAACTTTTCTTTTGTATGTTTTGAAATACAAACCACTCTATTTCTCGGGTTGGCTTGGTTGTGGCAAGATATGCAACTTTTGAGGTCAGCACATAATACATTAGATGGGAAGCCCCTTGGTAGAAATATCTTACTCTGGAGCATGAAGGAAAAAATGACTGTGGTGATGTTCTCTTTGATATAATGGGTGTGGAAAGTAGAAGAATTACAGAGTGACATATACCCAAACTGATTATTTCTGATTGGAGATTTAGAATTAAATTACTGAGACACAGCTAGTGGTTTCTTTTTATCGGCACCGGACAAATGTGAGTTAGAATGACATTCATGTTATTTTAAAATAATGTACCCAATATTATACTTCGCTACACCACAGTTAACTTCTTTTTTAAACACATAAACTGTAAAACAATTAACTGCTTTCCTACGAAAAAAGAATTTTCCATTTTAATAGGTCTGAAAATAACTAAGGGGTTTTAATTTGAATTGTAGTGCTGTGATTAGTATTTTGCAACAGTGACATCTGAAGTAAAGATATTCAGATCATAAAATATAATGAGAAATATCTTAAGGCTCACTCATGCTATAAGAGACTTTAGAGTAAGTGAAATTCTAAATTCAGTAAGCATTTCTGGTCTTTTCAAAACTACGTGTGGTTATTGGCTTGATGAATACAATAAGCATGCTCTCATCTATACCCCCGTAATCCTGATACAGAGGAGATTTAAACCGATGTACCATGGATTCTGAAGTCCTCAGCTTAGTCTAATCAACCATTTAAGACAAATTCTGTTGGATTAACCCTTTCACTAACATGAAACTCCACAGGTCTGAACAAAATGACTACAGGATGGTATTAACCTAACATGGTATTTACGTTTACTCTGCCTTTTTTTTCCTTCTTTGTGTAATCAAGGTCATTTCACAGCTGTATTGCAATCTTTGAATGAAGAACACATGTAACAGATGCAGTTCAATAAAGCATCAAGATGATTTATTTTAAATATTCAGCCCAACAATAAACAAGAACAAACTTCAAACAGAGCTTCACAGCAGCCAGAGTTTAATTATGTGAGCTCTCTTGTCAGGATATTACAGTGGTGAAGCAGTTGACACAATTGTTGGAAAAGCAAATCAAATGTACTGGCCATTGCAACCATACAGCTCTTATTGCAAATATTGCATACTAAATCCATTCAGGAACAGATTAAATCTGGAAAATCAGCTTACCAGATGGATTTGTTCAGAGAGTTGCTGAGATATAAAGACCAGAAATGTTTCTGTGTATGATCCTTAGCTAACTTCCATAATGCAGTGATTGGAATGGACCAATTAGCCTTAGTAATCCTGGGTTAACAAGAAAAGAAGTGACCGAGGTTCCCACTGTTGATTGGAACCAACAACCCTGTTTATTTGGAAGTACATTTGTGGGGATTTTTAATGAAGCAGTGATCAAGATGAACTCCAAAGTTCTTGTTATCAAATAGACTAGATTGCTTACCAGCATGTCTCATCTTGGCCTCAAAAGTGAGCCAACAGAAGATGATTGTCATCCATATGACTATTTCCAACAAGGATCAAATGCCTTGAGGGGAAGATGACAGAACTGATGGGGAAAGAATCAAAATGGCCTCCTGATCAATAGTGCAAGGTCAAAACATGCAATTAAAGTAATGTGGGATAATTGTAAACCAAAGATCTCTACTTCCAAAGAAGGTCAATATCAAAAAATGCTAGTCAGCTGGAATCCTTGCAATTTGTTTTTTTCAAAGTGCTTTGAAAGTGCAGCTGAAAGCAGATTGCACCACTTGAAATGTATCAAAGGAAATTGAGAAAAATCTGCTTGCTGCCATCTTGGTTATTACTCAGTATATACCATTGCTATGGCAACAGGTTAGTCTGTTGCTGCTACTGTGCTAAGTCTTAATGTTCATGATGAATCTCTGAATAAAATTAAAGTCGGCATATCATTAAATGAAGTATTCCACCTCAAAAATCATCCTTTTTGTAGGAACCCCAGAATCTTGCTTCAAAATTGTAGAAACTATGTTTTATACCTGACAAATATCTTGTACTCTGGTTGAATTTCAAACAATTGTTTGGTTTCACTCAATCATAAAGATGAAGGACTCTCAAATTATCAGAATCCCCTTGCTGTCATCTACACAATATCGCCAAACACAGACAGGTGTCTTACTCAACACTTACAACTTCAGGCAGCAAATGCTCATAAAGCTAATATTGAAAAGGCCTTGAAACTTCAGAATTTCAATCAGTTTCTAACATGAAAGCTCCAATCCAGTCTGTTGCTATTTGTACTTCACGTGATTTTTGCATTTGCAGTTTTGCTTTCTTCTCCGAATGCGAAATATTATTCCAGAGGATGAATTTTAGGTTAGAAAGTTAACATTACTGGCAGATAAAATCTCAACCCTGTGGACTCTTGAAAGACCAAAATCAATCACCGTCACATTGGATCTGAGTCTGAGTTCAACATTTCTATATAGTACTGTCTTCTGGTTGGCTGGATAAACCAAGAGTTGATTGAATCCCTTGTTTTCTTTCATTGTATGTACACAATGACACAGAATCAAAGAAATGATTACTGTCACAACTTGTGCTATAGCCTCTTTCAGTAAATTATAACTTCAGTCACAATCACCTCACATGAGCAGCTCAAAAAATCAAAAAAAATTACTTTTGCTTCAATAAACTAATAAACAGAATAAGATGGCATAGAGCTGCAGTGGATTTACACTATCATTCTGTTCAGAGCCCAATTACATCAAATCCACATCTGGTTTGCATTCTGTAAATGAAGTACACATGAAATGGGTGCAGTTCAATAAACACATTAAGAAAATTGTTTTTTAAAAAAAATCAAATAAAAATCATGAGTTAACTTCTCTGCAGCCAAGTTGCAGTGCTGTAACAAGAACTTTCATCAAAAGTAATTGGCTGGTAAGTAGGTGTAATTACCGGCACTGTGAGGCTCGGACTATAGGCTGTGCATTATTCTCAGAAAGAATAAATCTTATAAATCAGGATCTGCAGAAATGGAGGGGTGGGGGGTTGGTCAGGCTCAATTCTTTCAAACTGTTCAAACTCTCTGACCTTTCATAAGTCTCCATCTTGCAAGATTCCTTTTGTGTGCAAAGTTGGTCATGCAACACAACTTGTGCTGGACAAGAGGAAATGTCTTCTCAATGTAGCTGTCTTGTAATGAAGAAACAGTGTCATACCATATATATCAGTGTGGAGAAACAATGCAAGATATTACTGTTAGACTTTGTAAACTTTAACAGTTTGAACAGTTTCTGCTCTCAAAATCTGAGCAGACCCATTTCAGAAGATATATAAATACATTTGTGGCAGTGAGTAGCCAGTTCACCTGTAAGTTTCATTCTTATCTTCAGATTGCATGCATGGCTAACATTTATCAGTAAACAACATAAACGTAAATGGCCAATAATAATGTTTTGTATACCAACAAATTGTCTTTATTTAAAGGAGAAATGCACTAAATAAAGAACTAAAACTGTTTGCAGTCCAAAGAAAAATTAAAAATTAGATAAAGCAGGTTATTTTCGAAATTCTGAATTTGGGAGATGTTAATTGCTTTCAGTAATAAAAGCTCTGTTTCTGGTCACAGCAGCTAAGTCTATTCATTACATGAAGCAGGAGGTGCTGGCACATTACACCACCACACTGCCCAATACAACCCTGCAAAGATCACATCAAAACAGCAGCTCCTAAACTAATACAGAAAAAGATTCCTTAATAGCTTCCTTGATTTGGAAGAAAACAATTCTTTCTTAACAAAATGCTTTGTGGTGTGACTTAAGATTCTTTGGATGCAATGTTTTGAATAAACCATAAAAACTGCAAGATTATCCTTTGTCTTAAACAAAAGCACATTATCCAACAGTACAACCAATAAATTCTATAAGAAAATGCGTATCTTTTCCAAAGCTGAATATAATCCAACAGAACAAATTGTTTCTATTTGCAGTTGAGACTTCTGACCAAATACCCTGTCATATATTTCTATGAGCATTTGAGTGAAGTATTCTGTTATTTCATTTTATTTCACTTTTTAAAAAGAATTTCCAATATATTAAGCATATTTTTGAAAGCTTGTGCCTTTATGAAAATAATTAATTTTGCTCGACTTATATTAAATGACAAATTGACAAAGTTCAGTTCAAAGATTTGGCAATAAGTTTGAAATATTCATATAACAATGAAGGCAGAACGAAGCCTATTAGACACCCACATGCAATCTTTTTCACCAATACATATGGAAGCAAACTGTCCCTGAACTCTAATCCTAACAGTCATCCTACATTTTATTGATCTGTTCAAGTTGGGTGCTCTTCTGTTTGTGAGACTAAGGAATAACAACATCATTGGGCAATGACGTTTGCATGACAAGTAATGATGTGCCCCTTTAATCCTCCACCATTGCCTTCCACCCCTCACCTACCCCACTTCCTGAGAGTGGCTTGCCATCCCAAATGAGGTTTTGTTACACAAGTGTTGGGCTAAAATGCATTGGGAAGGGCCAAACCCGCCCCCATAACTGCCAGGTTCACATGAACGTACCTGCCACCATTTTGACCCATTTGTCTTTGTTTTCTAATCAATCATCAAAGTTTATATTGGCCTTATTTTGTTTGAACAGGTAGAAGTGTCATGCATCCAAAACTCTAAATCTCTCTCTCCACAGATGGTGCCTACAATTTTTAATTTCAGTATTTTCAGTTTAAATTAAGTTTATGATGTGCTTCTATTAAAACAACCAGAAATTGGAGGTAATTCTTTTTATTCATTCATGGGATGAGGGCGTCACTGCCTAGGCCAATATTTATTGCCCATCCCTAATTGCCCAGAGGGCAGTTGAGAGTCAACCACATTGCTGTGGGTCTGGAGTCACATGTAGGCCAGACCAGGGAAGGATGGCAGTTTCCTTCCCTAAAAGACATTAGTCAAGTAGATGGATTTTTCCGACAATTGGCAACAGATTTATGGTCACCATTAGACTCTTAATCCCAGAGTTTTTCCTTCCTTTTCTTGAATTCAAATTCCACCATCTGCCATGGCGGAATTTAAACCCAGGTTCCCAGAACATTACCTGCGTCCCTGAAGTAATAGCCTAATGATAATACCACTAGGCCATTGCATCCCCCAAACATAGGTCAGCTCAGTGTGCAAATTTAGGCTATGATTAGGAATATTTATTTAGGTGCAGGATGCTAAACTAGTTTGCAGATACCGTATGTTTGGTATATCTGCCACTGTTAATTTTTTCTTATAACAAGTGAAGAATCAGTCAGAATGTATCAGCAATGTTGACATTGAGGAAAAAAATTACAAAATGCCTTTCAGTCAATAGGTTCACCCAGTTTTGTAGACAGCATGAGAAAAATGTCAAAAAAGCTTTAGATGGAAAAGCAGTCCACAGGTAAACACATCGTCTCGTAGACATGGAGGCAAAAAATAGATGTGGTGCGGCCTACTAACTAGATATACTGTAAAGGATACATGATTTGAAATCCAATTTGAAAATGAGCAATACATATGATTGCTACGCATTGCACTATATTGATATGAATGTTAATTACATCACACCGCTATTTTTGGATGTCCAGGGCAAATGCATTTGCCTGAAAAGTTTCAGAAGAATATAGTTGACTCGAATTAATCCAGTAAATGCATACACTTTTTCTTTCTTATTTCCAAGTAGCTGTCTAGTCTTATTGGGCATTAACTCTATCTGTCTCTTCATGTACCATGCGCTGAAAGTGCATGGACAACCATGGACTTAAGCATTGGTCTACGGTTATTCTTGGCAACGTGCTGCAGTGATTTGCCATTGCCTTCCACATATGACTGAACAGGAGTCCCATTTATTCCTGTTGACTGCCATTGATACATGTTAGAAGGATTTCAAGTTGTGATGAAAGCTGTATTGTATATATATTTTGTTTTGGGATTTGAATTTCAAAATAGAAGCAAATGGATGCGATCAGTTCTGTGAAGTTTTTGTTAGCAATGTGAGAAAGTCATTTGGAACAGTGTCCCACATACGTCAACTCAGAGAAATTATGTGAATACAGGCAAGTGCAGCCAAGTTGGGGAGACAGTGATGTACTGGAAATGTCACTGGACTTGTAATCTACAACAACATGTTGATGATCTGGGACATGAGTTTAAATCCTACCACGGCAGATGGTGACATTTGAATTTAATAAAAAATTTGGAATAAAGAGCGAGATGACTGTGTAACCACTGCTGATTGCTGTAAAAACCCGTCTGGTTCAGTACTGTTCTTTAGGGAAGGATATCTTCTGTTCTTACCTGTCTGGCCTACATGTGACTCCAGACATAAAACAAAGAACTGTGGATGCTGGAAATCTGAAATGACAACAGAAATTGCTGAAGAAACTCAGCAAGTCTGCCAGTATCTGCAGGGAGAAAGCAGAGTTAAGATTTCAGATCCAATGACCCTTCTTCAAAACTGATGGTAGCCAGGAAGCAAAGGTATATATGCTGAAGACAGGGTGTGGGGAGAGGTTTTCCATCCCCTTCACTGATACTGCCAGACCTGCTAAGCTTCTCTAGCAATTTCTGTGGTTGACTCTTAATTACCCTTGGACAATTAGGGATGGGCAATAAATCCTGGCCGAGTTAGTGATGCCCACATCCCTTGAATGAATACAAAAAGACATGTGTGGATAATCCCTACAGTGTTAATAGATAAAATCTTGAATTTATGACTCACGCCATAAACAGATCAAAGCAATTAATTTAGTTTTTAAGGTTCAGATCAGAAATTCAAAGTTGCAGTTCAGAAGAATCCGGAGCTTAGTTCAGAAGAAAACAGTTTGCTTTTTTTTCCTAGCAACTGGGAAACAAAGTTTTTTTTTCAGCTCAGTTCAGAAGAACCAGTCACCTTAGTGGGAGTGGTTTCTAGTCAGTGAAGAGTTTATATAGAAACCTTCTAGGTGTTAGAACTGAAAAAAGTTTAGATCATCAAATTTATGAAGGATTAATGCTAACTGATTCAACAAGGAATTGTAAAATAGTCTTTACAGTCCAACAACAGGAGACTGAAGAAAGTGAAAACTTAAGGAACTATGATAGGAATGAAATTATTCTGGGATTCTGTAAAGGAATAATGTGATGAGGTTTTTCTAACTATTATACATCTATGTATTATTCTGTTTTCTTCCTTATTTTTGTCATAACCTTATGAAGTGTTGTAAAAGAACATCTGCAGCCACATGGGAATATGTTCCAGGACTAACCATCATGGTTACCAATTGCAAAAATTAAACATATGATGTATCCTTTAAGGTTTCATTCTGAGATCTCACTTGTCCTGTATTATCATCAGCTTGGATCACAATAAAGTCAACACTCAATCCTTTTGGCCATGTTATGAATGCAGTTTCCTTGAGCATCAAGTTCTGAAGTTTCTGAATCAGACAGAGACACTACTACAGCACCGCAATGGCGCCAATGTATAGTAACTAGGGGGAGATTATGTAGGTCTACTTCATATGGTCTCAAACTCCTGGGCTTCTTTCTCTTATTGTTCTGGTTGTTAATTTAGCATCGCTCATCTATGCAGTGTATCATCTCAAAGTCTATTTATAGACTATTTCCTTAATAAGGCTCATGCTGTATTCACATTTTTGATGCTACTGTCTCCCTCCTGAGATTTGTTGCCAGTTACAGTAGTAAAATGAGCATGCTGGACATTTGAACGAAAGGAAGGGCAAATTTTAACCTCTCCATGTAACCCCAGCTTTGTACATAAACCATGAGCAACAATTATTTAACATACACCATTTCAGGGAGGGCAAGGAAAAGTGAATTGACATACAAGATTGCAAATGTATTAAGCTAAGACTATCATTAAGGCAGGGTCACAAATACAAGCCATTGAACTGCATTTTGCAATAGAAATCATGGCACTGATAGCATTCTGTATATGATGACTCCCTGTTCTGTGGTAGGGATTGGCAACACAACTGTGTCAAAGAATGGAAAGACTTCTAAACTGTTCAGTGTGGGTTCCTTGATGGTGGCACCTGTAAAGACAATATCTTTTAATTTTTCATATTTTTGATTGTGGAGTGAAATAGGAAAAGGACTGTTTGAAAACTAAGGATTCTAGAAGGGATTGCTGCATTGTTTAAAAGCAACTTATTGTAAGTGCTGTTTACACTGTTTCTTTTTCTTTTAAACCAGTGGGGAACATTTAGTTGCAGATAAACTGGTATCAAAGTCTGTGTACAAATGGGATTCCACCAGCAGCAAGTAGATGATTGGTCAAGGGACTCAATATCTGGTCTAGGGACTCAAATGTGATTGATTCCCCAGGTACCTGAACAACTTGGGGTGTGAATGAGATAGTCAGAAGACATTGATTCTCTGAAAAGGTAGGTGGTGTCCTTTGCTGTGCACTAAAAAAACACCCACAGCCTGAAGTAAACCAATTTATTTTCCCTTACCAGTTGCTGTACATTCTTACTTTTAACTAAAGTCACTGACTTTACAAGTATCAGTCACCGTGTACCCTCAGCAAGCAAGTGAAAGTAGATGGAGAAGAGAGAGATCAATAAACAGCAAGTCCTGACAAGTCGAAATGATCATCCCAGCAAACCCCATGCATAGAAACCACTGAACTGCTTTCCCAGATTTTCCTTCCAGCCATAACACCATTTATTTTTTCTGTATTTGGGTGTAGGGGAAGTTATAAGGGGATTAGAGTTGTACCTAGTAGAGTTATATGTCAACAGTTCATCATTGTTTACCTGTAGCTAGAATCTATCTATTTGTAATAAACAATAATTCTTCTTATTGGTCCATGCTTTTTGTCAACCTGATGTAAAAAGAAAGGTAAATTGGGGGAATTTTATATTTATTATAACATCTTTAACTTTTGTGATAACTTTGACAATAACTGGGCTTAATTTCTAGTGTGTGACTCAAGTGAGACATGACACACTCCAGTTCTAATGCTGATCACTACATTTCTCTGGGTTCATTTGCAGTCTGAATTTGTCTTTGTAGATGAGCCATGTGCAGCCCAGAGGCCTACACGAGTTTCCTTTTCACTAGATATCGGATAGAATTTCAAAGAATGATTGGACATTTTAAGCTTTTATTTTTCAAATTCTGGGAAAAAACATATTGTCTGCTTTTTAAAATTCATATTAGTTGCTTCTCACAGTGTTGACACTGGGCCACTCTCACACCTTCCAACATGTTTTATTCTCTATCCTATCTGGTACCAGAATGACCAGCATTAATACATTTATTTACTAACTGGTGCATTGTCAGTGGAAATTACATCTCTTCATGAAATACATCTCAATATCGTGCTCACAGATGACAGAGTCCCTTCATGAATTTGTGCAACAAATCCAAATAAGTTTGTAGATGGTGTGTTGGAAATCCTGATTACCTTTAACTACACTTTTTGAAACCTAATAGAATCTCACAGAAACTTTCAATGGTGGAATAGAGTGATGTCTTATTTTTAGTACAGCATAGTTGGAGCTAGAAAGATCAAACGCATGAGGTGGCCTGGCTAAATGTTTTGAGAAATTGTTTTGAAAGTGAAAGAAAGGAATTAATTAATATTGAGGGAAAAGGAAATAAATAGCATAATTATCGAATAATCAGCTTTTATTGTGGTTGGTGGCTTTTGCAAGATATCCCATATAAATTATAATTACTGTGAAATACAAAAATAGATCATTTAAATTGCTGTTGAAAAATATAACAGAAACTCCTCCTTGTTTATTACTCATCGCTGCAAACCTGAGCCATATCATGTTCCTTTCTCCCCTTGCCTCTCCCTCCCCTCCTTCATGTCATCTCAGATTATGTGTCTCAGTTAATGCCAAAGGCATCAATCTATTTATCTCAGATCTTTATCTGAAATTTCATCTCAAATCTTTTCACACTCATGTCATCATTGTAAAGTGCAGCTTTTGTAAACTTAATGTAGCAAAGAGGATTTGCAATTAATGACTGAACAATCTAATTTCTTTTTTTCACCTTGTAATACAAGAATTATAGGCCTGAAGTCATGCAGTTGGTTAAAAATATTGTAAGAATTGAAATGTTCATTCTTAGAAAAATAAACCAAAACTAGCCTAACAATCCATTGAACACCTGAAAGAAATCTCATGCTGATTTTTACGAGTTACCTTCTTGTGAATCTACAGGGCAGGATAATGCTTTACACAATAGGATAGGGTGGGCACAAGAACTTGTAAACCATGACACCAGAGTGTCTGGATATTGACCTGTGCTCAAAATTCCTCAGTGAGTTAGTACATGGATATCTTCGAGTAGAGCTTTCAAATGAGGCAATATTAGCCAACAATGTGTTATGGATAAGCTTAAATAAAATGCTGAGCTTGCCCTGATGAAGAGTCATCTAGACTCAAAACGTTAGCTTGCTTTCTCTCCATGGATGCTGCCTGACCCATTGAGATCTCCAGCATTTCTTGTTTTCCGTACAGATTCTAGCACCTGCAGTAATTTGCTCCTATTGAATTTGCCCTAAATTTGCTTCTTGTCCATTGTATCTCTGTCATACCAGAAAGTTGCAAAGTTTACCAGATGGAGGAGTTCTGTGCAAATTTCCTTTGGTAAGTAAACTTGCATTTAAGCAGTGCATATCTAATGTAATTGCTTTCCAAAAGTGCGTCCAGATGATTAGGAATCACGAAATTTCAGGGCAGAGGGACATAGCCTCTGTAAAGACTGCACTGGGGTGCTTGAGGACAAGTGGCGGCTGCAAAGATTCATACTCTGGCTGTTTCACATGGTATCCATCCAGGCATCTCTCAACCTCAGTGCCATGAGCATTCAAAGGTCACTAATGTTCACATGAATACTAGAAGCCCATCAAAAAGGTAGAAAGGTAGGAGGATTTCAATGGTATCAGCTATCCTCATACTCATTGCTATTGCTTTCTGCCATTTGTCTGAATCTCCTTGGCTGCATGCTGTTGTTTCTCAGCCTCCATAAGAATGACTTGGAGAGGTATGTTCCTGAGAAATGTTAGACCTCTCTCTGAGTATTTCTGAGTATGCGGGAGAATAAAGGCAGTGAGGCCTGAGTGTCGTGTGAAAATTTTGGTCATCAAGATTGTGAGCAAAGCAGCTTGCATTAATTCCTGTGAACAGACAAATCAGAAAGCCAAGTGTGGGCGCACATGATAGCAGAAAAATCCCTGTTGCAGCTCTCCCTGGTGACTGATGCTCCTATGCAAATAGGCTCCATGCATCTCAACAGACAGATGGTCAAAAGTTCAAAGAAGCTGACACCTCATACATGAACAACATCTAAACAGCCTGTTGTGCCGAACACAGATATCCTTGAAACACACACACAGGATGCTGGAGAAACTCAGCAGGTCTGGCAGCATCTATGGAGAGAGAAACAGAGTTAACATTTCGAGTCTGGTGTGACTCTTCTTCAGAACTGCTTCCTTTTTTATTGGATGAGTTAAAGGAGAAGTAAAAAGCTCATCCAGGTGGTGATTGTTATGGAGACTATGCAGGCCTCTTTTCAAGGTAGAAATAAAGAGCCGTAAAACCATCCTGCTGGGGATTGGATGTGTAGAGGGTTTGCACATCCATGGTGAAGAGGAGGTGGCAACGACCAGAAAACTGGATATTATGAAACCAATGTAAACCATCAGAAGAATCACAAATATAAGTGGGAAGAGACTCAACAAGGGTGGATAATATGAAGATAGAAAGAAATAAGTCCAGCAGGACAAGAATATGCTAAAATGATGAGTAAAAGAAGAATAATACTGGATTCGAATCATTAGTTCTGATTGTCTCTCAACAGACGCTGCCAGACCTGATGGGTTTCTCCAGCATTTTCTGTGTTTGTTTCAGATTTTCAGCGTCCACAGTACCTGGCCTTTATATAAATTTCCTTGATCTTATTTAGCACAAAAATGCTGATAATTCCGAGAGAATTCAGAGCCATGGAGAATTTTGACAGTCCCCTTATAGTGTTTACTTTGAAAACGTAAACATATTCATTGCACTAAAAGCAGCTGGGTTTTATACTTGGGGATGGGGTCCCCACCTCCCCAGGTAAAAGTCTGTAAGAAACCTGCTTCTGCACAGTCCGGCTTGCCCTCCTGAAACTACTTTACAATTGTCAGGTGGCTCGCAGGCATGAGGCCAGCATTCCACCCCCATTAAAGAAGAACTCCTGCCTCCGAGACTCTTCGGTCAATCGGGGACCTGCAGTTCTTCTCAGTTCTTCTAGCAGTTCCCCTGGGAGCAGCGGCCTGTGCTGGAACTGTAGGCAGTCCTGAAGAGGCAACATAGATGGGCGGGGGCTGGATTTAAAGGAAATTCTGAGGGTCTCACCAGGATCAGACCCCAGCGAGAGAGATGACAGTGGCTGGGCACCTCAGGGCGAGGTGGGGAGGAAAAGGTCAGAGATGAGAATGACGTTGAGGCAGATGGAGGGGGACATCAGCTGGACACAGGTGCATGAAAAGAAGTCCCACACCCTTTGCCCCACCATAATCTGTCAGGTTTCTCTTGGCAGGCTGGGCACTGTTTCTAGTTACATCCACCACTGGTAAACTCCCAGCAGCAATGACTGGGTCACTTAAGTGATGATTAGTTGGCCACTTAAGTGCCACAATTTTCACTATGGCAGGTGGGCCTCATTCTGGTCCTCCCATTATTGGTAGAGCCACAGCAGGGACAGGCAGGGATTAAGGCAGTGCCTGATTTTGCATGGCCCTCATCACCACCTTACATCCCATCCTCAGGGGGCTGAAAATTTCCAACCAAAATTTTTGTGTTAATGAACGGCTTTGTAGCAGCATGAGACAGTCCAGCTCAGTGTGAGATGTAGTGGTTATAAAAAGCAAATTACCCAAGTTCGTGGATTGCAATGAAAATCCAGTTTGGTCACTAAAGTCTTACGAGGAGAGAACTTGGCACAATTACGCAACCTGACCTACATGTAACGTCAGTTCCACACTAAATGGTTCATTCTTAATGGCCTCAGGGCAATTAGGGTCGGGCATTAAATGCTGCCAGTGCGTCCTCCATGCCAAGAACAAGTTTAAGAAATAATTCCTGCCAGGGATACAAACATTATTGAGGCCGATAGGGAGAACTGACAGATGGAGGGCAATAGTCAGGTAAACAAAAACAGAAATTGCTGGGAAAGCTCAGCAGGTCTGGCAGCATCTGTGGAGAGAAATCAGAGTTAACATTTCAGGTTGAGGGACCCTTCCTCAGAACTAATGAAATAAACGTTGGGTCGAATCTAATCTTTTTCTGAATTTGGTTATTGTGAATTTAAAAAGCAAATCAGAAAATATGTACATTTCTGGTCAAAAATAAAAACCTTTACAATCAAAAACAGAACAGAAATCTGCACCATCAGAGAGGAAAAGTACAACTGGGGGTGATATTCATTTAAATTGTGAAGCAGTTTACCCATGGGATTGGGTCAATGGAAGTCTAGCTTTCACCCATCCAAAATAACCTTGAATTACATTGCATGATCAGCAGTAGATCAGGCCAAAGGGCCCTCTTGGTCCACACTAATGCTTATGCATGTGGGACTGTCAACTTGGCATGTTCGGAGATGTCTTGACTGTTACCCTGGGAATGGCTCCATTGAAGAGCAAGATTGTCATCCCACCTCCAACCTCCACCACCTTTCTCCCTTGGAATTCCCACAATAGCCTGCATGCTTTCAGAAGAGCTACTCAATCCCCTTGTTCTATGACAAAACTGTCACTCTGTTCAGTGAAACCACGAAGTGTGCCCTATGCTGAATGGGGAAAGCAGATTCATACCACACATTTCAACCTCTGATGTTAACATTTTCACTACCAAGAGTTTAACTTTAATTGTGGAATTCATCTTTTGGGGAGTAATTATTGGTGAGGAGAAATTGTTTGATCCATAAATCGGCTACTTTGAATCCACCATGTTATTGCATGTTATAAAGTAATCTACAGGCCCATTCTTTTATGCATGTTTGTTTGAAAGAAACATGTGACAAAGAGGTGGAAATCGTTATTTCTAGTTTTGTTTTGTTTCCCAAAACATGGATATTACCTTTCTCTTATTTGAAGAATAATTTTGCAGCAGATTTGCTGTATCATAGAATCCCAACAGTGCAGACAGAGGCCATTCGGCCCATCGTGTCTGCACCGACCCTCTGACCAGCATTTCACCAGATCCACACTTCCCATTTTACCATGGCTACTCCACCTAGCCTTTGGATTTTGCTGTATCATTTGCTGCACAACCTCAGTATGTCACTCTCACCGTCTACAGGAGAGAGGGTCAATCATCATGCCACTGTGGAACAAGTCAGAATGTGACTACAGCATCATTATACTCCAAAGCTGCCTCTACCTGCAATATGTCAAAGGACAATTAAGAAATTTGAAATGGAAATACCCACAGCTGTTCAAGGTAGCTGCTATCGTGAATATTTAGGCTTACGTCACATTTGAATTAAATGCTGATTCATCTGGGCAGTTAATTTCAAATAACCCCTTGTGAACTTGTTGAAACATCTGCAGTCTTCAAATTACTGAATGCTCTTCTTCTCTCCTGTAATATCTATGAAAATTACAATCGGATCATCAACACATTATGATGTGAGCTTGATGCATTTATATGCTCATAGGAGTGAAATTGGTTCATGCAAGTGGCTTGAAACACCTGAGAGGATTCATTGCTCATGACATACCGCATATCCTGATTTTCTGATTAACTTAATTTCTAATTACTTCAAAGTAAAGAAAGTAAGCCACGGTAGAAGAAAATGAGCCTATTTCACCTCCTCTTTTCCATGGTGTTATTTCCCTACTTATTGGTCAAAGCATTGAGCATTATTAACGTCTGTCCTTTATATTTTTCATTGAATCATGCAGCACAGATGGAAACCATTCAGCCCACTGTGCCTGTATCATTTGCAATTCCTCCCCTGTTCTTTTTCCTGATAGCCCTGCACACTTTTCATTTTTGAGTATGCAACCAATTCCCTTTAAAGAGTTGCCTTTCAGTTTGTTCCTACCACCCTTTCAGGCCAAGCGTTCCAGATCATAACAACTTGCTGTGTAAAAATAAACTTTTCTTCTTGCCCGTTGTTCTCTTGCCAAGTATCTTAACTCTATGAACTCTGATTAATAACCACCCTTGCCATGGAAGCAATTTCTCCTCATTCTTTCACAAAAACCTTCATAACTTTGAACACTCCTGTCAACTCTCCCTTTAATTTTCTCTGTTTGAAGGAAGGAAAACTAGTTTCTCTAGCCTCAGCATTTTCAACGCTTTTCAAATCATATATAATTCTTCACAGTACCCTCTCCAATTAAGATTAAATATTTAAGCTCTTTCTGATGGTTCAGAAGACAAATGACTTGGTGCAGAGCAGTAAAGTCGAGGTTTACTTCCTGATCCAATGCGCTGATGTCAATCAATACAATGGTGGGTTACCTAAAATTGGTTTTTCTCAGTTCTGTATGTTGGAGGGAAAAAAAAATTAGCCCTATCCTTATGAAATATGTTTATTGATATTATTTCATAGTCATGCAATGTCTATCCCAATGGAATCACTATTGTACTGTCACTTACCAAGTCGTTGAACTTGCACCAAGATTCGTGCCCACAAATCTGCTCTTCAGGATGGATCAAGCCTTTAAAAAAAATGGAATCACATTGTGGGTTACTTCAATTAGTAGGTGCTGCCTGTGGCACCTGATTTCTGAGAATGCTTAGGCCTGCATCCTGTCAATACATTCTAAAGGGGTAGTTTGCATCATTTCAGTAGATTGAAACTCATTTATTTAACATTTTGAACACTGATTTTACACTAGTTGCCATGGTCTATGTCAACTTGTCATGTTATCATCATATTTTTGTACTTTTCAAGCTCATCATCTCTGAAGAATTTATGTTTCAGACAACACACATCCAAGGCATGAAAGTGCAGGTGAAATGGAAGATCAGCCATAATCTTAGTCAACAATAGAAACTCAAGGAGTTGTATGTATTACTCCTGGTCCTACTTCTTATGTTCTTCTGTCTCATTACAACGGCTTTCACTAAATACACAATGCCAAATCTGTCCAAATCAGTAGAAAAATAATATCAAGTTCCTTTACATTCTTGAAAAAAGAACACTTGAGCTCCCTTAATGGTTCAGCTGATTATAAATTTAAAAAGCAAGAAGATCTCACACTCAAGTTCGGGTCCATGCTATGTTGGCTGATGTCAGCCACTGTAATAAGAAGCTACAAAGTGGCCTTAGCAGTCTTGGGTTAGGGAGAGGAAAATCAGCCAGTGTGATTTTACTCAAGTTCATACTTGGCTACAATACCCTGCGGTTGATTAGTCTTAGCTCATGCATGAAGAACAGCCCTCATAGGAGGACACCAGATGGCAAACTGCTCTCCTAGAAATGAACCCCAGAGAAATAAAAATGTTTGGAGGGGGTTTGATGAGCAAAACAAAGACACTCAGCAGCTCAAGTGTGTTTTGTAAAATAACTATACTGCAGTGATTTACGGTTTCTGATGCTTTGTCAGACAGCTGGACAGATCAGAGCTCAGCCGACAAGCTTCATGAAATTATTGGGCAGGTAACTCACATAACTATCATTGCAAAAGAAAATTTTCCACTTTGATTCGTGCCCAATTTGCAAAAGTGTTGATTGGCATTCAGTCCATAGATCTGTGCCATCTGGTTCAATGCATGGGTGGTCTGCACACTAACCACAAAGGGAGATATGATGCAAGAAGGAAAAATAGTGAAGGACAGGTTTGTTTCATTTCATCTGTAAATATTTTATTAATGAGGATAAGATGTTTGTGCTGTCCAACATCAGCTGATACTAGGTGTAACATTTAGTGTAACTAAACCAAGAAATGTAAAGCCACTGCCTCATGGAAAAGGTCTGAGAGCCCATAAGCCACTGGCATCAATAATGCAGAACTCCCCACAGCAAAATTTACGCCTCAACCCTTGTGGATGTGATTTACTTTACTGAGTTTCCCTGCAATAGAAATGTTGCTATGGCAACAAATACATCAGTGCCAAGCAAAAGAACTATGCCTTAAAAACTGAGATCAACATTTTAGAGGCTTTTGCTTAGAGTTATATAACAGAAATGAATCCCATGAGGGCAAAAGGCAAAGCTTTCTAACATTTTTAACCCTTAAAAATTTTGGTTTTTAAAAAATTGATATATGATGATTGGTGGCTTATACAGTTCCCAGAATAGGTGGATATTAAAGATGTTCCTGTCAACAGCTTGAAGGAATGTGGCCATGTTTTAAACAAGGGATAACAGGTAGTTCTCCTATAGCACGATATGTGTTCTTGTGTGACCTCACACTATAGAAAATCTCCATAGAAAATCGCGTTATAGGGAAATTGCTATACCTGTACAGCAGGAAGTTTGCGTTATCCAAACAGATTCCACTATTCATCAATCATGTTAGAGCCAATTCACGTTAATGAAACACGCATTATGGCAGAACTACCTGTATATTTTCAGCAATCTGGAGGCACAATCCTGCTGTGTTGCTCTTCAAGATATGTCCTGAACCCTGCATACTCCTCTACTCAGCAAGCATCCGAGTTGAGTCAAGGTTAAATTCACTCATAAATCTCTTGATTATAGAGAAAAAGGACTTCACAGCAGAGCATGGGGAGGACTGAATGAGGCAATAGCAAACAGGGTGAGTCTCAATCAGCATGAATCATAGATAATTGCCCCTGATCTACAGTGAACAGAAATCCACTTTCAGGATTTTGAACAATTCTTAGCACAAATGCAGACATTTTCAATGTCCAATGTTTCAATTGTGAAACAGATTTTCCATTAAAAATAGTCCCAGGCAAAATGCATTACTAGAAGTGATCAACTTCAATAACCATTGGGGATGCATACTATTATGAAAGTCGTCAATATGTACTATCAAATTTTAATGACCAGTATCTGATTATCATGCTTAAGACCTTTCTTGTGCTAAAATAGTTTTAAAAAGACCAATTAATAACATAAAATGGCTATTGTGATCACTTGGCCACAAATTAAGACAAAGCCAGGAGTCAAATTTGGAATATATAAAACCATCAGCATTGAAATTCTCAATTTATCTGCAGACATTGAAATCAGGCAATTGAGTCAGGTGTCAAGAAACTCAGATCTGGGTCTCCTATTTTAATGCACACTTATGTGATAATTTCACACGTTGGGAGATAAAAGTCTTGCCTGTTACTTAACCAGCTTGGAAAGACCATGAAGCCAGACCAAGGAACATATAATGAACTATATTTCAATAGCTGCTTTTGAGCAACAAGGCCGAGACAAAGAACATGCAATTGGTAACAGCAAGGAATGAAAGAATCTCTATCTCTGTGTCTCTCTTAATCTTAGAAACAGCACCTGATGAAAAAGCAAATTGGGGACGCAACCATTCAATGAAAACTCAGAGACAGCTATAGGCTTCACCACTGCTGAGGACACCAGTCAACAAATAAAATACTGTAGTCTGAGGCTAAATATCTACTAAAGATTTTTAAGCTGTGTCAATGAAAACAGCAGTTGCTGGTGAAATCCAGCAGCTCTGGCAGCATCTGTGGCAAGAAAGCAGATTTAGAGTTTCAAGCCCAGTGACTAGCTGTCAGACCTGCTGAATTTGCCAGCAAGTTCTGATTTTGTTTCAGATCTGCAGTATCCACAATTCTTTGTTTTATTTTAGTTTGCTTTTAAACTGTACAGCCTTTATTCTTCCAAGCTGTAACAGATAGTCAAACTTTAAAACTTACAACCTATGTCATGTATGTGCTTAAAGTTATGCTTTTATTTTTTTCTCAGAGTAAGTAATAAAATTCCTCTTCCTTTCACTCAAGAACACCTTGTAATTCATTTTGATCTAGTTAACTACAAACTTCATTGACATGTGAAATAGCTCCCATGCTAAAAGAAATAAAAGGACAGTTGCTACCCGTCAAGATAGGTTTAAAAACCCCTTGATTCCTTGACTTACAATACTTAGAAATAAAATATTTAAAGAATTTGTCAGTGAAATAGAAAAATCCTCCAACACAAGATGAAATGCTGAAAACATTCACCTCCCAGCTCTGTAATGATGCTGATGAAATTCCACAGTGGCAAAGTAAAATATTTACTCAGACTTCAGTATTTTGCGGTTGTACAATTTTTAAAGCAAAGTCAAGGGAACTGGACTCAGCTCATCTAACCTTGGTGAAGAGTGGGGAGGAAGAGGTAGAGAACTATCTGATATTCCAGTTCTTCTTAGTTATGTAATTGTCTCTTTATAACTTTTAAAAGGAAGACTTATACTTGGAAATTTTCACAACATAGAGATGTCCCAAAGGGAGAATCAGTAGTGTGGTGGTAACGTCATTAAGCTAACAATCCAGAATTTCAAACTAATCTTCTCAGGACGTGGGTTTGAACCCACTATGGTCAATGGTGAACTTTAAATTTAATAAAAGTCTGGAACCAGTTAATCTAATGGTGACTGTGTAACCAATGCCATTTTTTGTAAAAGTCTATCCAGTTCATGAATATCCTTCAGGAAAGGAAATCTGCCTTACCTGGTCTGGGACCTACATGAGACTTCAGCCCCACAGCAATTTAATTGATTTTTGACCCATTAGGGATGAGCAATCAATGCTGGCCTGGCCAGTGACTTCCATGAATGAGACAAAAGAAAAGCAGCTTATAGCCAATGAAGCAGCTTTTGAAGTATTGTCAGTAGAATTTAGAAAGCTAAGGGGTGATCTGATCAAAGTCTTCAAGACAGTAACAGGAAAATACAGGGTAGGTGAACTATTTTACTGGTTGGTGATTCTAGAAATAGGGGGAATAGTCTGAGAATTAGGGCTAGATGGTTTAGGAGAGATGTTAGGAAGCACTTCTACACACAAAGTGTGGCAGATGTTTGGAACTCTCTTCCACAAATGGCAGTGGATCCAGGGTCAATTGTTAATATTAAGTCTGGATTATATAGTTCTATTCACTGAATAATAATGCAGGTGTACATTACCAGTTATAACATGAGGTATAATATTGCCACCCCGAATGACAAGGGCCATGGCAAGAAAATTGATTAGATCATGTGAGATGGCCAGCAAGGAGCTTCTCAACATCAAGAGCAAAGAAAAAATCTCATTTTCCAAACTAAATATTGAACAGCAAAATGAGATTCTCATTCATGGGCATTGAAAGACCTATTTGCATGCATTGGCATCATATTATTAAGGGAAAAATGTAAAGTTGTTCATTTCAGAAGGGAGAACAAAAGAACAGATTATCACTTAGATGGAAAAAAAGACTGCAGAAAGCTGCAACACAAAGGGGTTTGAGGGTACTTCTGCATGAAACAGAAAGCGAGCACACAAGGCAGCAGGTAATCAAGAAGGCTAATGAAATGTTAGTCCTTATTTCAAGTGGGTTGGAGTATAAGAGTGGGGAAGTCTTACTGCAACTGCACAAGGCGCTGGTGAGACCTCATCTGGAGCACTGTGAGCTGTTTTGGTCCCCTTATTTAAGGAAAGATATTATTTATTTGGAGGCAGTTCAGAGAAGGTTCACTCGAATGATCCCTGGTATGGAGCAATTTTCTTATGAGCGGAGGCTAAACAGGTTGGGAGTCTACTCATTGAAGTTTAGAAGAATGAGAGTTGTTCTCATCGAAACATAATGGATTTTTAAGAGGCTTGATAGGGGAAATGCTGAGAGAATATTTCCCCTCATGGAAGAGTCTGGGACCAGAGGGCGTAGTCTCAGAATTAAGGGGTACAAATTTAAGACTGAGATGAGGAGGAATTATGAGTCTTTACCACAGAGAACTGTGGGGGAAGAGCCCTCGCGTCTATTTCATGCTGAGATAGTTTGTTTCTTGACCGGTAAGATAATCAACTATTACAGGGAAAGAGCAGGAAAGTGAATGTGAGAAATGTTGGATCAGTCATGATCCTACTGTCTGGCAGAGCAGGTTCAAAGGGCCGAACAGCCTACTCCTGTTTCTATTTCTTATGGGATTATGGATTTATTAGTTAATCTTGTCTCACAATTCACAGTTTTCCGTTCTCCCATCTTCTCAATTGAAAACAGATGGCAACAATTCCAAACATGAAATTCAGTTGCCTAGCAACTCTCAGTTACTATTTGCTTGTCAGGGCCTCCTTCACACAGCATCAACATTTCAGGCTATGGGTATTGACCGCATGCAACCTCCATCCATGGATGATGGCATTTGACAATGTACCAGCTCTACTGCATCATCATGGCACATCTCCCACCCACTTAGAAAATACTTCTGCACTTCAATGCTGCACTTTGGACAGCACAGGCTCTTCTCATTGGACTTCTGCTGCAAAGGCACTTTGCATGCTGGGACAAGCACCAACCTCATGGATTTGACCAGGGAGCATCTCAGGGTTGCTCACTCACTCACCTCTTTGTGGTCACTGACTTTGTGTCCACTTCAATGCTCCCAACATTCTGCCTTGTCTTGCCTATCACTGTTTTCATTCTTCCGCCACACCTTAAAGGCTCACAGTACTTCTGTCTTGCCTTAAAGATAGTAAGAACTGCCGATGCTGGAGTCTGAGATAACACAGTGTGGAGCTGATGGAACACAGCAGGCCAGGCAGCATCAGAGGAGCAGGAAAGCTGACGTTTCGGGTCTGGGCCCTTCTTCTATTTTCTGAAGAAGAATATCACTGCTGCCATTTGTTCTGGATTGCACTCCTTCTTTTCATTTTTCCATGACAAAGTCAGTGTTGTCGCCCAGGCAATAGACTTTATTAAATGTAGCTGACTTTCCCCAGGTGCAGGGCACAATAGAATGTCCACAAGTCACAGTGCAAGGGCCAATTCCTAACACAGCTGAGTTCATCAACAGAAAAAGATTCCATTCCATCAATGTGCAAGTCATCTTTGATTATCACAACCAGATCTTAGAAGGCTGCGCTAGGTACCCGAGGTGCTACCGTGATACCCATATCCTTGAGATCTCTTATGTTCCTGCTGCATTTAAATGCCTTGCAAGGATGGTTACTGGGGGGCAAGGGCTATCCTAAACGGACATAGCAAATGACTTTGTTGCTCAACCCCTTGACTGAGGGGCTGCACAGATACAGTGCAGCCCATTCTTCAATCAGGGCTGTTGTGGAGCAGAAATAGGCCTGCTGAAGATGAGGTTCCACCGCCTACATCAGTCTCAGGAAACCTTGCAATAAACTCCAGACAAAATGTACTGCATAAGCCGAGCTCACTGGACTCTATCAAACTAGAGCTGGCAAAAAGGGTTTGGGATGGAAGCTGACAAGCTGGGAGATCAGGAGTAGTCTTCTGCAGAGGAGGCGGAGGGGGACATTGACCAGGAAGAACATCACTGTATGGATGATAGAGTGCAGCAGCATTGGGCACAATAAACCAGACAGGACTTAATTGTCACATGGTTTCAGTAGATGGCAACTGGGTGCAATGATCATTCATTGAGTGTAAATTTGGTAGTGTTTCACAAGCAAGCTGTTTCTGTTCTAAGAAGCAAATTCAGTTTCTGTCTGTTTTCTACACCCCATTTGTGTACAGGCAAGTAAGCTGTGTGGCTTGCTGCATAAAAAACAATACATGTAGCAATGTGCAGTTGTGTGTACAATGAAGAGTTAGCTGTGATGAGAAGCATTGGTTTGTGGTTGCTGTCCAACTGCATGCTTGGTGAAGGTTCCACTTTGGACTATGAACATTTGGGGTTCAAAAATCGTGTCAATGCCAGAAATATTGGGATAGGCCAGCAGTGGCAAGACCTGCCTACGGTGAGCGGGAGAACAGGAATGGAGGGGAGGTGCCATAGAGGTGTGGTGCAGTTAATAGGGTGAGTTTGATAAAACAGCATAAGAAACCTCACCAGGTACTGCAGAGAGAGAAACCCTCTATGAAATTCACCAAAAACTGCACTTAGTTGATTTCTGGTAAACTTCAGCTCATGGTTTCAGCAGGCAGAATTAAATTTTACATAAATTTTATTCTGTGAATTGCTTTGTGACACTTTTCTGCGTTAAGGGTGCTATGTGTTAATGCAAGTTATTGTTGCTTATCATGCCAAATCATCTAAAAGCAACTCATATATCTGACTATTTTGAAGTGGCAAAAAATAGCCATCATAATGGTATCCATGTAATAAATGTCCAATTCATATCTAGAATGGTGTTAATCGCTAAGAAGTAATATTGGCCAGAATTTTGGGAGAACTCCCTAAACTTCTTTCACATCTTTAGTTAGACAGAGCATTGTTTCAACCATCCCAAGGATACTACATCTAAAGCTTCTAGAATATTATACCTGGACTAAGAAATGAAATGATGAGTATAGTCTCCTGATGTGCAGATCCAGCAACCAAACTTCTGGCTCAGGAGCAGACACATTGCTGACTGATACTTCCTTTCTTTCTCAGATTCAATTTGACACCATTAGAAAATTACTGAAAGTCAAACTTCAGGTCCTCCATGACTTCAACAATTCACATTTATCAGATGTTGCTAAGAAGATACTATATTCCAAGCAATAATTATAAAATAAATTTTCAAACGTGCTACATGATGTCAACTACAGAAAAAATGGTAGGACTCACTTGAAATATGACAACAGCCTTTCAGTGACAGGAAACAGAAGTATATAGATAACAACTTACAAAAGAAAAGTGTTGATGATGAGCCACCACAATGCTGAGTAGAAGAATAATGCTCGTTTTATTATTACTGGTCAGGGCACTTTTATTGGTCCAGTGGCTGGATACATTGGTGTGATATAGATAATAAAGGTTTGAAATTAAATCCCTATTGAACACTGAGTATATTGATCTCATTCATGACAGCAATAAGGGATCTACAGTAAACATCAATGTCCCCGGACTTTGAACACTGGAGTGGAACAAGCAAGGCTTCCTGTTTCTGCTTATTATTCAAAGTCTTCTGCTGCAAAGTGCCAATGAGTGTGAAAGTTGGCAAAGAGTAGAATTGAGGTTAACTATTCTATGCACTATTGTTGGATAACCAGCCAAAACTTAATGTTGAGACTCATATTAAAAGAATGCTATTTGAGAATGTGTGGGAAGCTTATCTTTAGCACCCTGCCCTGTTGTGCGTCAGCTCAATTAGTAGAGGAAGAGATTGTTTTATTTGCAAGCCAAAAATTGAGATATTAGCCCTGGAATACTTGACAATGCATTACTGCAACAATTGTGCTTATTTTTCAACTAAATGGATAATTAATTCAACTGCAGCCGATAATAGAAAGTGTGCTTTCAAACTGCCTTTGAAGAGTTGGGTTTTTGAATATAGGAATTACCTGAATTATTGTAGATCAAAGAGATCCCAGTATGTGGTGAATTTGCTAATCTCAACAGTCCAGTGCCCTTGGACAAAGTTGTGAATGAGAAAATCTTACTCCTGATTACAACCAACCAGCCAGGAGGGCAAGTGATATTGTTGTACTTTTCTGAGTCATTTTGTCTTGCAAGACTTTTCAGAAACTGGCATTTTCACCATCCACAAGACACTTGTGCAAAATTGGAGGTCTTAGTTACACAATGCCCAAATTTGTTTAGTTTTGTGTTGTCAACTTAGTCATGTTAATGATCAGGCTTGGTTATTTAATTCTCTGCAGTTACAGGAAGTGTCAACACTGTGAAATCTCACACACAAAGAGTGGCAACATATTGGAAGTGAAAAGCACTGGTGAAACCAAATCCCAGCAAGAGTCAAAACACTCTCCGGAAAACAGGAATGGAGAAAATTGACAAATGAAAACAGCATACAACTCACTATCCAGAAAAATTCATTATCCAGGGGAGGCAATGGCCCAGTGGTATTATTGCTGGACTGTTAATCCAGAGACCCAGATAATGTTCTGGGTACCTGGGTTCAAATCCCACCACTTGAATTCAATAAATATCTGAAATTAAGTGTCTAATGATGAGCACGAATCAATTGTCAGGGAAAGATCCCAGCTGGTTCACTAAATGTCCTTTAGGGAATGAAACTGCCATCCGTACCTGGTCTGGCCTACATATGACTCCAGGCCCACAGCAATGTGGTTGGCTCTTAACTGCCCTCTGGGCAATTGGGGATGGGCAATAAATGCTGCCTAGCCAGTGACGCCCTCATCCCGTGACTGAATAAAGGAAAAAAAAAGCCTTACTTTCAAGTTCAGAAAAATATTAATCACGTAAAATAGACATTTTAACAGAGCTTAGAAACCTTTGGTATGGCTGACAGTGGTACTTGGTACATTGAAATGTTTGCCTCAAAAATATCTACAATCTTGCTTCAATTTTCTCCTTTCTGCCACAGTAACAGGAGTGAGAATTTGGATCCATATATACTTACTGACTTCAGCTCAGAAGAATGAATAGGTGTATAGAAGCACTTTAATTAAAGCGGAATTGACATTTTCTTTCACAAATAAGTGTGCTAGTCACTTTCTTCGTCTACCAGCGAAAATGGAAACAGAAAGATATTGTTGCTAATGTGGAATATAAAGGCTTTGATTGTAAAATACTTTTGTGACTCAGAAATCACACTCCTGATGCAACAGCAATCCCAAAATGAAGCCACTTCCCATTGTCACTTTTCCCAGAAAGGAGCAAAAACAGTCAAACCCAAATTGAGACTTAAGCTAACATTTGCAATTTGCAATGGAAGCTAAATTGGGCCCATTCAGAGTGATCTCAATGTGAAACATAGTTTACACCTCATCCCGAATGGAGCATTTCAGCTGCATGTTTCAGGAAACCGCAAGGAACCATAATGAAGGTTGGAATGCAAGGAACCCTTCAATAGGACTTTCTTTACATATTCTCAGACAATTGTAGCTCTGGATTTTAGTAAATATGGATTAGTGCTTGAATTTCATTTTCAGTGGTAATTGGGCTCGTTGTAACTTTGGCAGGATTTTACTAATATTTGTATTAATGAGCAGTGCAATTGCAGAGTGCCGCATCGTGTAAATTCATTTCATTGCGCTGAGTCATGCATAGTTCAAACTGACTATAACAAACTCTTTCTCTTTTAAATCCAAGTGAACATTTTATTAAAAAGGACATTGCCTGCTTCTAGTTTGAAATGTGAATTAACCTCAATAAAGGTAATTTTTGGAAATGTCAATGGTGCAGTCTTTGCCTATTGCAGTCTGTGCTTAGGGACTTTTGCTTTCAAACATTGCCCGTTTCCACTCAGAATAATATGCTACAATTGTAAATTTTGCCCTTTTAAACTCTAAAGTTAACTACCTCCACTTGACGTTTGTGTGAAGTGCCTGTGAGTACAGATCTCTTATTGGTACTAATCGCGTAGTAGCAATTTTGAGGCGTTGACTTATCAGACCAGCCCAGAATTGTATTAGTACATTGAGTTTCAGTGCACTGTCTTCAATGGAGGGACAGCAAGCTAACATTTCGAGTCCAGATGACTCTTCATCAGAGCTGAAATGTGGAGGGGACAGCATTTATACTGTAGTTTTGGGGGGGGAGGGGTGAGTGTAGTGAGAGTAGGGTGCTGGTGGAGAAGAGATGTTGATAATTTAGATTAAGTGATCAGAATGTGAGAATGGCAGAACAATGGTGTATCTCCTGCCAGACCTGAAAGGACAGTAACAGGGATGGGGGCAGGGGAGGACATCATAGCCAGCAAACGAAAGGGAAAAATTGTTTCACAATCTGAAGGTGTTGAGCTCAACATTACGTTCAGAAGGTTGTACAGTCCTAGTTTGAAGGTGAGCTGTTGTTCCTTCAGTTTGCGCTGTGATTCACTGGAACACTGCAGCGTGCCAGGGACAGACACATGGGCATATGAGCAGGACACTGTGTTAAAATGACTGGCTACAGGAAGGTCAAGGTCCTGCTTGCGTTCAGGCAGGAGGTGTTCTACAAAGCAGTCACCCAGTCTGTGTTTGGTGTCTCCAATGTAGAGTAGGCCACATTGGGTGCAGTGAATACAATACACAAGATTGGAGGAGGTACAGCACAAACTTTACAGCCTTCTGGACTTAATATTGAGTTCAACACGTTTAAACTGTGAACCAGTTCTTCTTTTTCTTTATCTTGTTATCATGTCCTCCATTCTCCCCATCCTAGTTACTGTCCTTTCAAGTCTGGCAGTTAGACACACCATTGTTCTGCCATTCTCACATTCTGATCACTTAATCTGAACTAACAACTTCTCTTCTCCACCAGCACCCTACTCTAGGCCCGAAACATCAGCCTTCCTGCTCCTATGATGCTGCTTGGCCTGCTGTGTTCATCTAGCTCTACACCTTGTTAACCCTACTCTCACTACACCCACCCCTCCCCCAAACTAAAGCATAAATGCTGCCCCCTGCACACTTCATTTCAGCTCTGATAATGAGTCATCTAGACTCGAAACGTTAGCTTGCTCTCTCTCTCCATGGATGCTGTCTGACCTGCTGTGATTTCCAGCATTTGTTGTTTTCAGTACAGATTCCAGCATCTGCAATAATTGTTTCCTATACGAACAACAGGAAAAAGCTTTGGTGTGAATAATTATGATGCAAACAGTTTGGAGTTCTATTAATTTTAAATTTCCTTCCAATACAAAATCACATTTTGATGAGGAGACATGATTCATAAAGCAATGATATCATCACAGTGCTATAGATCATTGGGAAGTACTATTTATTTTTCAAGAAATCATTTTAGCTGGATGGAAGCACTCATGTAAGAATGACGTATTCAAAGAACAGCACATTTGGCTCCACTGAAATGGGTGAACAGTATGTTATATAGATCTAATACAGTTGTCTAGACTTCTTTCCAAGCTGCAATAGGGACAACTAGTAACAGGAGCTACTGGTGTGAGAAGGGCAACATGCTTTGTTGGTCGTGGTCCTGAGAGAAGTATCCAGACAGGATGAAAGAGGAGCAATAGGGAGAGGCCATTGATGGCAGGAAAAGGCTATGGAAGGACTCCTGCTCTTGCTAAATTATTATTTCTAAATCAAAAGTAACTGACTCTTAACTGGCAGACTCTGATTGCATCCACACCTGAAAAGTTTGAACACATCTGCCTGCCCTGCTCAAGGTAACTGAATTTCCAACTTGAAAGGGGGAGACTTAAAGCAATTGTCAGGCATCACTTTAGCATCTCTAAGGGCCTATGCTGATTTTACTTGATGCTTAGAAAGGCTGAGAATCAATTAATTGCAATTTAGAAGTTTTCATCCTGCCTTGTGGCACAGGACTTTATTCCCCGAAACAGAGGCACATTTTTAAGGCTGTAACAACATTTCAACAAGGTCAAATTCTCACCCTGATGGTGTGAAATAGAAGCTGTGAAGGCCTATGTCTGGTTCTTTTCATATCTTATATTTTCCGCTGTTGGCAGACTCTTACTTATGCAGATTTGTTTTCAGCTTTATACGGCTTTCGTGGGGAGAGGGTGATGCACTAGGCATTTACACTGTCCTTTCACCCCTGTAGCTTGATTTGAATTCAGTCCAAATGGACTGAGCTCTCTTGCAGCTGTTCAGGATCCCAACTGGGAAATGTTTGGGCAGCTCGTTTCAGCATTTAGTAGGCGTGAATCCATTACAGGAACATGCCCTCTAATTTTGCACATCCACCCAGAAATGCTGGATGATTAAACATTACAGAAATTCAACAATTCCAATAGCAAAACATACAACAGTCATTTAGAATGGAGAGTGAAGTACATTGTCAGGTGATTAAAGCACAGCTCCATGAAATGATCCTGGGTGGAATGTTGTGAATTGTGTTTTCACTTTTGTCATTGTTCGTGTACCTCAATGATCTATCCCATTCGCATACCAGTTCCCAAATTAAAATGCCAACTGATATCCTTGTCTCACCTAACAAATCTCACATTACTCTCTTCTCATTTTCTGCACTTTGATAAAACATTCAACGCTCTACTCCAGGCACTGTTAACATATTTGGAGCTTTGAGATGTGAATCAATCACATCCACAGCTGTCTGCAGTAAGTGCAGAGCTCATTTCTTGGCAGAACAGGCAATGAGCTTATAATTGTAACTGTGGGCTTCTGATAAAGCAATGTCAGAATCACTCTGCAAGGAATTATGTTTTCCTTTTTCTGGCATGGACAATCAAAAACAAAACCAGAGACCAACAGCAATGGAGATTTTTGTCAACCAGTGGACCATCAACCCAAGAATGCCTACTATCAACAAATCTTAAGTTCATTGTGTTAAACATGAAGCAGAGGGAAACATTTCAAATCAGTACAGTATTACAGTTTGGCTGTTACTCTTTAATGGAAGTTGATGTTTTTTGGGGTTTTAACCATTACCATTTTGTCATCTTTGAAACATTCAATATGGCTTTGCCAATAGCTCATTGAGCATGCCTTCTGCCATAAGAATAACTTGGTTGGCAACACAAGCTTGCAAACAAGACCAGCTGAATAGTTTTTCATTTTTCATTGATACCACACCAGGAGCTAAATTATACAGAATATATATTGTTGGTAAAATGCAACATTCTAAGTTTGTTTTCTTGCCTCATGCAGAAAGATTACAAGTTTTATTCATCAATCTCTTGAACCAAATGTATTTGCTCCCAGTCAGATAAGGGTGTGCCAGTTAATGTACGTAAGGTAATGCACATTCCAAAGGAAAGGTCATATTTGACTCAAAACTTTAACACTGCTTTTCTCTCCACAGATGCTGCCATGCCTGCTGGGTTTTTATGGTGCTTTCTGTTGTCATGGAGCAGGTTTATAACAAATTTTCTCATGCCAACTTCAATTCGAAGAAACACAAGATTTGTATATTTAACCCAGAGTTCAATTAAATTTCAGAACACTGCTCCCAAAGTAACACTCCTTTTAAAACTGCTTTTGCAACATTCGACAATGCAAATTTTCAGAGTGCTATTTTACGTATATATTTTATAAAGAGAATAGTGTAATTATTCTAATGTAAATTTGGGGTTCTTACAGCTGTGTGGATGAGAGTGAGGACTGCAAGGAGGCTAAGTAAACTGACCACAACACCATGGTGCACAGACAAATCCCACATATTAACAATATAGGGGTAGTGGACAGTTTAATTAGAGGGGTAGATACTGTTCTCTACTGTCGTGAGTCCCGAAAACTGTGTTGCTTGCCTGGTGCCAGTGTTAATGACATCTCTGTGGAGCAATTTAGAATGAGAGAGATCAGATCCAGTTGTCGTTATCCGCATTGAGAGGTCTAGAAAAGAGCTACTACTGCAAGATTTTGAACAGTTAGGAGCTAAATTTGAAAGCAGAAACTTCTAGGGAATAATTTCAGGATTACGACTTGAGCCACGCATAGCTAGTGTAGAATAAGTAAAGTCAAGGAGTTAAATGCATGCCTCAAAGAGTGGTGTGCAAGCAATTAGGTTCAGTTTATGGGATACTAATGCTGTATTGGCATAGAAGGAAGTGGTTCCAATGGGACAGGCCTCGCTTGCACTGCATCCTGGTGATCTGAATAATCAGGGCTGTGAAGGGGGCTTCAAATTAAGGAGGTGGGGAGAGTTTTGGAGAAGAGAAACATAGGTTCACAAAGCAAAAGGATATAGCTGAATTCCAGGGTGGCTATTTAGATAACAATTGTTAGACTAAGACAGGAAGGGACAAACTGTATAAGCATTAAAAAAAAAGCAAATAGGATCAGAGGGGGATAAAATGCTAAAAAAGCCAAGATCAAAGACTGTTTAACTGAATGGGTGTAGTATTGGGAACAAAATAAATGAATTAACTGCACAAATAGATGTAATTAGGGATGATTGTTTTAGCCATCATGTAGACATGGTTACAAGGAGATTATATCAGGGAACAAAAAACATCAGGTGTACATTTTGAAAGGCCAGGCATTAAGGGCAATGTGGTGGGGTAGCTTTTTTATTACAAGATGGAATATGCAAGTTAGCAAGAAGTGATATTAGATCAGATGATGCAGAATCCATTTCGGTGGAGCTAAGAAGTAACAAGGGGAAGCAGACATTAGTTGGAGCAGTCTATAGGACCCCAAACAATAACTGTTCAGTAAAATAGGGAATAAATGAGGAGATAATGAGGGCATGTAATAAGGCTAGTGCATTAATCGTGGGTGACCTTAATTTTCAACTATATTTGGAAAAGGTCAAATTGACAAGGAAGAATTCATAGAGTGTATTCAGGATAGTTTCCATGAGAGAAAAATGCTGTAGTTTCAAACAGGGAACAGAATGTGTTAAATCTGGTAATATGTAATGAGGCAGGTTTAATAAATGATCTCAGAATAAAAGATCCTCTAGGGAACAGTGACCATAATATGGTAGAAATTAGCATTCAGTTTGAGAGTGAGAAACTTGAGTCAGAAACAACAATGTTGAACTTAAAAATGATAATGACATGGGAATGAGAGCAGACTTGGTTGGAGCAGACTGGGAAAGGAATTTTGCGGAAAAAGATAAACAATAGCAGACATTTAACAAATTAGTTCACCAACCATAGCAAAGATATATTCTAGTGAGGAAGAAGGATTTCAGGAATGAATTAAACTGAGTATATTCAACCAGGGAAGTTAAGGATATTATTAAATTGGAAGAAAAATCATGCATCCTGGCAAAGGTTTTCGAGTAAATAATTCCCAATTTAACACACTTGCTCAATCAGGGATGGAGACAAAATACAAATAACATAAATCTTAGTTTATTTGGGAAGTAGAAGATGTGATTATAAAGGATAAAAAAAAACAGAGCATTTAGAAATACATAACATAATCAAGTACAGTCAGCACGGCTTTTTGAAGGGGAAATCAGGCCTGACCAATTCATTTGAATTCTTTGAGGAGGGACCAAGCAGGATAGATAAAGAGGAACCAGTAGGTGTAATATATTTGGAGTTCCAAAAGGCATTTGATAAGGTACCACATGGAAGGCTACTTAATAAGAGAAGCAAACCTATTATGTTATATGTTAGCATGGATAGAGATTTAGTTAACCAATAGAAGACAAAGAGTTGAGAATAAAGAGAGCATTTTCAGGATGGCAACATGTAACTAGGGAATGCCACAAGGATCACTACTGGGGCCACAATTATTTAGAAGATTTATTAAAGACTTGGGTGAGGGAATTGAATAAAATATTGCCAAGTTTTCAGATGACACAAAAATCTATTCAAGTGGTAGAATAACACAAAGAGTACAGGTTAAATGAGTAAATCTTAGCAGATGTAATTTAATCTAGGAAAATGTGAGCTTATGAGTTTTGACAAGAAGAATAGAAGCTGAATATCATTTAAATGGACGGAGACTGTGTAGCGTTCCAGCACAGAGGGATTTGTGGATCATTGTGAATCAACCACAAAGAGCTAGCATCCAAGTTTAATAGGTAATAGGGAGGGCTGTTGGTTTTTCTTTTGAACGAAATGGAGTAAAAAAACAGGAAAGTTTTATTAGAACTATGCAAGACACTGGTCAGGTCGCACTTAGAATACTGTGAACACTTTAAATCTCTGTCTCTAAGGAAATATATACTGGCATTGGAGGCAGTCCAGAGAAGGTTCACAGGTTTGATCCTGGATATGGAGGGACATCTTATGAGAAGAATTTGAGTAGATTGTACTCATTGGAGATTAGAAGAATGAGAGGAGACCTTATTGAAACATATATAATTCTTACGTGTCTTGACAGGGTAAATGCTGAGAGATCATTTCCCTTAGTGGGAGAGTCTAGGACCAGACAGCATAATCACAGAATAAGGGGTCACACATTTAAGACAAAGTTGAGAATGAATTTCATCTCTCAGAAGGTTGTGAATGTGTAGAATTCTTTACTCCAAGGTTGTAAAGTATATTCATGACTAACATAGACAGACTTTTAATCAGGAAGAGAGTCAAGGGTTGTGGGGGAAAGCAGGAATGTGGAGTTGAGGATGATCAGATCAGCCATGATTTCATTGCAAGGTGAAGCAGACTCAACAGGTTGAATGCCCTACTTTTGCTCCTATGTCCTAAGGTCAAATTATTCAGTTGTGCATCACCGAATTGTTCCAGTGCAGAAGGAGGCCATTCAGTCCATCTTCTCTACATTGGCTCTCCAAATGAGCATTATGACTTTATGCTGTTTACCCACCCTTTCCCATAATCCTGCAGATTTTATGTTATATTTAAAACAAAAGGTCTTTTCAGAAACAAGCTTCGATCCTTAAAAAATTAAATTTATCATTTTTCAGATTTAGAAGCAAGGATTATTAATTTTTTTTTTAAAAATCGCCTTGAATTAAGCAATCAACGTTGAACAAAATGCAAATTCCATTTTACTGGAGACTGTTTGTCAGCGTAAGAATTGAATCGACATGAATCCAATGAAAGGACGAAGCAAAAAAGATGTTTTTGATTATTTGTTGTGGTACGGATGTTACAAGAATAAGACTCTCTAAGAATCAGGAAACTCAATTTCTGGAAACCAGATTTTTTTTATATAGAAAACATCCTATTACCGGCATAATCTGACCTCATCATTTTTATCCACATCCGTTTAGAGTTTCCCATTTAAATTAATTGGTTTTTGACCTACTGTTTGCATACCACAGTGTGCCTCCAGGATGCACCAGTACAAGCTTTCAAAATCCACAGTTTCAATTTACCTATACTCAAATGCAGTAGTGGACTCAAATGAAGGAAGTACAATTACTTTAATATTTACATTGAATTACATTTAATATACAGATCAGAGACAGGGCATTGTGCCAAACTGCTCCATTATGGTGTTCATTCTCTACACCAGCCTCTCCCCCTCCCTCATCCAATCCCATCAGAATATTTTTTTTCCTCATGTCTTTTATGCTTCTCTTCCTCAGCTTCCCCTTAAATGCAATGAAAACAGAAAGTGTTGGAGAAAGTCAGCAGATCTGGCTGCATCTTGGAAATGAAACAAAGTTAACTTATGTGATAGTAGGAACTGCCGATGCTGGAGAATCTGAGATAACACGGTGTAGAGCTGGATGAACACAGCAGGCCAAGCAGCATCAGAGGAGCAGGAAAGCTGACGTTTCGGGTCTGGACCCTTCTTCAGAAATGGGGGAGGGGAAGGGGAAGGGGATTCCACTGAGGTCTTTCCGGAGGGAGGAAGGTAACTTATGTGACTCTCCTTTGGAACTCTGACGCTTGCCCGCAGGACCTCCTGCAGTAAATCAAAACTGTCCAAAGCAGTCGAATTGTAGCCAAACTAATGTCTATACAGGTATAACTGAATGAATATGCTTTTTGAGTCTAAATCTCCTATTGCCCAGTACCTTGTTTGCTTTATCTGACTTGTTAGGGGCTTTGTTAACTAATGTCAACTTTGTTCACTCTTTTTGAATCTGTACTCCCAGATCCCTCTGTTCCATTCTTCTATTTACAGCCTTGGAGTCAATTTTTTTCTGACCTCATCAATAGGGAGCAGATGGATCAGAAGGCTGCAGGAGGCTTTCTAATCTAAATTGCCTCTTCCACTCCCGCACTCCAGCATATTAGTGGTGCCATAATTAGTTTTCTGCTCTAAGACCAAAATTATTTGACTACAGGGCCTTCAGTTGGCGAGTGAGTGTAGTGGGCATGTGAGGGGATCTGGCTACTCGCTGATTACAACAGCAGGTAAACTTGCATAGGTAAAATTCAGCCATTTACACAAATTCCATCTATATCCTGCAAATATCGTGTTATTTTATTGCATTTCTTGGTCAGCTTAATTTCAATTGTTTCCTACATTTTCAACAGAAACACCTATCTTAATGAGACAGGATGTGGAGGTGCCGGTGTTGGACTGAGGTGGACAAGGTCAGAAATCACACGACACCAGGTTATAGTTTAACAGGTTTATTTGAAAACACAAGCTTTCAGAGCCTCAGTCCTTCTTCAGATGTTAGTGAGAGAGGTAGTATCAGACACAGAATTTATAAGTAAAATATCAAAGGTTCACACCATTGATGAGGATGTACTAAGCAAACCTAAGATGCTGTTAAATCTTTAATCAGTTAGATGGTTTTAATTGATTAATATGTATATATAAATCCCCAAATTCCTTTCAAGTCATGGTCCTGAGAGAACTAAAGGTTTTATCAGTGTAAGGAAGAGGTGACATTTTAGGTCAGGCAATGCATGTTAGGTGTGAGACCTTGTTTAGAATCTGTTTGTGTTTTAGTTTTGGGTCATACTGGTTTTATTTCTAAAGTAGGAATTTATAAAACGGCACTTTGACTGACTGTCTATAAATTGTGTGCTTTTTGAAAAGAATAAAGTATATCTGCAAATATAAATTCACCCCATTGATTTACATGTGTGTGTGTGTGTGTCTGTGAGGGAGAGAGAGAGAGTATGTGTGTGTGAGGGAGGGAGAGAGTGTGTGTGTGTGTGTGTGTGTGTGTGTGTGTGTGTGTGTGGGAGAGAGACAGTGTGTGTGTGAGGGAGAGAGAGTGTGAGCGTGTGTGTGGGGAGAGAGAGAAAGAGTATGTGTGTGGGAGAGAGAGTGAGTTTACGTGGGAGAGACAGTGTATCCCGAAGTCCGCCTTGGAGGACGTTTACCTGAAGATCCAAAGCCAAATGTCCTTCACTGCTGAAGTGTTACCCCAATGGGAGGGAACATACAACAATGCAAAGTCACCGAGCAGAGGCTAATAGGCAAGTTCAAAACCCATGAGGACGGCCTCAACCGGGATCTTGAGATCATGTCGCACTCCAGGTGACCCCACCTCACTATACACTCTCACACACACACACACACACACACACACACACACACACACACACACACACACACACACACACAGATCCTCTCTCATACATACTGCCTGAAGCCTCTCTTTCTCCCCCTCAAACACACACACACACAAATACGCATGCACACTCTCCCACAAACACACACACGTGTGCATACACACATACCCTCACAGATCCTCTCTCATACACACACTGCCTCAAGCCTCTCTCTCTCCCCTCACACAAACACACATACACACACACACTCTCTCTCACACACACAGTTTCCCACACTTTCCCACACACACACAGACACAGGCACAAACACACACACACACACACACACACAAATCTATGGGGTGAATCTGTATTTGCAGATACATTTTATTTTATTCAAAAAACACACAATTTATAGACAGTCAGTCAAAGAGCCATTTTATAAATTCCTACTTTAGAAATAAAACCAGTCTGACTCCAAACTAAAACACAAACAGATTCTAAACAAGGTCTCACACCTAACATGCATTGTCTGACCTAAAATGTCACCTCTTCTTTACGCTGATAAAACCTTTAGTTCTCTCAGGACCATGACTTTGACCATGACTCCAAGGAATTTGGAGATTTATACATACATATTAATCAATTAAAAACTTCTGACTGATTAAAGATTTAACAGCATCTTGGGTTTGTTTGGTACATCCTCATCAATGGTGTGAATCTTTGATCTTTTACTCATAAATTCTGTGTCTGATACGACCTCTCTCACTAACACCTGAAGAAGGACTGAGACTCCGAAAGCTTGTGTTTTCAAATAAACCTGTTGGACTATAACCTGGTGTCGTGTGATTTCTGACCTTAATTTTGGTGACTGATATAGTTGAAAGAGTTGGATGGCTAGCACGAAGGGTGATTTCCTCTATTTGCTCTATGTAATTAAACCAGTTTTTGGGGAAAAGGGTTCCAGTGTTGTTGCTTACAGAGCAAACCTTCATCACAGTTGATGAGTGAAAGATACTACAATTAGGCTGTAATTGAGGCTGACATGAAGATCATACTGAAGATAAAATAATTGTCTGCCTCATAAATTAAACCTTTAAGTATTCGTTTCTAAGGAGAAATGTTTAGAAGAGAAGTACAGGTTGTTCAGGGAATTTGTTTTACTTTATTAGCCAATAGCCTCATTATAAGACTTGCTAGAAATCATAATAAAATGGTCAGAATTCCCGTTCATGACCACTACTTGATCTGCTGAAAGCAGATGCTTATGGGCAATTTGTGAGGACGCGATGTGGCTCAGCCCCACAAAAGACCGACAACGCTGACTGACCTGGATTTATATGTGATTAATGTTTAATAAATAAATAAAAATGTTTAATAATAAACCTTCTCCTATATGCAGCACATAAAGTCTGCAGGTTTGGTGACAATATGACCACATCTGTGTATTCAGGACTAAAGACTATGGAAACTATGGCATTATATTTTTTACGAACTCACTTTTCCAGATAAATGTTGGTCTGAATTAATTTGTGCAAGTAAACCCTTTGCCTCACTTCAGTGGCAGCTAAGCATTTACAAATCAGTGGATTGTTCGCTGCAAAGCAAAATTATATAGCAAACTTCAAAGGGACATTATAATCAGTGGCAAGTATGCAACTATTAAACTAACGTATTTTCAAATTTAATCTTTAAAAGCAAATTTGCTGATTTAAAATGAATGGACAGGTAAGGGATACTTTAGTCTCTTTAAGAAGTCACTTTACGCTGAAGAATGTCTCAAAACAATTTGTGAAAGTTTATCAAAGGGTTAAATCTAGGGCTTGAGCTGTAGAGGAATCCTTCTCTAATTTCACCACCCACTAACTGCCACCCACGCACGGCTCAGGATATCTGATGGTAGATGCAAATTCTAAGCTATAAGACATTGGCACAGGCTTCACTAGGCCTCTGCTAAGCCCATCATGTGAGGCAGAGATTTCTCCCTCAGCATCGTCCACTGAAATCAGATTATAACATCGACCTGTGCCCCAGCATGTTCTCCACTCCTCCAAACTAAATCTGATTTAACCTGCACACGTTACTGTGGTGAGCAGCACTTCACAAAAACATCAGCTCTAATCAGCTTTTCAAATATAAAGCAACATTTCTGCACACTGTACATGCTCCAGTCTTATTTGAAGTTAACTCTTCAGAGACCTTCCTAACATTTGCATCAAGTATTTATCTGTTACGAAATTAATCAAAATGTTCTCGTATTATCCACAGTTGGGAGTTGCATTACTCATGTACTGAGTGGTCACAGTTACCTGGCAAGTTAATGACAGGTTAGAAACCTTTGTTGCCATGCCTTTTATCAAATGCAACTTACACAGGCATCGCACAACCCCAATGTCCTTCCCTCCTATCATGAAAATTAGGTGCACCTTCACAGTTGCCTCATATCCTCAGTAATACTGTTAATGACCAATCTTCACAGAGGCTCCTTGAGGTCTTTTACTATGGTTCAGTTAGTTGGACTCTCACTTCTGGTCAGAAGCTTGTCACAAATAGGACTTAACTGCATAAGGTAGGAAAACCATTCCAGTGCAGCACTGAAGGACTGCCATCTTAATGGAAAACAAATTTTCCTTTGGATAAGTTATTAAATCTAGGACTGAAATGCTTGTTCATTTGGATATGAAAAGACCCATAGCGACATACTAAAGAAGAGCAGAGTTTTTCTGTTGTCCTGGTCATCATGTCCCCCTGCACAAATCTCACCTAAAAAAAATAAAGACAAATTGATTATTCATCTAATTGTTAAATGTGGTGTCTGCATACGAATATACACTAAGATCATTTCACTCATATCCCTATGTTTCCTTGGCACTTGGTTAAGCAATAACCCAATCTTAAAATTTTCACTTGTTTCTAATTCTATTCATGGTCTCACTACTCTCTATCTCAGTATTCATCACCATTCTTACAACCCTCCAAGATATCTTCACTCTTGGTAGTCTTGCCATCTAAGCTAATGGTTGGAAACTGCAGTAAGCTCCACCAATCTGAAGAAGTCACACAGTCTTTGGGTGAATAAGAAGCCTACCATGAAGTACCAATGGAGACAGCCAAATCATCTCTGGTTCCTCACTGACTTTATGATTATGCCTGACTAGTTAATGCAATTTTTACCAATTGCTATCATGCAATAAGCTACATGGAACAGAGGGACCTAGGAGTACAAGTATATAGTTCGTTGAAAGTGGCGTCACATGTGGACAGGGTGGTGAAGAAGGCATTTAGCATGTTGGCCTTCATTGGTAATGGCATTGAGTTTAGGAGTTGAGATGTTATGTTACAATTGTATAAGTCATTGGTGAGGCTACGCTTGGAGTATTGTTTTGGAGTGCAGTTTTGGTCAACCTATTATACAAAAGACATAATTAAACTAGAAAGTATGCAAAGAAGATTTATGAGGATGTTGCCAGAACTAGTAGGCCTGAGCTACAGGAAGAGATTGATGAGGATAGGTCTTTATTCGTTGGAATGTAGGAGAATGAGGGGTGACCTTATTGAGGTGTATAAAACTATGAGGGGCATAGATAGGGTGAATGTACACAGTCTTTTTCCCAGGGATGGGGAATTGAAAACTAGTGGGCATAGGTTTAAGGTGAGAGGGGAAAGATTTAAGAAGGACCTGAGGGATAACTTCTTCGTGCAGAGAGTGGTGCATATATGGAATGGGCTGCCACAGAAAGTGGTTGAGGCAGGTAAAATAGCAACATTTAAAAAACATTTGGAGAGGTACATGGGTGGGAAGGTTTTAGAGGGATATGGACCAAATGCAGGCAATTAGAACTAACTGAGTGGGCATCATGGTCAGCATGGACCAGTTTGGGTTGAAGGGCCTGTTTTTATGCTGTATTACTCTATGACTCTATGGCATCTTGCTGTGTAAGATACATGCCATTTTCTATGAAGATACAACAGTGGTTTATCCTATATCATTGTTAATTAGATAGGCCCTTCTACTCAGCATTGTGCAACAATGGTGGGCTTTTACAGCACAAAGTTAATGTCCCTACCTCTAAGCCAGGAAGGCTAGTTGCAAACCTCATCCTGGCTCCTTAGATGTGTAATAACATCTCTGAGAAGGTTGATTGGAACTAACTAGTGTGATGAAGGTTCACAATTTATTATTTGAAAACTTGTGTTCTGAAATGCACAGAACAATATGTGGCTCTAGGTTTGATTTGTCGTTCTATACTGATGTGTTAAGGAAAGAAGGACGTAGCTTTAGTTTTATTTTTGGGTTCTGTGCATAACGCCATGTTGTCTGAAAATTCATTTACATGCATTTAAATAAGCATTTTAAAAATCTTTCAAGTGAATAGTTCAGTGCTTTATAAAACAAGGATATAAGAGAGGAAAGCAAGTTGAGTCACTGCCTAGCAAAAAGGTATGCTATGGTATAAGGATAAAGAGACAGAAGCAGTTTCTTTTAGAATGAGGAGAAGCATGCAGAAGGTCACGGCAGCATTGAAAATATTTAGTGACCATGATTGAAGTTTATCGTTATGAATGGCTTATTGATTGGCATAAAGGAGCTCTCTTGTTACTGTTTGCCATTGGGGATGCCCTGACTGAATCCACAGGATTCAGTCCTATTGGCCTAATTTACAAGCATAAGGTGAGAGGCCCGCTTAAACTACTGAATTTAAAAAATTATAAGCCACAAGTTAGACAACATACTTCTGACCTATGTGTCAAGTTTCTGTGAAAAGCTAATTAAGACAGCTCCTTATTAGTGCATGGTTAGGATCCTTGCCTGTCAAGTGGGAAACTGGAGTTCATTTGCCTGACAAGGTGTGGCTGGTATCCCTGTTGTGGGTAGTCTGTGTGTTAGGGTGTGCAATTTTTATCCAGATGGTAGTGGGGATCTGGAATGCACTGCCTGGGAGGCTAGTTGAGGTGGGAAACCTCACAACCTTAAAATAGTACTTGAATGAGCACTTGAAGTATCATAATATTCAAGGTTAAGGGACTACTGTGGGTAGTAGTATATTTTGGCAATACAGACTCAATGAGCCAAAGGCCCTCTTCCGTACTGTAAAATTCTATGACTTAGCCAAAAAGCATTTGAAAATGCTCAATAAACAAATTAAAGCCGACTAAAAGGCCAGAGCTCAAAGTTTGTCAGCAGAAACAAGGTGTTAGTACTGTTGCCTAACTCTGGGCAGCAAGGAAAAGCAAGATTCATCAGACCCTGCCAAATTAAAAAGAAACTCAATTCTGTGAATTATGTAGTGTCTACTCTGGACAGGGGAATGTAATCAGTGAGTGTGTCATGTTCATTTGTTAAAATTAGACTAAGATAGAAAGGATAGACAGATGGGAAGTGTGTATATGGTGGTGAAACAGAGACAAATAAAAATACAAGGATGATTTGGGAATTAAATCAGCCCAGGGAAGTTAACCAACATGAGGAAAGAGATCGAGCCTATGATGGGCAATGACTGTACTGAACTAATTCAATACTGGAGCTCACCTATTATGATGGTATCAAAATCAAATGATTTGATGTATAGATTATCACAAAATCAGTGCAGTAACAAATGTGGATTCACATCCGATACATGACTGGAGTACTGTGTTCATAGGATTGGACAAGCAGTTTGTTCCAAAAATTGACTTGTCAAAGGAATCTTGCAAGTTCCATTGACTGACACAGCCAAAGAAATGTCAGCTTTTGTAATCCCAAATCGACTTTATCAATGTAAAATCATGCCATTTGGAAATGAAAAATGCACCAGCATTTTGAAAAATAACTAATGTGATAATCGAAGGATTATGCAACTGTGCTGTATGCATCGACAATTAGATTTAATCAGCCAGATCTGGGAGGCACATTTTACAACACTTAAACACATCTTTAATTGGTTACAAAGAGCCAATTTGGTATACATTTAGCTACAAGCAAATTTGCAAAAGCAAAAGTGACTTTTTTGTATCACGCTGTGGGACAAGACCTATTATCATCTGGAGAAGCAAAGAAAGCACCATCATGAATCTTACCGTACCTAAGATATAAGATAAAACATAAAACGCTGTAATAAATCAGCCTGAGTGGAGTTTATTGGAAGTTAATTCCAAATTTATGTTAACAAGTTTGTTAAAGAAAGGCAAGAAACTTGAATGGTCAAAAGAATGTCGAAACGCCTTTGACAACTTCAGAGATGTACTGACGACGACATTAGATTTAACTGCATATATACAGAGCTTAAAAGTATGCATAGAAATAACTGCAACATTACTATTATACAGTGTTTGAAGCTCAAAGAGACTTGAAACACCATTGGTTCATTGTAGAATTAATGTTAATGATTTATGTATCTTTTTAACTGTTATCATTTTGCTCAATTCCCAGTTTTAATCTGTATATGTCACATGTTATTATTTTTCTCTTGCATTTACCAGTTAATAAACCTATCATTCTTCAACCCAAAATTAAGCCTGATTTAATTTGGCTCCTTTTAAAAATATATCCTAGGGAAAAGACAACACAGTTTGGAGCTGGAGGAACACAGCAGGCCAGACAGCATCAGAGGAGCAGGCAAGTTGACGTTTCGGGTCGGGACCCTTCTTTTTCTGAAGAAGAGTCCTGACCCAAAACGTCAACTTTCCTGCTCCTCTGATGCTTCCTGGCCTGCTGTGTTGCTCCAGCTCTATACTGCGTTGTCTCTGACTCCAGCATCTACAGTTCTTGCTATCTCCTAGGGGAAAGGATTTTTTTTTTGTAAATTAACCTTGTTGCAACCCCCATCATCTGGGATTATAGCCATTTGGTTGCATCCCGTCCATAATCTTAATGAATTGGGGACTGTGACCTGAAGACTATCTAAAAGATACCTATGTCAGATAGACTGCAGTGGCTTAAGAAGACAACTCACTACTATCTTCTCAAGGACAATTAGGAATGGGCAACAAATGCTTGCCTTGCCAGCGATGCTCACATCTCATGATGGAATTTTAAAAAAATGTCTTTCACAACTGCAGGATATCCCAGAGCATTTCACAGACAATGAAATGCTTCATTGTTCAACTAACCAAATTGTAGAATAGGTAAATTGTCAGTTCACCTGACATATACAGTGCAGAGTGCAACAGGAAATGCACCAAATAATGTGTCGAATGTCTAAACTTCCTTGAGGACTTGGGCTCCAGATTTCAGCTAGAAAATAAATCTTACACTTTCATCACCTATAACCCCTCAGGCTTTCATATACTTATGTTTCTTGCATACTATTGAAGGCATTTTGAGAACAGCCACAGCTCAGTTACAAGCCCACATTGCACTCCAGTCGCATGTTTTCACACATCATAAGTTTGTATTTAGGGCTATTTTTGAGCTGCCAACTTTTTTGGGGCTGTGTCAACTTGTGTTTTTTTTAGGCTGACATGCATGACTGCCTTGTTTGTGATCAAATAAAATAGTCTATGTACATTTATTGCTGCCAGGCAAGTTTGATACATTATCCCAGCTGGCTACCAGCAGGCAAATTGAGAATGATAATTCCAGTTCCTGATGTGAAATAGTGGGATAGATTTGACAAAAGGCTTCACTTTTGATGAGCCTATTTCAAATGACAGCTTTGCAATCAATTCGACCTACAGTTAGGCTTCATATTGAGATATTTTGTGAATACCTTTCTCATTTATTTATCAAAGTGATTTTCTTTCATTTTGGAACACAATATACATTTTGTGAAAATATGACAAGGAATGGCGGAAAATGTCAGAGAAAATCAACAAGTTCCTTTACAAGAAAAGTCAAATGTGAACCTTTCATTTGATAACAGATTGGCAGAAAATCTGATTACTAGTTTCAGTGTGGAGGTTGAGGGAGCAAAGGTATTTCCTATAGCATGAGAATTATGCTTCTTTTTTGCAACTTGGATTACCGGGTTTTGGCCATTTCCCTAGAAAGCTGGACCGACTGTGATATCACTCAAAGAACACCATCCAATCAGCAGACTGCATCATCTGGGTGCAGAGGTGTTTTTCAAAATGCAAATAGCTACACTTTGATTTCTTTTGGAGAAAATCCGATGCTTCTCCATATTCCTAACCCAATACCATTTTCCTTTGCAAAAACAGAAATTGCTGGAAAAGCAGAGCAAGTCTGGCAGCATGACCAGCTAAGCTTTTCCAGCAATTTCTGCTTTTGTTTCTGATTTACAGTACCTGCAGTTCTTTCAATGGTTTTTATTTACCATTTTCCTTTGACCTTATTTATATTGGGGAATGCCATTTTGGAAGTCCAATAAGAACATAACATTTAGGAGGAAGAGTAGTCATCAAGCCATTCAAGCTTTCTCCACCACTTAATGAGATCTTCCTGTTCAAGACCATTTTCCTGCAAAGCCTTGACATTTTTAGCATGCAGAAATCTATCAATTATAATCTTAGAACATACTCAATGATTGAACACCCACTGAGAAAGAGAATTCAAAAAATCCCCTACACTCTGAATGAAGACATTCTTCCTCAACTCAGTCCTAAATGGTCTGACTCTTATTCTAAGAGTGCATTCCTTCGTTCTAGACCCTCATGCCAAGGGAAACATCCTGCAAGCATCTATCCTGTCAACTCTGTCAGAATTTTGTACATTTAAATGCGATCACCTCTCATTATTCTCAACTTCAGTGAATATCAGCCTAGTATTTCTTAATTTTATCTCACTAGACAATCCCCCCAACCCTGTCATGCCAGGTTTGAAAGTTTGTGAAGAAAACAGAAATCTGACAAGGAATCGGGGTTCCTTAACTTGAAACATTAACTCTGTTTCTCGCTCCACAGATGCGACCAAACCTATTGAGTTTCTCCAGCACTTACTGCTTTTAATGTCCGATTATGAATATTTGGTTGGGTTCTAAAGACTTGAATGTGGTCTGAGCGATCCAAGAAATACAGAACCTTTTAGAAGCCTACATTAACAAAATATATTTTTGAGTTTTTTTTTTGTTTGTTTTCAAATCTAACAGCCCTTTAGTTGATTGCAACATGTATTCTACTAGATTTCTTTTGCTTCAGAATCAACGGTAGTGAGTTAAATTCAGGGTCTTAACTTTCCGATGATTTTAAAACCATTTGCATGGCTATTGCATGGCCCCTGAGACCTTTATGCAGTGTGTACTGGATAAATGGCCACGAAGCATGCATGTGGAGGCATGAGAGAATATGATACAGGATAATAGAGTGTGAGGTAGGGTATGGTGGCGTTAGAGAACTCGAGAGGGCATGAATTGGTATAGGGGAATGTAAGGTAACATGTTGTGACATGGGGGTGTAAGTGAGGGGGGATGAATGGGATTTAAGGGCCTTTTGAAGCTGGGTTGCAGTGTTGGAGAACTGGCCCATCTCTGCATCACAAACTTCATGGCTGCATCCAAGATGCACTGTAAACCCAACACCTAGGTGAAAAGATAAAGATCCTTCAGTAAGTTACACATTGGTTGGGTGTACATTTTGCTAACTCTGAAACAGCGTACATCAGGCTTTCCTGCGCACAGACAAAAGCTCAGCTTAGTGTCTCCAAAGTATTTAGAGCTCTGAATAGTGGTGAGATTTATTGTCAAATGAAACTATTGGACCATTGCATTTAGAAACTTATTGTCGGTGTGGTAGGATATCGGCATCAGCTGAACATAGTGAGGATTGGGTGGTCGTAGCTATATTACTCACTGATGGGGAGGAGTTTCAGTTAGCTGAGTTGGCTGGACAGCTGGCTTACAATACAGAGTCACACAACATTTATCAGTTCAACTTCCTACACTGCTGAGATTATCATGAAGGACTCTTCTTCTCAACTGCTCCCCATGCCTGAGATGTGGTGACCTCAGATTAAACCACCACGTGTCTGTCTCTCGAGGGAGAGAGCAGCCCTATGGTCCAATAGAACCTTGATGACTTCAATTTTACCTTCACTCACTGATACCACAGGAAAGTTGGTGACCCGCATTCACTTGATGACTCCACAATAATGTCAAAATTCAAGGAATATTTTCCAAAATGGCAGAGTTGAAAAAGGAGTCAAAATCCCACAATTCAACTTTGTTTCTTTTGCTTGCATATTCTGACTCAAAAGATTGCATTTGTCATCTTTCCCTTGTTCCTTTTAAAGGTGTGTCTGCTTTCTTTTTGAACTGCTAATTTCCTTGCAGCAATGGTCCTGCCACAAGTCATTTCTTATTCCTTTTTTTTGTGGGATGGGTAGGTGTGAACTGAAAGACCAGCGTATGCGTCCCAATCCGAATGACCCTTTAACTGACTGGCTTGCCAGGTTAGAGAGCAGTTAAGAGTCAACCACATTGCTGAGGATCTCTAAACACAGATAAGTTAAACCAAGTAAGGATGGCAGATTTCCTTCGCTGGTGGGTATAATGAAATAAATTGATTTTTTTTAACGACAGTTGCTGTTAGTTTCATGGCACAATTGCTGTAGCTAGCTTTACATTCCAAAGTTAATTAAATTTAAATTCCATTGGTTGCTACAGTGGGATTTGAACGCAGACACCAGAGCATAGGCTTGGGCCTCTGGATCACTAGTCAAGTGACAATAAAACTGTGTCACCATCCCCCCAAGCATGTCAAGTATGGAGGCATAAAAATGTGAATTATAACTCTTATACTGTCTTTCACTATAAATAAGCTGCTGAATCACAACAGCAATGATTTCTGGCATAAAACTTTCAACTGAGTAACTAGCTGAATGTCCATTACTGTGTACCAGGGAGTTAATTGCTGTGTAAATCGCACTGAATATGTCACATTGCCATTTTGCTTGTGACTGCTCTAATACTGATCATAAAAGTTTGCTCACTGGGATTTGCATTTATTTCCCTCCTCCGCCTTGTTAGTTAGTAATGTGCTTGCACTTGCTGCCCTTGGCAAAGGAAATAAGGTGGTAATGAACTGTTTTGACTGCACTAGCGCAGTGACACACAATAAAGCATGACTATGCAGTAGATGTTGAACACTTCAGTGCGGTTACACATTTCAGGATGGGAACAACTCTACTGAACCATCCACTTCTTGATATGAGGGTCACACTGTATCTGTGGGAATAAAAGCTGAACTTTACATTCGCCTTAAAAGGCTATACTTTCTAATATTAGAGAAAACAAATCTGCTCAGAAGTCATTTTGAGGCATTTTCAATGAATGCATCTGTGCATCAATTCATTACTTGAGATTATAATCCAAATATGATTAGTTGCAAAATAAGTTGCATACAGGAGGTAGTGTTAGCTGCTAACATTGCACCGACCAGGGGTCAGGGATAATGGTCAGCCCAGGTCACAGGCTAGTGAGGGAGAGATGGGGCTAGCACATCGGAGATCACTAGGAAGTGTTGGTTTAGGGGTGTTTTGGATGAAAACACATGGGTGGGTCTCAGTGGACCCCTGCTTCCGAAAGCTGGGTCCCTTAATCACACAGTTAATATCTTTGAATGAAGAGAACACCCCAACGCTCATCCACCCAAACCCCCAGATCAGAAGTCCACAAGGAAATTTGAAAGAGTTTTCTTTTCAGGCTCCTCCCATGGCAACTGACCTTAGCTTATGAATGAAAAGTTGAAGAGATCGCTGGGTGAATGTCAATGGAGGCAGAATGGTTTTGGGCAGGAAGACCATACCTGAGCCTTCCCACCTCCCACCCAGCACCGTGCCCCCCTTCCGTCCAATTAAATACTCCCTTGCCGCACATACTTTGGGTCCACTTTTCTGTTTTTCTCTTCACAAACGCTGGCTGACCTGTTGTGTATTCTCAGGTTTTACTAAGGCAGAGATGCCAATTCACTCACTGACTTAGAAAACAAAAATGATCTTGTTTTGAATGAACAGGGAATGGAATTTTCAGGCTCCAGGTTCTGACAGCTGAGATCAATTGCCGAAGAACCCGTAAGACCATGAAAAGTAGGAGCAGCAGTCATTCACTCAACCCATTGAGTCCATTCAGTGAGATCTAATAAACCTCTTTTCCCCATGACCCTTGATTCCTTTACTGATTAAAGCTCTGTCTATCTCAGCCTTAGTATGTTTAGTGATCCAGCCGCTACAGACCTCTGTAGTACAGAACTCCACAGATTTATATCCGTCTGAGAGACGAAATTCCTCCTTGTCTCTATTCTAAATGGGTGACCATTTATTCTGAGATTTTCCTTCTGGTCCTAAATCTCTCACGAGGGTGAACAGCCTCTCAGCATTGATCCCTCAAGCCCCCTAAAAATCAGATACATTTCAATGACGTTGACTCTCGTTCTTCTGAACTGCAATGAGTACAAAGCCAACCTATTCAACTCTCCTCTTATGAAAATCCCTCTATACCCAGGATCAATCTAGTGAACCTTCTCTGGACTGCCTCTGATCCAAGGTTTCTTTCCTTAGGTAAGGGGACCAAAACCATTTGTAGTATTGCAGTTGTGATCTGACTACTGCCTTGTGTAGTTTGAATTGAACTGAATTGAATTAGCTTTATTGTCTCGTGCATTCAAATGAATGCAGTGAAAGGTTTGTAATGTCACCACTTTGGCGCCATCTTAGGTACAGGGTACCTAGGTACAGATACACAAGTTTTGGTCATTTCACCAAGTCTGTGCCAGCACCGAGCCTCCAGAATGCCCGACCCAGTTTCTAGACCATGCTGGGCTTCAAGCCTCACCTCCACTCCAGGACTCACTCATCCCCGTGCTGGCCTTCCCTCCGGGACTCGTTTTCCCGCAGTGGCCTCCGCTCCGGGACTCACTCACCCCCGTGCCAGCCTCTGCTCCAGGACTCACCAGCCATGGGCTGGCCTGGTCTGGGTCTCACCTCCAGGTCACACCACTGCCACATCAGCCTGGTCTGGGTCTTGCCTTCGCTCCTCCATTCCCCTCAGGATAAATTTAAGTTAAAAATTTGTAAAGAAAGTAGAAAGAAAGAGAGAGAAAAGAAAAAAAATGGGTGGAGCAGAGGAGCTCTGGCTGGAGCCTCTTAGTCTGCCGCCATCTTGTGTCTAGTGACCCTTCCTCAGAACTGTTATGCCAGCAACAGCCAATGTTTTAGCAAGACCTCCCTATTTTAGACTCCATTCTCCTTAAAAAAAAGACAAAAAGTCCTTTTGCTTTCCCCCCTTTTTGAATAAGGTTTTATGTTGGCAGTTTCTGAACTTCTGGGACATCTCTAAAATCTAAGGAACATCAGAAGATTACTATTAGTGCATCCATTATCTCTTCATCGATGACTCTTAAAATCCCAGGAGCGCTCATCAGGTCCAGGGAACTTATCGGCCTTTAGCCCCACGAGTATCTTGAGAATATCTTTTCCAGTGGTAGTTATTGGGTTTCCTCCTGCCCATTAGCACTTTGATTATTTTGATTTTTTTGAATGCAATTAGTGTTCTCTACTGTGAATACTAATGCAAAGTATGTTTCAACTTTTCTGCCATTTCCTGGTTCATAGAAACATAGAAGATAGGAGCAGAAAGAGGCCATTCGGCCCTTTGAGCCTGCTCCTCTATTATTCACGATCATGGCTGATTGTCCAACTCGATAGCCTAATCCTGCTTTCTCCCCATAACCCTTGATCCCATTCGCCCCAAGTGCTAAGTCTTGAATGCATTTGAATCTGAGCATAAGTAACAAAGCAGGTTTAATAACTAATCTCAGAGCAAAAGATCTCTAGGGAATAGTGACCATAACATGGTAGAATTGAATGCATTCAATGTTTTGGCATCCACTACTTCCTGTGGTAATGAATTCCATAGGCTCAGCACTCTTTGGGTAAAGAAATGTCTCCTCATCTCCATCCTAAATCATCTACCCTGAATCCTCATACTGTGACCCCTGGTTCTGGACACACCCACCATTGAGAACATCCTCCCTGCACCTACCCTGTCCAGTCATGTTAGAATTATTTCCCCATTATTATTTCCATAGTCTCATTCCATAAGGGTCTATGTTTACTGTGGTCACTCTCTTCCTTTATATATATTTAAAGCAGCTCTTCCTGTTTGTTTTTATGTTACTTGCTAGTTTTCTCTCATAATTTATTTTGTCCCTCTTTTTTATTTGGGTCATGTTTCACTGACTTTTAAAACTTTCATAATCCTCTGGTTTACCACTGATCTTTGGCCATGCTGATGTATTTCCTTTCAATCTGATATTATCCTTAACTTTCTGAGTTAGCCATGGGTGGTTTATCCCTCTTCTAGAATATTTTTCCTCCTCACTGGGATGTATGTATAGTGTGAGTCAAGAACTATTTTCTTAAATATCTGCAATCAACCATCTTTTCTGCTAAACTCCTTTCCCAGTTCACTCCAACTAATTCATCACCAAGTAATTACACTTATTTAAATTTAGCATTGTTGTTTCTGACCCAAACTTCTCACTCTCAAAGTGAATGCTAAATTCTACCATGTTATGGTCACTATTCCCTAGAGATCTTTTGCTCTGAGATTAGTTATTAAACCTGCTTTGTTACTTATTCTCAGATTCAAAATAGCTCATCTATGGTTGGATCCACAATTGTTCTTGGAAAGTAATATGAATACACTCTGTGAATTCTTCCTTGCGGTTTACATCTGCCAATTTGAAGATTAAAGCCATCCATAATTAATATACTGCCTTTTTACATGCTGTCATTATCTCTCACCAGTGTCTTCATCCCTTTATTATTTCTTAGCTCCCTGTTTCTTGGTAACACGGTGGCTCAGTGGTTAGCACCGTTGCCTCACACACCAAGGACTGGGTTTGATTCCAACCTCAGGCGTCTGTCTGTGTGGAGTTTGCACATTCTCCCAGTGGCTGCCTGGGCGTCCTCCGGGTGCTCCAGTTTCCTTCCACAATCCAAAGATATGCAGGTTCGGTGGCTTGCCCATAGCATCCAGGGACGTGCAGGCTAGGTGGATTAGCCATGGGAAATGCAGGGTTACAGGGATAGGGCAGAGGGAGTGGGTCTAGGTGGGATATCCTTTGGAGGGGTGATGTGGACTCATTGGGCTGAATGAGCTGCTTCTACGCTGTAGAGATTCTACAATATGATTCTACATCAACTGATTCAGGATCATTTCTTGCTAACATGTTTATTCCAATTTGTGAAAATAGGCTGGGACCTTTTTCACTGTAACACAGGAGGTTGAGAGGTGACCTTATAGAAGTTTATAAAATCGTGAGGGGTATAGATTGGGTTAGTGGTAGATGCCTTTTCTCGAGGAGGGAGAGATTTCAAGACTAGGGGGCACATTTTTAAGGTGAGAGGAGAGATTTAAAAAAGACATGAAGGGCAATTCTTTTACACAGAGGTAGTTAGCATGTGGAATAAAATTCCTGAGGAAATGGTGGATGTGAGCACAATTACAATGTTTAAAAAGCATTTGTATAAGTACATGAATAGGAAAGGTTTGGAGAGATATGGGCCAGGTGCAGGCAGGTGGGAATAGTTTATTTAGGGATTATGTTCGGCATTGTTAAGTTAAAAGTTTGATTTTTAAAAAAGACTGCCGAAGAAGAGAAAAAGTGAGACAAGAAAGAAAAAGAACAAGCGGAGCAGAGGGGGCTCCAGCTGGAGCCTCTTGCTCTGCCACCATTTTGTGTCTAGTGACCCTTCTTCAGAACTGTTGGACCAAAAGTTCTGTCTCCATGCTCTATGACTCTACGACTCTAACCCACCACACTTCCCTTCCAGCTTGTCCTTTTGAAAGTCACATGTCCCTCAATATTTAGTTCCCAACTTCGATCTCCTTGTAACCAGGATGTCATAGTGGCTGTACAATCATACCAATTAAATTCGATTTGTGCCATTTATTCATTTATTTTGTTCTGAATACGACAGTCATGTAATTGAAGAATTATTAATTTTGCATTGTTACATTTTGTGCTCCTTTTGACCCTATTTGCTGCTTTTTTAAAATGTTTATTTAATCTCTCCCTTCCTATTGCACTCTGGATATGATTATGAAAGTAGTTCCCCTGCAATGCTGCCATAATCTTTTGCTTTGCATACCTGCATTTCCCCTGTAAAGAAATTCACTACCATATGGATACTACATGAAAGAAAGAAAAAAATCTCGAGTTCTGTTTCTTGTAACGTTTCAGGTACTTGAAATCCCCCATCCTAGGGAAAAGGCACCTACCATTAACCCTATCTATACCCCTCATGATTTTATAAACGTCTATAAAGTCATTTCTCAACTTCCTGTGCTCCAGTGGAAAAAAGTCCCAGCCTATTTTCACAAGATGGAATAAGCATGTTAACAAGAAATCACCCGGGATCAATTGATGTAGAATGATATTATAGAAGCCCTACAGTGTGGAAGCAGGTCATTCGGCCCAGCGAGTCCACACCCAAACCCTCCCCCATCTTTTTAGTTTTAAACATGCCAAAAAAGCTTCCACTGTAGTTTTAAACAGTCAATTTTGCATTCCACCATGTCATATATTCAATTTTAGTTTTAATACCAATAAAAAAACAATGTATGCCAGCAAACTTTAGGTCATTGAGCCATCACTTAAAATATTACACTTAAATTTACTTCAAAGTGAATTATTTGAAACGTGACATTTCAATAATGCTGAATAATTGAGAAGAACCAGTATATTGTTCACACATGATACGCTTTGATGTCCTAACTTCTTGGAGTATTTGATCGCCAACAACAAATTTCTATTATTATGAACTTCAATCTGATAATGAATTCAATAATTATCTGGGACCTCAATAAAGGAATTAATTGCCTCACCCTTAAGTGCGTTTCTGGGAATCTGCTCCACTTACTGTACAGGAAGTGGTTGAAACATGCAATTCTCTGCCTCAGAAGCAGAGTCCATCAGGTATTTTGAAAAGGAAATTGGAACAGCCAAAGAAGAGTGGGGTCAAATTAGATGCTCCTATGGAGAAAAACAGTGGCACAGCCTTGATTAACTGAATGGCTTGTTTCTGTGCTGTTAAAGCTCAGCTGCATCTCGAACGTTCCTCCCTCTTTGCTTCTATCAGTACTCCTGCTAGATTATTCCAAATACATCCAATGCTCTGAGTAAAGATGTTCACTATACTATGGATACTACATGAAAGAAAGAAAAAAAAAATCTCTTGAATTCTGTTCCTTGTAACCTTTCAGAAACACTAAGTGCAGATTTTTGTCCTCTCCCTCCACGTTGTTTCCTGAGATGGCAATTGGATTGAAGAATGGAACTCTGCTTACTGTTACTGGAAGCCAGACACAGATAGACCATACAGATCATAGACAGTGAGATGCGGAAATGAATTCATTCCAGTTGCAGATTTGGACATAGATGATGGAAATTTATGGTATCTGTTATTTCCATGAAATCCCAGTACATGACAGGATATTTATGAAACAAAAAAGCCCCTCGAAAATGACAAATGAAACATTAAGCAAATAGCCTTGGATGGATAGGCCCTGTGTGGCCATGGAAATCGAACTGAACCAGAGTAGATGCACCAAAATTCCAAAGCATAAAAACAGTTGAAATGATCACAAAAACAACACCTGTTACTCACTTCCTTCCAGATGTCAGTACTGAAGGCCTGCCAATGTGACTCTGCACATGCACAGAATTAAGAAAAATGAATAAGCAGTCCCACTGTGCATTGCAGGGGCCAGCTTCTTAAACAGACATGCACATTTAAATCCAAATCATCAAATATGCATCAAAATTCAGAACCCACTGAACAAGTTCCTAAATAGATGCAACTTCAGTGCATTCCCATTTGGAAAAACCATAAAATGCTATGGAGCAACAGCATGAAGCCTGTTGGTCTCAGGGATCTGTGATGACCAAAGTGTACAGGGGTTGCTTTCTTTGATGTGTACTGAGATTGGGGCATGCTTTAAGTTCTTTTTGTCTGAAAGGACACAATCTAGAGGTACAGCCTAACGTCAGAAGTACGCCCTTACTTGTCAGATCTGCTGCACAGTGGTTAAGATGAGTACTTGTTGTCATGCCTTTGGGTCTGTATATTAATATATTATAGCAATAGCATGCAGCTAGTGCAGTTCCTTTTGGAGATCATGAAATAGACATGACCTGTCTTTTCCAAAAGCTCTATTTTACCAAAATTAAAAATGATGCACTGAAATCTCTTGCAGGAGAAAGGAGAAAACCTTAGGGATGCGGTCAGGGTTGACAACTCTGTTTGGATATGATCCTTGAGATTTCATCATAAAACCTCCTGCTCTCAACCGCCCCACCCAATTGAGTAGCTATTTTCTTCATCTCCAATTTTTTTTGTAACTAATAAAAGAGAATTTTCAAAGCAAATGAGCTAAACATATTATTGTTAATATCCCCCTATGACTTTCCTCCTGGTTTTTTTTACAGCAGTGTCCAGAAGATAAATCTTTTAATTCCTAGAGGGATGATCCTGGATGGTGTGAGGAACTCTCATGAGGAAAATGCACATCTGAGGGACACATTCTTGCACAGGCACATTGCTATCAGTGTGTCCACTTTACGTGAAAATATATTTGTCAAATTCATAACTCCTCAGCTCATGACGCAGCAATTTCTGGCAGTCCTGAGGTTTACTTTAGCTTCATATTTTATGATTTCAGAAAGAAATGTTCCACTTATAACGAGGCGTGGTTACACATCTTAACTCATTTAATAGGGGTCTTCAAAATTCAGCTCACCCTCTGGAGAACCACCAAAGCTAGTCCTGCCAGAAGCTCAACGATTACTTTAAGTTGAATTGGAAATAATAAATAAGTGCACATTAAGGGGTTAAAGTGCTTCTGACAAAGCACATTTGCAATTACAGTAAACAGCAGGGCGTCATTTTTCCTCCAGATGTACAGTGAAACTTATAAAACAAGTTCATGTCATTTTGTAAACGAGGAAGACAAAACAAGGAAACAAACTTTCCCTCTTATTAGATGAATTGCAACTTTGATTTAGAATAAAACATTGATGGCAAGAAACTTATTTCTAATAATTTCAAAGATTTAAAAAAAAAAATTTCACCTAAACTCAACGCAAACCTGAGAGAATCCAAGTACAGTTGTGATATCTGGTTCTAATTAAAGGGAGACTGTCTGCAGCAGCAACAACTTTTGGAAAAGAAGTTATCCTATGTTTATGATAACCTATGCCTAATATTACACTATTGTTGAGGTATGTTTTCGGTGCAGCATGTCTCTGCTGCAAAATAATTACTACTTTGAAAAGCCACCTAATCATATTCTAGATTTTAAAATGTCAGGATTCCACACTTAATGCATAGGAGGTCCCTAACTACCAAGGCCACTTGTAACAAAAATGAAAAAAATCTATGAATTTCTTACTTATTATAATTTTCTATCCATTGTGACAGTAAAGTGAGGGTCATGCTTGCACACCAAATGGAAATGTTCTGCAAAGGGGTCACACATCTGCAATTGATCTCCCCAATTTAAGAGGACATCATGAGTTGTGAGAACTACGTACAAAATTGAAAGAAGTAGATGTAAAACACAGATTCACTTGGAAAGAACGTTTGGAGTCTCAGATGGTATGAAATTGCGAGATAAAAGGAAGGAGTTTCATCTCCTGCACTAACGTCGAAACATGATGTAGGAAAGGGAACATAGGTTTGGGCTGACTGAGGAGTGTATCAGGGTGTCATGGAAGGACTGGCCCCTTTGGAATACTGAGAGGGGATGAGATCAACTCTTATTCTTCTAAATTACAGAGTACAGGACAATTTGTTCAGCCCCTCATTATAGGACAACATTCATCACAACAAGCAATTTAGTCAGTATTCACTGGACCACTTCCAGTGCAAGTGTGTTCTTCTTTCAATATTGAGGCTGAAACTATGCAATTCCACACGGTGAAAGTCATTTTATAAGAATCTAAGGGTCTGAAAGGCTGAATGCGTGGAGTGCATTTAGTGCCACCCAGCATAATGGTATCACATGGACTTGGGCATGGGAACAGCTTTGGATTTCAAAGAGGTAAGAGCTAACATCAAGATCTCCTGCATAATCACAATAACAATGTTTATTAGATGAAGCTAATTTGTACCTAGCTATTACCAGACAACAACTATTCATTTAAGAGAAGAGCCTCTTCTCATTAGACCATCTGCCGGTTTTCCTCTACCACACTCAACCCAACCCAGATCCTCACCAAGAAACATGACAGTGAATGCAATTCTGCAATTTGGATCTTACACCATGGGAGCTGCAGTAAGGATTCATCTTATAATAAAAATTACTATTGTTGAACTCCTTCTCTCCCCTTTCAGTATAAGCCATTGTCCCATTTGGGACCACCGACTTTGATTGTACTGCTTAGGTACTTGTACAGCAGACAACCAGCTTATTATCTGAGTGCATCACAGTATTGCAACTGTGAAACCTAAAACAAGTCTGATAGAACATTATAAAACAATTACAATATCCTTTTAAAACTCAGTGATTACGTAAAGTAAACAAGACATGTTCCTACAGGGTTTACCAGTTTACAGAAATATAAAATACTGGAGACACCTTACTCATTCAGCACTCATGGGTTATATACGCACTGTCATTTGATGGTATATTTTCCTGAATATCAATGGATTCAATTCTGGATCAATCTTAATTTGGTCAGGATTACAATAAACTCCGTGAAAACGCTGCACAACCAACACATTGAGAGTAAAAACACTTATGAGGGATGAGGTTAAATCAAAATTTTCCGTGGTAATTTTTTGTTCCACAGATGCAAGGAGAAAAGATGACTGCCAAAAACAGTTTGATTTCAAGTTTGTCCACATCCTCAAAGTTTCCAGGACCAAGGCATGGCTGGCAAATTGGTAGCTATGGCATCTGACAGCACTGTAAAAGCACTGTCATAAAATTTGACATAGGCCTGATTTATACTGCAGGGCAAATGTGCAGAAAATGAGGCAAAAGAAAAATATTGCAGAAACAGGAAATCTGAAATTTAAAATAAAAGTCATACTAGAAATGTTAAGCAAGTCAGGCAGCATCTCTGAAGAGAAGCAAAGTTGATATTTTAGACCACAGAATGTTACAGAAGGAGGCCACTCAACACACTGTGTCCGCACCATTTCTTAAAACTGCATCATTACTTAATGCCATTGCCTTGTTGTTTCCCCATAACTCTGCATACTATTCCTATCTACATAATCATTTAATACTCTTTTGAATGCTTTCATTGACTCTGTCTCCACCGCACTTCCATGTAATGCATTCCAGGCCTGAAATCCTCATTATGCAAAAAGGCTGTTTCTCAGTTTTTCTCTGAATGCAATATACTAAACTGAAAGAATGCACAAATGAATTGCTCTTTCACTTGGAAGGAGTGTTTGACAACTAGGATGACAGGAGGAGAGATGCTGGACTTTTTGCTTTGCAGGAAAAGGTGCCTTAAGAATCTTGAACTAGAGGGTTCACTTTGCTTCTCTCCAGACATGCTACCTAGCTTGCTGAGCATTTCCAGCAGTTTTTGTTGTACATAAATTAAGATTTTTCAATGCTGTGATGGTTTTATCAGCTCACTAAGGATTTATTATTTCATAAAATGGAAATGACCAGGTTTTCATGTTCAGATAAGTGCATCAGATATCAATATTAAATACTGTTGGAACTGCACAATAAATTGAAATGCTACATTACCCACTGTCAACTATGAAAGGGAACTGTAATGCCAACAATCAGCATTGAGCATCCCCAATACTGTATTCCTGTTTTGACAAAATCACAATTAGAGCTCAGTCCTTTGAAAATGTCCAAGAAATGTAATCTTTTAACTCTATCAAATCCCAAATTCCACTAAATCCAATAGCGATTTTTTAATAAAGTATGCGTTATCCAAAAAAATTACTTCATCTCCACGTGTACGATACTTTAAATTCAGAATTTTCCTGAGAATGCCCAAAGAAAATGATTAGGAATCTCATGATTCGAATACTTAAAGAGTCTCTATGAGGCCCATGCACACCAGCACCGGCCTGGACAAAGATAGAGCAAGTTTCTTAAAAGAGTAATGATTTATAATCTACTTAAATCTCACATTCTTATCACCACACATGCTGAGTTATTGTGGGAATCACAGGAGAGATCATCCAGCAGCCTTGTGCTGGGTGGGGTGAAGGGGGCAGTTGGCAGCATTGGGGTACACTTTTCACTATCAATATGTTGTCGCCATTGTAGAACCCATCGAAAATTTAACTCTGATCATTTTGAGAATGGGTGATTGATTAATTGTTTGATTGATTTATTGTTGTCACATGGACTAAGATACAGTGAAAAGTGTTGTCTTGCTTGCTGTACAGGCAGATCATACCATACAACCTGCATCAGGGTAGCAGCACACACTGAAGAATATCGTGTTACAGCTGCAGAGAGAGAGATCGGAATTAATATTTGAGAGGTCTGTTCAAAAGTCTGATAACAGCTAGGACGTGTATTCAAATTTTTATATCTTCTGCCTGATGGAAGAGGGTGGAAGAGAATATAACTGAGGTGGGGGAGATCTTTGATTATGTTGAGGTAGTAGGAACTGCCAATGCTGGAGAATCTGAGATAACAAGGTGTAGAGCTGGATGAACACAGCAGGCCAGGCAGCATCAGAGGAGCAGGAAAGCTGACGTTTCGGGTCTGGACCGACTTCATTTCTG
>NC_063354.1:14755339-14782907 GCF_021869965.1 Rhincodon typus
TTTCTGAACGTCAGCTTTCCTGCTCCTCTGATGCTGCTTGGCCTGCTGTGTTCATCCAGCTCTACACCTTGTTATCTCAGATTCTCCAGCATCGGCAGTTCCTACTATCTCTTAAATCTGGAGACAGGTTTCTACACACACACAATTGAATAAAGAAAAATTTAGCAAGAAAAATAAGTCCGACGTCATACAGGTCTGACCCACAAACAGCTCCAGCTTTTTCTTCCAGCTTAATCAAACAATTTCAATTTCAATTTAAAGAATAAGCAAATTTATTTTCCAGCGCTGTAATTCTAAAATGGCTTTGCAATCATTTTTATTATTTGAATTGTAACTGAGATGTTATTCTCAGAACCAGACTCTAGCTTTCTAGCTCGAAGATAACCATTTTCCTGTATCCTTCTGAGGCAATTCAATAGTTGTGAATAAAATACAGCAATGGGCGCACCTCTGTTCTTTCCAGAGCTGAAGTGCAATTACACAAAGTATGAAAGGAGATCAGCATAGATTCGCAGAAGTGTTCACAGATGGCCAGTCTTCCTTTAGTGGGAAATGAATGAATAGCTTTGAATCCACTTCCACTTGCTGATAGACAGTAAGACAAGTGGTCAGATGTACTCCAGTACTGCCTCCAGTTTCAGAGGAAAGCGGAATTGCTCTATCATCTGCTGTATCAGGATTACAGCCTTGTCAAGTGAAGCCCATGGAACATGAGAGTGGTAGAAGATCGATGCCTCTCACTGGCTGATCTGAGACTGTTACTGTCAGGGAAAAGCCACAACTGGTGATACAAAGGAAGTAGTATCCTGTAGTTAAGACTCATAATATTCTATTGTTCTACAAGTGAAAATGAGATGTACGTATACCTCCAGCTCAATCATTCTGTCAAATGCTAACTTTCTTGATCATATATTTCCTCAGATTGTAAATAAATATTAATCCTTTTCTCAGAGCTTAACCCTTATTGCAGTTGCGTTGCAGTAGTGAAAATGTTTCAACCTTTTTTTATACAATGGTAGCCAGCAAGCTCTCTCTGAGCAGACATGGTCAAAGTCTGTGCAACCAGCGACTACCCACATGCATCACATGCCCTGATCATTCACCTTGCTTTTGATTTCACAAACAAGTTCGTTGCTGGCCCAGTCTGGCATTACTGTTCCCCACAATCCACCCTCGTGTAGTCAACCACAGTCACCTAGGAAATAAAAGTCAATGGTTAGTGGGCTCAAGTGGTTAGTGGAAATTGGCTAGCATCTGCTGATCATTGTCAATAAGTTGCCATTACTTCAACTTATACAGAAATTCACCAAGTGAGGGCAAGATCAGACATGGTAGAGTTTCCCACCTCTGTCAATAGGATTGTAAAACATTCAGTGCTGGATGGTCCCCCATTGGCCCCTTAAATTCAGCAGCATGCTCATTCTCCTCGAATGGGACCTCTGGATGGTACTGTTGAAGGTGGCCACCTCTGTTGCCCCTTTCTCCAAACTCTGCTTTGGTATACTTCTGCACTAAATGATAACAATGGAGAATGAATTTAAATTATTTTTACGCTGCACAGTTGTAAATGGCCTATTTCAGAATATAAGTAACTGACAAGATATTCTCAACCTGGAGATATCTAACTGGTAGGGAGTTTAAAGGAATTTATTAATTTACATGCTTACATTGCAAACTAGAAAGTTACTTGCAAGTTTCCCGGTCTCTTCAATCCCTTTCTCCAAGTAGTAAATAATCCTCTCCTTCAAATCTAGGAAAGACTGGTTTCTGTGATGTAAATCCAAGTGTTCCACACAAGACGGGAACAGTGAGATTCATGTCTTCATTCAGATTGATGTAAGGGTGCAACTTTCATGGGTATGCTTTGCACATAGTTTCCCCAGGTTGGTCAAAACGGCTGCAGCGTTATTATGCTTTTAGTAATAGACCTCTTAGAAGATTAATGCTAACATCCAGAGTGAAGCAAGATAAACGCCAACAAACATGCTCATCACACCCATTTTGAAGAATTGTAAATGTCTTATTGGTGTTGGCTGTCATTCATGTGGTTGGGCTCTGCTGAATTCTCTCCATACAATTGTTGAGGATGGGAGTGGGACAACTAAAGCAAGGATTCATGTGATCAATTTTCATTTTGCTTTCCTTTGTACTTGTGATTCCTCAAAGTGCAACATTCAAAAAACTTTAAAAACTGGTTTAATTCTCTTGCACAAGGCTCCATGATTTTACCTGTGAGATATCACCAATAGCTGTTTTACAATTAGCTGAGCCATTAGAGCAGTCTCCAATACATTCATTAGTCTTTTCCCCTAAAGAAGAGATATCCATGCTACTCTAGTCTACTTTTTGTACATTGGGAAGAAACATAGAAACAGGAGTGGACCATTCAGCCCATCAACCCTGCCCTGCCATTCTAGATCGTGGCTGAGCGTCTCCTCAATGCCAATTGCCCACATAATCTTCATATCCCTCAATGCCATTAGTTTCCAGAAAATGATCAATTTCCGTTTTGAGCATGCTCAATAATTAAGCTTCCACAGCCCTCCAAATATTCACCACGCCCTGAGTGAAGACATTTCTTCCCCTTATCCTAAGATTAGTCCCTGTCAGGGGAAATATTGTCTACATATATCCTGTCAAGCTCTGTACAAAATTTGCAAGTTTAAATGAGATCACTGCCTATTATTCAAAACACTAGGGATCATCCCAGGGGTCACATGTACCACCTGCCTGGCTCTCTTGGACTGTCTCATGGTTATCCATTCCTTATCTATCTGCACAGCCTTAAGCTAGAGTATGACCACCTCCCTAAATATGTTAGCCACATCATCCTTTACCTCCTGGATGCATGACAGTCACTCCAACTTCCACCTGAGTTTCGAATCACAGAGTTCAAGTTTGTGCAGAGAAACTCTCTGCAGATGTATTCAACTCAGGCACATGACTCCCCATATTCCATACAGGCCATACATTCCACTTCCCCTGCCTTATTTTAACTGTACTGACAATGTATTACACATAGAATAGCTTACCAGTCACTCACCAATAGTTCCCTCTCTTGCACCAAAGTAAGAACCAAGTATTGGATGTTGAAGAAAGTAAATTTAAAAAAGTTGGAGGGGGGGAATATAGGACACCTCCTCCTCATGTCAGCTAACCCAATATTTACCAGACTCCCTTTGGTTGAAATCTGCACTCTACTTGCAAGCTACACAGAGACCTTTGCAGTTGTATATCTTTTAATTACAGTGAACTGCTTTACCTAATTAACTAATCAGCTATTCTCCATAGTGCCTGTTTACCCTATCCAAGGCTGGAAGAAAATCACTTTACTTTATTTACTTACTTCAATTCTTAGTCAGTAACAATCAATTAAGTGCTAGCTACAGATCACACTTTTAGAGAGACATTGACACATAACTCACCAAGCTTACTCTCATGATATTGTTGCAAAAGAGGCCTTGTTGATCCATCTGTAAATCATCTGGTTGCAGACTAACACTTTTGCATTTTTTGAAACATATAAAAAAAAAAGAGTAAAAACATTAAAGTAATTATTATCTTCATGAGACATTTAATAACATCAAACTTTGAAGAACCTAACAACTTTATTAAAGGGCAGAAAAAAAATCTGTTTTATATTTTAGACTTTAGCATCTCCAATATGATCTTTAGAAGATAATAATGCCAATAGAAGGACATAAATAGCAAATACAGATTTGGAACCCAATGAATGAAATTGGTCTTAGATCTCCACCGGGGATTGAATGAGGTAGGGATGAGAGTGGGTGAAGACAAAAAGGTGTGAAGATATTTTGTGGCAAGGAATCATATGTACGGCAAAGTCACTGCAGCAGAAGTTAAAGTACTTTTCTATGATCCATAGTGAGATGCAAATGCTTCTAGGTCACTTCAAATGCTGGAATTGTTAGATAAAAGACTGGAAATAGTAGGTTTCCTTCTATTTACCTTACAGATATTTTTAATCAACCTGTTCAGGCATGTAATGGAACATGCCTGGGGAAGGGGAGTCTTGAACCCAGATCTTCTGGCACAGAGGGAGGGAAACTACCACAGTGTCACAACGGTGAGACAGGAAAAATCAAATCGAACTGTTGCCTCAAGGCACAGGCAGGAATCAAATCTGCAATTCACAAGACCAATGCTGTCCCACCACAGATCTTCATTTCCCTTCTATTATTGCCAAGATTGTAGACCAATGCATTTGTGACTTCAGCTGTTGAGCATTCAATGTGATGTGCTTGTAATATAGGTTGAATTCCCTACTAACACCACAACGTGGCCTTGCTAAATGATGTAACACACATTTAGTGTTCTTAAACAATGGATGATAAATGAAAATGTGCGAAACGAAAACCACTTTCCCATAAGAACACGTAATAAGGCTGGGTTATGTTTCTAACCCTTACACTAAAAGCCGATTGGCTGCCTTGATTGGGAACATCGTCATTTTTTTAAACAAATGTAAGCCCTGGTCTCAGTGATTCTAATATTTCTGGGTTGTTAAAAAGGTACTCAGCCAAAAATATGTCACATATCAATTGCAAAATTTCTGACTGGCTTAATTATGCCTCTATGCCAGTTGAAAACTTGCCCCACCTCATGATTTACCTAGAATAATCGAATTGTGTTACAGTACAGATTACCTGACGGGGAAACAAGGAATTTACAGATCCTTTGCCAAAAGATTTAAAATCTCTTGAAATTTAATTTGTGCTATGCAATTAGTCACGTCGACCTATGGCTGTTGTTTATTTTGGTAAGAGAACATTCTGTCAATTAACTTTTTTTTCAAAGAACTAAGTAACTGGATGCAACAATCCATTATAAAAGCCATCTAAGTTGCAAGTTATATTAACATGTCATGCCTTATTTAATAATGGAATACAAGACTAAATAAAGACCAGTGCATTCATGATTACATTTTTCAGCTGATACATTACGTGAGTTGCAAAGCCGCTGCGGAGAAGGGCTATTGCTTGTTTTAATCTAACAGTTGTGTGTAACAATCCGATAGGTGAAAATGTACTGCACTGTTCCATGTGGGTTAACTCATTGACTAAACGAATTATTTTAATTAATATTTTAATTGGTTACAGTTCACTTAAATTGGCAAAACCATTAAAAGTATTTGGAAAAAATTAGAATTGGTGCCCAGTAAAATGAATGAATGGAAAGTTACAGGCTGGAGATGATGAAAAAAAAGGAAACTCTGACCCCTTTCTGCAAAAGGGGCAGCTTGGTCTCAATCTTGGATTGTCAGTTCTAAATCGATTAAAGCAGCATATCTCTACACCAGTGTTCCCGAATAAGTTTGCAAAGTGATTGTATTTAACAGATTATTTTATACTGAAATGGTTTCTCCGATTCCAGTTTGGGACAGACATTTCTGTTCGTTAGTCTGTTGCACTGCCTGGTCACAATCTATAATGAACACGGTGGAGAGTACAGAGTTGTAGTGCCCTTCCGATTTTCTGTCCTTTCTGAAGTAGTTGCAACATGAGTGAGTTTTTATAAGGTCATTTTCTCCTTCATGTTTGTGTCCTTCATTTGTTTTACCCAAAGAAATTCAACAGGGCAACGCACACAAACAGGAAAATCTGCTCAAAAATTACTTTGCTGAACCTTGCTACAAGTTTGAATCAATTTGATCTCGGTTATCATAAAAATAAAAGTTTTGCATTTATATATTGCTTTTTACTTTGAAAGCATATCCCAATAGGCAACTGCAGAACCAATTAACCACTTCAGAAATGTAGTGACTTGTAATGGAGACCAACACAGTGGCTAATTTGTGCACAGCAAAGTCCTACAAACAGCAAATAAATACCTGACCAGATAACCTGTTTTTTAGTGACATCGGTTGAAGAATACACATTGGCCAGGACAGGAGAAGAACTCCGCTGTTTTCCAAAATTGTGCCATGGGATCTTGATCATCCACATAAACCTGCAGATGGTCAGTAATGCAACTCTCCCTCAGTACTTTATTCTTTATTCATTTACGGGATGAGGGTGTCGCTGCCCATCCCTAATTGCCCAGAGGGCAGTTAAGAGTCAACCGCATTGCCGTGGGTCTGGAGTCACTTGTAGGCAATGAATTCATGGTCACCATTAGACTCTTCATTGCAGATTTTTCTTTATTGAATTCAAATTTGACCATCTGAGTCCACGGAATATTATCTGGGTCTCTGAATTAACAGTCCAGCAAAAATACCACTAGGCTATCACCTCCCCACTGAATTGTTGATCTACATTGTCTGCTCATGTGCTGAGTGGAAAATCCACAATCTTGAGAGTTAGAAGCAACAAAGCCAAGTACTCAGCCAGGTGGATACAGTTACTACCCAATCAAAGTCACAAATTATTGGCAGATTTTTAATTTTTTCCAGCTCTGAAATTTTAACTCTCAAGTCCTTCTTATTTAATAGAAAGCAAATACATGCACCTTTATTATTATGAAGGAAGTGATTATTTTCAAACTGAATACTTTTGGCAATATCATCAGTGCGGAGAGCAGGTAGATAATGCACTGTGTGCCGGCTATTATTGATACTCAAAGTGGCAGGTTGAGTGCACTCAAAAGAGCAAACTGGAAAACTCTCTTTTCATTTCCAACTCTCTTCAGCCAAACATCTGACCCCATATGATTCTTTGTTGAGCAGAAGGCTGATATGGATGCTTTGAGACAGACAGGGGATTCAAACCAGATGAATTGGGACTTTAATGTATAGCAGTCTCAAGTAATCCTCAACTGTGACTAAAGATAAGACAAACAAAATACATCTTCTTTGCAAAATATTTATTATGCAAGGTCATACATGCACTTTACAATTGCAAAGTAAAATCATAAATACAAAATAAAATTGAAAGGTACACATCAAATTATTTTACTGGAATCCATGTTTTAAATAAAAGATGAAACATTGCCTCTGTAGTCACTCAAAACAAATAGGAGCAGCTATTTTAAGGTTGTGATGATTGTCAGTAGATCTCTTGTTCAAAAAGTCAGTTCTCTTTAGTGACTAAAACTTCATTTTATATATATTACTTGGTTGGTCATGTCAGGGGCATAGCTGTAAAGGAAGATCATATGAATTGAGAGGGCAATAAATCTTCATCTATCATTATCAGTATGAAATCACATGTAGCCCCCAGCCTCCATTTTAAATAAAATGTATTGGCAGCAAGTCTTAGCACTGAGCCAGCTTATATTTTGCTGAATGCAGCTTTCTATTCCTGGCGTGTTTAAAACCTTTAATAAGATGCTGTATAACACTAATTTCCCTTTGTAGGGTAACATAGAGATAACGCAGAACACATTACTGACAGATACTGTACATCTTAAACCCAGCATTCTATTGAAATCGTTCACAGGCTATCTTTTTTTCTACGTTGGAAGAGCTGTTATTGCACATCACAAAGTAACTTTGTCTAAACTGCTCTGAGCCAATTAAACTTAGTAAAGATGCGAATGTCAATAAGTAGTTTTCTATAGGAGTCCTTTCTGACGGTCATTTTAAAATTAAGGAGTTCAACCATTTCAAATGGACAATGATTTAAAAGGGAAGACAGAGCACAGCGTAATCATGATTATTTGGACATACACTCAATAAATAGATAAAACTGAACACAATTCATACATAGATGAAAGTTTGTTTTATGAGAAAGCACAAACGAACATACAGGGCCAGTCACTTCACTTCATTTGTAGTGTAAAACTTTTAAAATGCTCACGAAATCCTAATATTCACTACATTAAAAAGGACAATAAAAAGATCTCAAAGATACCAAGTTCAAACTGTAGATTCCACAACCACGAAGCAGTTACAACCCAATGCCCTTGGAATGCTCATTAATATTACCTATTTATGTGACAACAAAATTCTTCAGACACAAATGAATACTGTTCAAGCAGAAATTTTAATCTCAGCGTTAGACGAGTTAGATAACTGTCAAATTGTGAACGGTGGAAATCCATTCAAAGGTCCCTCATTGAGATCTATCAACAACAGTCATTTTTTTCATGTGGTATTTTCTCTCATTTCTTCAGCAATCTTCCTTCCTTGCAGTTTATTTTCTGAATTATATTAGAAGAGGTGTCCAATGCCAAATTAAGCACAGATGTAGGCCAAAATGAAGAGGTGTTGAAACGATGCGCTGGTTTTTGACATTGTCATGGTGTCCTGTTTAGATTTGTCAGAGGGAATGTTGAGTTTTAGCCTTCAGTGCTGAGCGAATGTTGCTCACAATGTCACATTTGACAGCTTGTAGTTCCAATATTGAGATTAGGAATAAGCCGTCTTTTGATCATCAGGTAGTGGGTGGTAGTATGTGGAATAGCTAATGCAAAAAGTAAAACAAAATTGTATGTCAGTCACATTTATAAGATAAAGTTTACATATTAAAAACAAAATGCTTTTACACGGCCTACCTGGGAGAGACTCTAAACTTAAAAGTACTATTCATAAAATTGGTTCAGACCTCATGTAAATGTGTAACAGCGTTTCTTTCCAATTTTCTCCCTTGGCTCCTGATGACGGCTCATTTTGGAAGGTTCTTGAACAAATGCTGGCAGTCCTCTGTCACCTCACCCAAAAGGACTGGCCTCATCTATCACGGAGTATCAGTGGATTGTTTCCTCCTGGGTGCCATCACAGCTCAGCCTGATTCCAAATTCACCCAGAACTCATGCACAGACAGGCACAGAGACAGAGACAGAGACATGCACATCTCTCAGTGTAAACCACTAAAGAGCGATCATGAGCAACAGCCTTGAGTGATGCATCACATATCAAACCAAGAAATGCTGTGACCTTTCATAGTGCCCTTTCTGTCAACTAGCAGAGACTCAGAGATCAGGATTTGTATGCTCTGGATCTAAGCTGTTCTGTGCCACATTTGACGGTTGCATCAACAAATAAACCAACCACAGAGAGTTTTCTGCAGGATTAAATTGTTATGGACCTATTTGGCAAACAAGACTGTGGAGTTTGCCATCTGTCTTTTATTGATTTTGAATGGAACTACTGACATAATAAAATGTATTGTCAGTGAAAAGAAAGACGTTTATCTTAAACTTTTTCCAGTATAACTCTTCCAAAATGATGTATACAGATCTGAGCAGTGATAAATAATACAATACAAGCCATGTATCTCCTATACCACTTATTGGGCAAAATCCATATACCAGTTCCAATTTTAATATAGAGCATGATGCATCCATACAACTTACAAAATGAAGCACAAATCCTTCAGTAAGTTAGATAACAAATATTAGAAAAATATTCCATTTTAATAAGCAACATGCCTGCCCCCTCCCCTGTTTCTTCCCCTTCTCTGTTAGGGGTGTTGACTCTTAGTGGCACGCAGAGAGGCCAGTGATGTTTCTAAACCAGAGCAGCCACTGAGTTTGCTCTGTGAATAACATATCAGATTCTGAGTACATTGCTTTTTAAAGGCTTTGTACATCTGGAAACCATGTTGAGGGGAGGAACAAAGCACAAGAGGAAGGAAGAGTACAACCTCTGAACAAATACAGTCCACGCTTTCCAACTATTTATGAACAGTTCCAATAGGGAGCTTTGAATCATTCAGACTTTCCAAGTCATATCTATACTGTCTTAGCCCCAGTAAGATTGACAATACCTATTCAAAGCATTACACATCAAACCAAGTGGTTCTAGCCAAATGCTCCCTTATTTCATAAATGATCAAGTCATGGAGCTCAAACTGGGACAATCCAAGTCACTTTTTTTTAAATCAACATGTTCAAACATGTCATCACATATCGTCATAGCAGGTGGGAGTCCAACACCAAAAGTGCTGACCCCGAGGTTGGGCATTCTAAGAGCCTCTTAATAAGTAACTTTTCAATGGGTAACAAGTTTAATAGTTTTTACTTACAACCATTCGAGGAACAGGCTCACATTTACTTCCAACAAACAATGAGAATTGCATTGCATTCAAGCAAGCTGAAAATTAGGCAGCGTTCCCACAACTGGAGTTTCAAATGTTTAAGACATCTTTTGTTTGACAGCATGTTGGGGCCAAACTCAACAGACGATACGTCAGCGAATTCTTAAACAGGTTACTTGTTCTCAATTGGTTTGATGCAGAGATTACATTGGGAGGCCTCCATACATGTTTAGATCAGTTCACGGTTAACAGGGAGGATAAAAATCCTAAGAAATATATACTCTGCACTCAAACTTCCTAACAAACACAAAATTCCCTCAATGGAATAAGCATATTCAATGACTAGGCACTTTAGAATTATATTTTGTCTCTAAATGAGTCATCAGTTGACATTAACTGATTAAGAGCAATTCTGTTCTATTTTTCCCTCTTGCTACTTCCTTAGAAGAGACAGTCCTTCGGGCATATTCTCAGGGACTCTTGCCCTTTAACCTTTCTGGGTCATAGGCAAATCAAGATACTTGGAGCTCCTTTCAAAGTTCATCAAAACAATCAATCTGTTTCAGTTTACTTATGGGACCGATGTCAAACAATGTAACACAACACATCATACTTTTCTAGTATTACAAAATCCACTATCCACTGAACTGTTCCATATAGCATTCTTCGCTCCTATTTTCCAATGACTCTATAAGATGACTACAAGAAGTGCCCTATCTTGCTATTGATATGTACAAGTGCATTTATCCACTTTTCTGGTCTGATGGCCTCGAACACAAACGTTGACCCACCCGTTTTACCTCTATTTCCATTTAGTTGAAACCGACAGACAAAATGGCACTTGTAGATTAATTACTAAATACCACTAATGCGCAAAATTAAACTTAAAAGGATCGTGTTTCCTCACCTCTCGGACCCCTGCCTACAAGCCTAGAAATATAGTATTCAAGATGTTGATAAACCATTCCTGTACAAGGGGCTTCAAAATCCAATTAAATAGGAACAAATTCTTAACAAGACATGTATTGATGTTTCAGGCATTTTTCATTCTTTAGATCCCTGATGTTGCTTTTATCTACAGCGGTAAAATTAACTATTATTATTTTTTTCTTTATTCTTCCACGGGACACTGGCATTTGTTTCCCCACCTGTAATTTCCCTTGAAGTGTGTTGTTGACAAGCCCATCGCAGGAGGTATTTAAAAGTCAACTGCATTGTGTTGACCTGGAGTCACACACATGCCAGGCTAGCAGACTAAGTAAAGGATGGAAGATTTCCATCTCCAAAAGCAGATCTGTGAACCAGACGTGTTTTTTTGTGTAAAACGATCCATGATGTTTGTGATTACTCAGAATAACTTTGAATTCCAGATTCACTAATTGAATTTAAATTTCAGAAGCTACATGATGGGATTTGAATCCAGAACATTAGCTTGGGTCTTTGAATTACTCGTCCAGTTATTGCGTAAGGGTTTTAGGACCCTGGAGCAACCTTAGGATGATGTGACAGAACTGTTTCCCACAGGGCATAAATAGCACCATGTAGGTGGAGTTAGATAGAAAAAAGATAGAAGGTGGAAGAACAATACAAGGTAGATTTGAAATAGATTTGAAGAGAAAAGCACAAGTAAGTAACAGGTTCTTGACAATGTGAAAATATGATCGGAACTTGGATATCTCAGATTACCATGTGTAGTTTTATATAGTGTTAACATGCACTTAATAGAGTTTGACAGAAGCTTAAGCCAGACAAAAGTTATTGATTTTGCTTTCTCTTTGACCAGCCTGCCTTATATACAAGATATAGTTTCAGGTATGACCTTAAAACTGCACCACAAAAGACTAGTGAGTCTTTGTCACTCCACCATTGTCTCTCCCACTCACTCGATGGTCTTGCTTCTTCAAATGAATAATTACCGGGTTAAATAAAAGAAACAATAAATGGCAGGATGGCACCATTTTCTCACTGTTGTAGAACAAAAGAAAAAAAAAAAAATCACAAAACAGAGAAAAGTTCAAGACGACACTGCCTGCTTATTTCAACAGTTGCGTATAATTTGTAGGTGCGTACCATGGTTCAAAATGTGCTTAAAAATCTTAGTGTCTCTTACGTACCGCCCACCCATAAACTTTACTCCTTGTTCTCATAAATTTTGGTTCTGCCTTTTTGGCTGCATTTTCTACAGGCAAGTAACAACATTGACATTGCTGCACAGTTTTACTGTCACTGGCGTTCTAAGCTCCAGTCACGAGGTAGCTTTGAGAAGTGACTTTCCAGAGTCCAACTCCACTGCCCTCTTCCATGTAAAAAACATTTATCAATCAACTGGCTAGGCAATGCCACAGGCAATTTAGAAATATCAACTTAACATGCTCTCTGGTTGTGGGCCCTTAAATGTGCATTTCCACAATGTACCACCACAGTTTAAATAAAAGCATCACTAATATCCTTTGGGGAAGGAAACTGCCACACCCTCCTGGTCTGGACTACATGTAACTCCAGATCCATAGCAATATGGTTGACTCTTAACTACCCCCTGGGATGAGCAATAAATGCTAGCCTAGTGGCACCTCATCGGTGAATGAATAGAAATAAAGATCCATATTGAAATGTAGAATGCAGGGGTAAATAAGAAATATTTCTGCTACATAAAGGTCAACATTTTGGAAACTAACTTTTCAAAAAGCTGTTTTAACATTTTTGTTTTGCAGAGACAAAAAATAATGCGTTTTTCTCATAGCATAAAACTTATTTTCCTTTCAAGTTGCCAAAATAGCTAGCACTTGCCCACTTGTATACTGTGGTCAGCAGTAAAGAACGCAGTAAATAAGAGAAAGACAAAGAAAATATACATTTTCAACCGGAGGTAAATGTATCTGTTTTTTACTGGTTGAACCACATACGCTCAGAATATATTCATCTATCAAAGGGAAGTGAAGTGATCACAAAGTGGTGTATGTAATAGACCAACTCAATAACTGGGATTCTCTGTTTGATCCCCAGATCTCGTGACATTTACCCAGCAATTTGGAATGGAAAGATGCACTTGGATTCAGAAGGGAACGTTTAGATACATTGAACCCGAGGAGACCATCTATCTTAACGTAGCAGCTACCTTTTTAATACCCTGACAATGAGGCTTAATCACAACCTGTAAACACTCTTAATGACATCACTGGAACATTTCCAAAATTATCTATCATTAAAGACCAAGTGAGGCCTCCAATTGAGTTCCAGTTGGCACTAAATTATGTGCAGTGTTTTTTCCCCACGAAGTGTGGACTGGTGCCACCAACAGCTGAGTTAAAACCTCCATAACTAATCTCAATTAGACCCCTTAGAGCTTGGGAGAGAATTTTTTTATGCTGTTAGTTTGGGCTGGATCCAAAATTCAGAAGTACAGACAGTGCCCCCACCAACTGCACCACCCAGTGCCCCAAATACAGTTTCAGTTCAAAAATGATGGTGAGCTTGATCCAACTACTGCCATCTTGGATACTGCCCAGCTGGCAGTTTTCACAGCAGCAATATAGTCCCTGAATTATAGTTTGCAAGTCAGATTTTTGGCTTCCAAATGAAAAACCAAAATGGTATCAGTTTATGTAAACTGCATTTTCCTGATGACTTCAAGGCTTCAAGAGGGACAAAAGTCAATCAGAAATTTCTGACTCATACTTTTCACTACTAAGCAATTCATGAACTAGTATGTTCTGAACTAACGTTCAGGCAAACAAGCATATTAGCTTGAGGTTGTGAAAGACAGAAAAAAAAGCTTACTGAGAATATCATTTATCCCATATTCGTTTAACTAGGCTTTAATGCTTTTCATATGCTTTATCTAGCACTGAAATAAACATTAGAAAAATGTGTTATTAAGCAGTGTGTAGACGATGACTGGCATGAGGTCACAGTTTCACTGTGTGACCTTTAACCTATGCAGGATATGAGCCCGAGTCCAGCATGCTGAGAGTTTGCTGGCTATTTGGCAATGAATATCCTGCCTACAGTACAGAATAATACACTCTTAAAAAAGTAGCCGCATCTTCCACACTGTCTGAGTTTATGATGATACCACCCACTCTGCCAACACAATGCACTGACACTTGAATTGACACCAGAGGATTTTAGTGTAGGAACTGCAATTTGGTAAAAAAAAGAGGAAAAAATATAAAATCTAACTTTCATGCGTTACAGAATCCTTGGCATGGAGCATACCAATCCAACACTGGAAGCTATCAGATCCAGCACTCATAACCAGTTCCCTCCAGCAGCTTCCAAAACAAAGGCATTTTCTGCTCTGAAAATTTGTGCATATTACCATACATGTGTTCCTACATAAAAATAGAGGGTGGATCCAATAACTTTCTATTAAATTACAGTCATTTAATTTGTAAGAACAGAAATAGAAGCACTTTGTGAAACTGACAGAGTACAAACCATAAACTGCCAAAAACTGAAATGTCAGAACATTCCCCTGTTGAGAAAATCTTGCACGCAGGCTCTCAGAAAGCTGACAACCTTAACTTGATGCTGGAACAACAACCACAGAGTTTATTTTTCAATAGCTACACGTGCAAATAAGGAGCCGATCTCCCTGACGGCTTTGTAAAACTCAAGCTACAGCACACCTGCAAAATGAGTTGAAAACTAGTAAGCTGTAAAAACAAACTGCACACCAAAAACTATCTGGACCTAATCTGCAACTTATCAAGCAAGACCACACCAAAAGCTAAGGGGACACAAGCTTTGGGGGGGGCGGGGGGGTGTGCAGACAGAAACAGATGGAGCTTACTGTTCCCACAGGGAAAGTAGTTCTCGGAGAACTTCCCAACAATCAAATGGAAGCCATATGATGCAAAGGCACAAATTGCAGCCTAATTCATGGAAAAGCTCAGGTCAGTAACAGGGATACAGTTGAGGATGGGAAGATTTTGAGAACCTAAACTTGGCTACGATGGATTAATCCACTTTCACAGAAGACATCAGGCTCACATCCTTCACAGATACGTGACCAGTGATAAGTCACGTAAGGTGATTTACATGTACTGCCTGGATTCTTGGGGAAAGAAACTGAAATGAACAGAGCTTACAAACAGATTTGTTTATCAAAATCAAAAATTGGGAATGGATTATGTAGGATATCAAATGGGTGGCATTCATGTTACTAAAAAGCTAAATCTTGAATAAGAAATTCAAATTATTGCATCACAAACTAGAAACTTAATCCAGAACCACTTTCGAGTAACACGTAATTATGTCCTTTTTTATGAGTGTCAACTGTGGATTCAATCCAATGCTCTCAAATTGATGCATCATACTCTTGAAGAATTTCAATAGTCTCATACAACATACAGTCACTCGGGAAAATTAGTGTGTTAAGACACTGCGATTTTGTTTTGTTTGCCAGCATGTCATCATTTCAAAGTTTGCTCTTTCAACAGGAAGAACTCAATGGATGGAGTAGAGATGAACTTTTTGTGTCGGTCAACAAACCATTCAACTACCGAACAAAATCTGCAGTCAAATTTCCCTTCAGTTTACACCCTCAGACAGACAGAGGATACATTAATAATGAGTTACAGAAGTTTGTTTATTGCAAGTGCCCGAATGTGAGTCACTTAAACCAAATTACAATAAAAGATGAAAGTAAATACCACTTTCAAATTAAAAGTCTATTGCTTCATATTACAGAATAAGAATGTCATTCTGAAGCAACCCCATGTAGCTCAAAATCTATTTTTCCAATTAAGTGCAACTTTCTCCAAGTCTGAAACTCCTTTTGAGATTGCTAAAATCTATAATCATGCACTCAGACCTGCCAGAAAGCCTTATCACAGAGAAGAGTGTACACAAGTCATTGGCAAGTGTGGACAAGTGAAATTTAAATCCTGGCAAATGAGAGCAAGGGAGTGAATTGAGCAAACTCTTGACTCCAATTGCACAGAAGGCTGCCACACCTTTGGGTCAAAAGGCAAACAATTTTCAGATGGAATCGGGGAGTACTTGTCTGTGACAGACTGACTTGTCCTTGGAACACTGTCCCTTTAAGTAACATTGCTTTCCCGTGTCTCTGCCAAGCAGGTAGTTCTGAAGAAAACTGGCCATGATGGTTGGCTGAATTCTCTGTGTAGTGCAGCCAAATTCTTCCCGAGATTCAAGATAATTTTCAGTTGCAAAAGTGCTGAACCCAGTACTTTCCACTCTGCCTTGCTGTTTAACAATGCATTACCTGCTGAGGTCAGTACAACATGACCAAGGCCTTTCTGCAGGTTGAAACAGAGGCACAAAAGCAATATGGGGAGTAATTCACACAAGCAAGTACAAACTGCTCCTTTTAATCTTCCCCTGTACAAACCCCTCCCCCACCTCCAAATTTTATTTGGGCCTTTTGTGCGTCTGAGGAGAAGTCCCACTATGTCCCTCACTGTTCAAGAGCTGTTTTAATCCTGTGCTACATGACTAAACCTGCCTGAATGGCGAGCACCAAGGTGAAAGTCAAAGGTGTCGCCGGATTAAAAGGCCTCCCCTCGTGAGAGGCCACCTACAAATCAAAACAAGTTACACACAAAGAAAGAAGGAGACTCAATGTGATTACATGAAAAGGACAAATTGATTCCCCAATTTTTGCTTCAGAGACTCACAACATATACTTTTTTTTTGTAAAATCCCTTCAGCATATTCCGCGTTATTCATCTGCCCCATGCACAGATGCGTCTGTGTGCACTTTACCAGCCCAAAGATTATTTAAACACACAAGTGATTATCCATCATCACCGAAAGACCGGTAAACATTAGTTTCTCAGGAATTCCCTCATTGCGGTAAAAAAAAATCTTTTAAGTTTTCCATGCCAATTTAGGTCATGATCCAAACTATAACCAATCCACGCAGGATGCCATTTAAGCAACAGAATAGAAACTTCCTCATTTTCGTTCTGCCACAACACCATATATTCCTCAAAGGAGAAATAGGTTGGCCTGCTCTAAAAATATTATTCTATCTAATTTGTTCTCTAGATGTTGGCAATACTGGTCAGGCCATATGTACTGTCCAACTTATAAGCGCTGCATCAGCAGGAATTGCTTTTACAACAGAGTGGCTGGTTCACCTACTATAAAAGACAGTAGGAGTGACATTCAGGGTTGAACTGGAGGTATGTACATGCTTGACTGGTAAATTTATCCAAATCTTGCAGATTAAATGCAGAGGAATCAAGGCCTCAACCTGGTTCCAGATTTATACCATAATTTATCAGAGGCAGAAGGGAGAAAGAAACCACTGGAGTTAAGTCTGTAGCCTGATGGATATTATCAATACAGTGTGGAGCTGGAGGAACGCAGCAGGTCAAGCAGCAGTGGAGCAGGAAAGTCTACATTTTGGGTCAGGGCCCTTCATCAGGATGTATGCTGATGAAGGGTCTTGACCCAAAACTTGACAGAATTAATGCAGAGAGGATATTCCCCCTGCCAAGGGAGCCCAGAATCACGGGTAACAGTCTCAGGATATGGGGTAGGCCTTTTAGGACTGAGATGAAGAAACATTTCTTCACTGAGGAAGTGTGGAATTCACTACCACAGAAGGCTGTGGATGCTGCATCACTGAATTTATTCAAAGAGATTGATAAATGTTTAGATATTAAAAGCAACAAGGGTAGTGAAGTGAAAACAGGAGTATGGTGTTGTGATAAAGGATTGGCCGTGATCATATTGAATGGCAGAGCAGTCTGGAAGGGCTGACTGGTGCAATCCCGCACCTAGTTTCCGTGCTTCTATGACACATGGAGAGAGTAGTTAATAAAGCATACGGTATCCTTGGCTTTATTAACAGGGACATAGACTACAAGGTCTAGGAGGTCATGATAAACTTAAATAAAACACCTGTTAGACCTCAGCTGGTGTTCAGTTCTGGGTCTGTAGAAAAGGACGTGGACGCTTTGAAGACAGTGCAGAAAAGACTTCAAAAAATGTACTTCCAGGGAGGAACAACTTCAGTTATGAGCATCGACTGGAGAGGTTGGCACTGTTCTCCTTGAAGAGAAGGAAGATCAAGAAGACATCTGATCGAAGTTTTCAAAATTATGAGGGGTCTGGATACAGTAAACAGGAAATAACTTTCCAGTTCATAAAAGGAGTGAGAAAAAGAGAGGGCACAGATTTGAAGTGAATTGCAAATGTGATGTGAGGAAAACCGTTTTCACACAATGAGTGAAAGTTTGCGGAAGACACCAAGATTGGTGGTATAGTGGACAGTGAAGAAAGTTATCTGAGATTATAAAGCAATCTTAATCAATTGGGTCAACGGGCTGGAGAGTGGCAAATGGAGACTCACATTATAATACCTCACATTTATCATTTTGGTAAAACAAAAGATAAGACTTATACAATTAAAAGTAGGGCCTTGGGCAGTGTTGAAGAACAGAGAGCTAGGAGTTCTGCAATCAGACCCTCAATCTAAAATGTTCAGATATGTTGGTTTGCTCCCTCTTGTTGGAGATAACACGGACTCTCCAAAATCTGACCAATGAGACAGAATCACCCGATAAATATCTTTGATGAGTTCACGGGATGTGAACTTTGCTGGCTATAGACCAGCATTTATTGCCAATCCTTAATTGATCATGGGAATATTTTGAACTACAGGCTTACTGAGCTATTTCAGAGAACAGTTATGAGCCTGCCACATTGTTGTCAGTCTGGAGTCCCATATAGGCCATTCAAGGATGGCAGAATTCCTACCGTCAAAGGACATTCGTGTACCAGATGGGTTTTAGCAGCAATTAATGGGTCACTACTGCTGAGATTAGCTTTAAGTTCCTGATTCTATTAATTGAATTTACGTTCCATCCTGTTAGGTTAAGCCTGCGTCTTCTGGAGCATTAGACCAGGCCTCTTGAGGATTAATGCAGCAACATTACCACTACATCACCGTCACCATGACTGTTAGTGGCGCTACCATCAGCATTTGTGCTCAGATATGAAAAGTTGAAAGAAAAATGCCTAAATCTGGACAAAAGTAAGGATCCTCACAGCACAAGGGCTGAACACAAAGAAATAAACTATCCAACCTGCCTGACAGCAATAACCTTTTGTGGTGTTCTCTCTCTCACACAAACATAAATAAAATTGAATATTTTAAGATAGTCACAAGGATGCACATTAAACAAGTGGTGAATGTTACGGAACTTGCGGGAATGGGACAGGAGGTGGTTGTGTGTAAAATCAGAATGGAGAACGAGATTTGGCAGACCCATCATCTTCCCACGGTGGTGGGGGAAATGGAGGATGGCCCTCCTGCCCAGAGGCCTTCTGCCATTGAAGTAACCATGAAGGGCCTCATCCCATTGTCATTTTACCAGTGGCGGAGTGGGCCCTCCATTATGGGGAGACTGCCTGGCAAACCCTGGCAGGCTTCCTGAGAGTTGGGGGTTTGACAGTAAGGTGGGTGGTGGTGGTGGCTGGCAGCAATGGCCACACATCACTAATATCACTCCCAGCCCTTCCATCAGGGAATAGCCTCAACAACGCCCAGATCCATTTAACGTGCTTCCAGAGGAGTGTCGCGCTGTTTCTCCAGCAGTGAGTGCAGTACAACTGTGGCCACCACTCTTGCAGCTTATTAGCTGTCTATTTGCGATAGACACCAGCCAGCACAACCCCCAAGCAGGTCATTGTCATAGAGTCTCAAGGCTACGTTCCCAGCTTTTTGATCTGTCACTGGGGCCACCGCTACCCAGACGATATCCAGCCCCAAGTATGGATCATTCTCGTCCAACTGCATTGAAGATGTTTCCTTCACTAGAATTCCATTTAAGTGAAGTGTTGGGTGCACTGCACCAATGGAGGAGAACAAGATATAACAGGAGGAGTGAAGTATTGATAGCTATAAGTCGATGACTGAAAGATTTTTTTAGGAGTAATCACACAGGAAGCATGCTGTACTTATTGCTGTGCATTACTGGGTTTTATTTTACTTTTCAGAAATACAAGTGTATGCAAAATTCATGCCTTGTGCAGTGGTGAAATTAATCAGGTCATGGGGGAGTATCTTGAACTTACTAATGTCACAACGTGTCACATTTGTTAAGGCTTCAGTGGATAAAAGAGTTTATACTAATCAATCATACATTATAGTCCCACTAAACATGAAAGTGCAGAAAAGTTGATGACCTTATTCCAGAAGATCAAAAATAATCCCCACCCAAGGCTTCCTATAGTGTTAAGAGTGTTCTGCTGTTTAAAGAAGTGTCAGAACTCTAAACAAGGTGTGTTTACTCTTCACCAGACAAACTAATAAAACACAACCACCTCTGTCAGCATTTCTCTCCGCAGGTAGTTCAAGAAAAGGATCAGACGATCTGAGATTCATTAACGCATCAATAAAATTGCCACTCCCATCAGCATGCATAGGTCTGTTTAATATTTAATTAAAGCTCACAAACAAACCGCCTTCTACAACACACGGGAAATATATGCAATAATACTGCTTTGAAGTCGTGACTCTTGCACCTTTTTGGAAAACATTCCATAAATATTAAAACGTGCGGTGCTTCTTTTGAGGCTGTTGTAAACCTACCTTTCCAAACCACTCAAAAGAGATTGCAATTTATTTAAAGTGCATTAGTTGGTCATCGGTTCCTCACATGGTACCTTAGCACAGTAAAACTAAATGTGATGACTTGCTGTTGCAAACCATCACTTGGATTGCTATGCATTGGAGTGTATTTTCTTATAATCCCTCAGAAGATAAATACTGTGTTGCACTATTTGGGGATGAATTAGCAGGCAGAAAGTGCTTCAGAATACAGAATATCACCTCTGCAGGGCTAAAGAATGCTTTACACTCATTGTAGGCCAAAATACATTCTAGACCCGCCACCCTTTTGCCGAGCCCAATTCTGGATAGGTGGCGGCAGAATGACAGAAAAATAAACAAAGAATTGCATTTATATAGCAGTTTTCCAGACTGCCGGACCTCTCAAAGCACTTTGCAGCCAATTAGAGTTTTCAGCCAATTATTTTTGAAGTGCAGTCAGACAATGAGCATGTTTCCACAATGGCTTTGCTGATAAATAAATTTTAGTGAAAACCTTAATAACTACAATATCTCCATATTTTACAGTGTAGAAGTAGAAAACAAAAATTCAGGCTTTGTAACATCAAATTCACACATAGAAACTTCTGGACAACCCACGCAGAAGGAACAAAAAAAAGTGTCCCGTTCAAAAGTAAGTCACTGGTGACACCAAATCACCCTAAGAAATAGGATCTCTTATAAGTTTTGCAACATTCCAGCATATTCCTGTCTGCTAACAGAACTCCCTTCCTCCAGGAAATGGTTGTTATTTGATCCCTCTCAATAGACCGAGTGTGAGGTTTGAGAGTTTTTACGTCATGAATACCCCCCTCATTGCCAAACTCCTCAATAACACCCATTCAATTTAAAGGTACGCAGGGCTCTTTGGTGCCAAACAATGCACCATAGCAACAGCACGTCTCACCACATCATCCAGCACTATCAAGTGCAAATTCAAACCATGAAAGAAAGCACCTGACAAAACAAAACAAAGAGTTCTGAATCATCAACGTGTTCCAGCTTCACAGCTAGTCCTTGGTATGAAGAGAATGTGTGGTAGACAACTGGGGAATATAGAAAATATTTAACAATTACCCAACCTCAACATAACCTATTTGCAACTGCACATTCCTTGTGGGTTAGATGATCAAGTCATCATGGAATTATTTTAGGTACTACATGCTCGTCTGGCAGGTAATCGATAATGCAAACTCCAGATTCATCAAAAGAACGGACCATGTGTTGGGAGTATCAAGGTCCAGCAAGGTACACATCAAGTACCATCAAGAACAATTTCACCGTCATGGGTCACAAAATGCTGTTCTACTCAGAAACAATGCAATGATTTATGATTCAATGAGCTAAGAAAAATGGGAAATAGTTTGGTCAAAAATTGGAATGATTTATTTTCACTAAATCTTAGTACAATTATGCTCCTAATGTGAAAAATGTGTTTGTATAAATTGTTAGGCCTTTCCTGATTTCAGGGCTATGCATAAACTTTCCTGACACATGCTTGGTTCCAAATTCATTTTACTAGTTATAAGTGAACACAGATCAGAATCCTGGATGAGTCCACATCGTTATTCCAGATGGGTAAGGCCACATTGATCCATGTTGTCACTTCATGCCAGAGCTAACATGTCTTCTCATTATAAGACCCAGTCAAACAGATGCAGAGGTGCTGTTGCCCACTGGACTTCTTGAATTGTGCCATCCAAACTCATGCCTGCACAGAAACTCATGGAATTGAATATTTCACGATTCAGTGTGCTTCCTGCTTTCTGCTTTCCTCCTCCACTCACCAACTCAGTTTTGTCTCACCCCACCTCTCCACATCTCCAACTAGCCTCCCTGCCCTGCTTCTCCTAGCCTGTGCACAGTTTCCCTTTGATTATTGCCCCAGGTCTGGTCCACACAGCCTTCCTTAGATGCTCTTCATATTACATATCTTACATTCCCTGGCCTCCATAAATAGCAAATAGGTGGCACAGTTTAAAGTTGTATTCAAACTTCGGGGTTTCCAGCTGTCAGATCCTCTTGAATTAATACCACGATATTCCTGTAACAGACGGAAAAATAAACTCTAACACCTCAGCCACATCATAAGGCAGACAAGGTGAAGTTGGCTCTATACCACTGTTTACTGTAACATCTCCAATATAGAGATAGGTTTAAAAAATCCAATACATGCTCATAATAAACAGGATACTGAATGCCAACACAACCTCCAAAGCAAATGGTAAATCTATAGTCGAAGGAAGGTGATTGAATTTGCTCAGATTACATGACAGATAATCAGTTTGCAATCTTATTCTTCCGTAACAGCAAAAAAACAATTCAGTTTGTGCCATAAAACCAGCCCTACATGTCAATGCTAAATATATCAAATTCTATCACTGCACATACCTACATTCCACACAGAGGTGTCCTAACACTTGAAAAACTAAAACCAAAGAGAATTATTTGGCACCTCAGCAAAACAACTTCCAGCACAGGAATTTAGCAAGTTAGCATCTGGGTCTAGGAGGGGCTGTGAGAATCTCAACTTCAGGTAGGGGATGGGTCAACTGACAGCGGAAAGTGACATTTCTAGGTGTACAGTTTTGGAAGAAGCATCACACAGTCTGCAGGCATGTTAGCACAGCGTTTTGCTGATGCTTGTGAAATCATCCTGTTGCAACCCTCTTCAGGGATGCATGGTAGGAGAATAGCATAAATGTGGAAAATATCAAAACAGAAATATCCAAGGTTTTATTCCGGTCTTTATGGGATCCTTAATTAAACACTACTGAGACATGCGGGTCATGTAGCCAATTAATCAATGTCCCATTAAATTTGCATATAACACAAGCTGCGGGTACCACCTAACCTAGGATTCAGGATTTCTCTGCCAACGAACTGGGATTAGTGTAGAAAGGTCACTGTAGACTCCTTTTCTGTGCTGTACGACTATGACTCTAAGGCAACAGCACTGATAGAAGGTCCCTGATCTGAAACATTAACTGCAAACACGCCCATAGGAAACAAAAGGTGGAAGAGGCCCCCCTACCTGCTCCATCTTTTAATAAGATTATTGCTGATCTTCTCCACACCTCTACTTCCCCATATCTTTTGATCCACTTTGTGCCCAAAAATCTATCACTTCTCAGCAACTGAGCATTCACAGCTGGAGAATGGAATTCAAAAAGTTCATAATTCCATGAGTGAAGAAATTGCTCCTACTCTTTATCCTAAATGGGCAACCCCAAATCCCAAGTATGGCCTGAATTTTTTCACAGTTGTGCAGACTGCCTGGACTTCTAAAAATGGCTGGTAGCACCGGAATATGGGGGCAGGACTTCCACATCGGACAGATCCCATATTTGCTAGCCAGGAAAAAAGGGCACGGGACCATAAATGATGTGATGGAAACCTGAACCTAACAGGGTCTTTTGACCTCAACACTCAGCTCAAACAGATATTATTTTCATCAGAGTAAGGGCCTTATTCAAAAGTGTAGCAATCATGAATTAATGGAAGACACATGAACACTTTTGCAGGGCATTTAAGGACTATAGAATTGTCACAATTTGAAGTTACTTAAATCCACAGTGTTTTAAATATTAAGAAGTTACCTGTGTCAGGGGAAAAGGCTCCGTTCTAGCAGTTATAGTAGCCACTTGATACTCCCCCCAAGGGCATTATGAATGCTTGGCTGGTTTCTACATAATTACCTCAGAAAGCACTTCCTAAGTTCACAGTTTGATTTGTAGCTCAAAGAGATAATTGAGTCTCTTTATTGTAAAGTAATGAATAGGAGATGAATTTTATAAGGGATTATGCAATTGAGCTTCAGAAATTTCAAATGGACTTTCACATGAAGGAGCACTTTTTAAAATACACCCGATCTCCTGACATTGCACTGGAACAGGAATGTTCATCAATGTGTGCCTAGAGACCCATTCCATCCATAGGCACACTTGCAGTGTTAATGACATTATCACTGTGTGTATACTCACCACCGTCCATGCCACCCTACTCCTGAACCCTCACTGCCTTCCTCCCACTCAATGTCCTGCACACTCACTCAGGGAATGGCAAATAGTGAAGAAGCAGGGCAGTGAGCAGGAGAAAGGCAATGAGGGGTCAGACGGTCACAAGCAGAGCAACTGAGTTTTGGGAGTGGGGCAGCAAGAAAATCTCAATCCTAGGATTGGAATTTAATTGATTTGAGCTGAGTTACAGCATTTGTAAAAACACATTTTGTTGGTGCTGCACGTCTTAAAATATCTTTGCATTGTTCAGTACTGCAGATGGTTCTATTCATTGACAGGAGCAGTTACCAACGGTATCACTAGCAGTGACAACACATGCACTGTGATTGCACAGGTAGTGAGTGTCCCATGTAGTTGCAGTGACAGTAAACACAGCCCTTTAAGCGTAGTCATAGCTGTAATATACATTTAGACATTTATTATATTTGATCTCAACATGGCTCCTGAAGTCTGCCTACAGTCCATATGAGGTGAGTTCAAACGGAGAATGTAAGGGCCAAGGGTATGTTATCATGCATTAGCACAGGACTATAAGAGCTGGTGGGAATGGGTGGCAGGGCATGAGCTGGCATTAAGGAGGATGTATGGATTGGTATGATTTGATATTATATTGGCCTCAGGGCACAGAGATGGGCTGGTGTGTGGACAGAGAGGTCATAGGATGTGAGCGGTGAGGGCCAGATGGCCTAAAATACAACAAAACAATGCATGGTGAATTTTAATCAGCGCATCCTGTCACTTGGCTACCCCTGTAATCACACCCAATCAATGAGAGTGGCGGGCTTGAGTCCATCCTGAAGCGCACACCTCCCTTTGGAACAAAGACTGTGCCTTTGACCGAGGTGGGTGGGGGTGGTCTCCAGAGGTGGACGCAGTGAGCCAGGAAAACCTCGTACTCCAGCCGTGCAAGTGGAAATGTGGATCCACAAACCCTGGTCTAGACTTTACATCCAGGGAGGAAAAGCCTCTAAATAGCTATCCTGACGAGTCCCTGAAGAATCTAATACATTTCAGCAAGATCCTCCTTTACTGCCCTAAAATTCAAAACAGAAATGATCCTTCTGCACAACCTCTAAACATAGGACAGCTTCACGTTCCAGGAATGAATGTCATGAACCTTCATTGCACCCTCTCCAAGATAAATATGCACTTAAGTAAGGAAACCAAATTGCACTGTTTATTTCAGGTACAGTCTCACAAAGCCAATATAATTGGAGATGGGTTTTCTTAATATTATGCAAACCGCTTGCAATAAATATTAACGTATCACCGGTTTCCCTAAGTTCTCTCCATGTACCTGCCTGACCTATTGAATATGACAAACATTTTCTCCTCTGATTATAGCACTAAGAAAAAGCTTTTCAAAACTTCACACCTTACAGGTTTTCAAAGGCAATAAACCAGTGAGAGACAAGCATCAACAGACACATTCTTAAGCCTTCTGGGTCAATTCATTATAACTTGACAGTGACAGACAACAGACCACAGTTTAGATATTACTGCTCAAATTCAGACTGAACGATGTTTAATTTTGCAAATGAGTAACAGAGGTGAATTATGTCTTAGCTCTGGAAATAAAGCATATTTTCATTAACAGAATGCCACATTTAACATGTCCATCAATAGATATTCTTGATTGTTGCTGATCTATTATGTTCAAGATCAAGTGCCATGAACAAAGCTGGGCACAGGGAAATGGGTACTCGCCAGTCACACAACAACATCAACACAAACAGGTCATGATGCCTGTATGTCCTTTCAGTAGAGCAGAGGTGCCTAGTGTCGGAAAACAAGCTTAAGGGAAACACTTTCTCACAACACTTTTTCACTGACAGGACGCAGCTGGTATCAAGTTCTCTTGAGCTTGATTTGCTACACCAGGCACCGCATCACTGTTGAAAGTAGCCTGCTGTAACCTGCTTCTTTTGATGCTGCTGTGAGCTAATTGTCATTGCCCCACTTTTAGGTTAAATAAGCAAACTCTGTGTTCCCAAAACCATTTGGACAATCCTTTTATGTATCCTGACAGCAGTTATTGGGATGCAAAAGAAGCTGCAGAGTTCCTTCCACCCCACTGCCATCAATCCAGTGGCAGACTGAGTGTTTACAACCCCATAGACTTTTCCTGTCTTGCTGCCCTGGGTGCAATATATATGCTTTAAAACATCTTGAAACCATGTTCAAATCTTAGCATTGGGCCCATACAGCCTACAGGCAGCCAGATTTCTCTGCCTTAATTTACCAGAGGCAGAGGCAATCTCCTTTTCAAGAGCCGAAACTGCCAAAATCACAAGGAGGACAGCAGCTGACTCACAGAACACAGAGGAGGCCCTACAATGAAAATGGTTCAGTCCATCGACCCCTTCCATCAGGTGGGTCATACCCTTAAAAATGGACCACTTGATTTCAGACTACTTACTGACATAAACCTGATTTCTAAGAAGTCACATTGTTTTGGCTTTTGTTTGGCGGTTGGTGTTGTATCATAGCTTTGAGAGAAGAGTTCATAACAGCATCACTGAATATATATAATAGGAGATAACTAATACCAATCAAAATTATAGCCGCAGGAATTGTCAACTAAAAACAAGTACACTGAAAAGAGTGGCCAGTAGGCAGCAAGGGAAGAGGAAAACAAAGGAGCAAGCAGGCAAAGCCAGAAGTGGAAAAATGGAGGGACATGTAGGTGGTGAGGGAAGTGGAGAATGGAGAGGGTGAACAGGCAATGGAGGGGAGAGGATGAGCAGGCAATGGAGGGGAGAGGATGAGCAGGACAGTGAGGGGAGGGCAGATTAAAGGGTGAGCCTGGCAGTAAGGGAATGGAGAATGGAGAGGGTGAGCAGGCTGATTACAGGTGCGAAGAATAGGGAGGGTGAGCAGGGCAGTGAGGGGAGTGGAGAATAGAGAGGGTGACAGGGCAGTGACAGGAGTAGAGAATAGAGAGGGTGACAGGGCAACGAGGGGAGTGGAGAATGAAGAGGGTGAGCAGGGCAGTGAGGGGAGTGGAGAATAGAGAGGGTGAG
>NC_063354.1:14782917-14785794 GCF_021869965.1 Rhincodon typus
GGTGAGCAGGGCAGTGAGGGGAGTGGAGAATAGAGAGGGTGAGCAGGCAGTGAGGGGAGGGCAGATTAGAGGGTGAAGGGACAGGGGAACACTGGGGAGAGGCAGCAGCAGTGTGTACTCCATCTCCCATTCTTATGCAGTTCTGATGCACAACATTGTCATGGACACTAAATTCCTGTTCAAATGAAAACAGAAAGTGTTGGAGAAACACAGCAGGTCTGGCAATGGGTATTTTGGCAAGAGAAATACCATCTTTAAAATTCTCATCATTATCTCCAAATCCCTATGTGACCTTCCCACCTCCTACCTCTGTGATGTCCTTTAATTGTCCATTCCTACAATCAATCTTCATTCCTCCAATACTGACCGAATAGACCTCAGTCTAGGATCCTTCAGACAATATACCCCGCTTTTTGGCGATCCCTTCCTAACTTCAAACAAAAACCCTGAAACAAGAAAGCTTCTCAGGTGATTATTTAACTGTGATATTTAACTGCTCAGAGACATCTGACTACACCCAAAATGCCCCTTGAAAATCTTGTACTATTCTATCGACCCACTTCTCACTCCAAGATTTTTTAAACAATTATAACCCAAATTAAAACTGGTAGCAGATAATAACATATTTCATGTGAAGTATCTGTGTAAGAGGTTAAAATGAATGCAACTGAATGTTTCTAGGGCCAATAATTAATTCTGCACACAGCACTAATTTGGGTGTGGTAAAAGTGGAATGGGGGGGAGGCGTTGGGTGGAAAGAATTTTAATTTGTATTAATAAAGGAAAAGATGAGATAAATCATAGAAATAACTGAACAATACCGGCTATTTTTTGCACAGGATATGAATGGACTTACAGTTCTGCAGATTTTAAGTGTAAGCAGTAAAACTTGACATGAATCACGTGACCAAAAGATTTTCACTTCATTGGCTATAAAACATATTGATACCAAAAGCACAGTGCTTGAATAGATCAGAAAAAAATCTTTGCTGGCTACTGTGGCAACAGAATGATACAGAAGTCTTTGGAAATGCAGAAAAATGAAGCCCATTCTGACCTGACTTGATTAACAATTCGCCCCCATATCCGGCAAAGGAAGAACAAGCCACCAAGATGAAGATGTTTGAGATGAAAGGCACTATATAGATAATAAGGCTGTTCATTCAGCGTCTGCAAGTCTCTTAAACTGGGCAGGATGAGCACACGAAAGGTCACGTTTGTCACGCATTTCATACAGAATTGATGAGACAATGTTTTAACTTCTTGCTTCTTTGACATATTTATAAACCACGGCAACACAGTGCTGAAGCTTGCTGCCCCCGATGGAACACTTTGCCCCTTGGAATTAAACTTCTCCTTTGTACTTGTTCCACATCGAGATCTCATTTCCCACAAGTTCATACATTGCTCAGTACTGTAGGACAATAGGATAAAAGGAATATACAGCAAGACTTCAGTTCCCATTGCTGCACAATGTATGGGTGTGTAGTGGCATGATAAGAGCTTTAAAGCAATAGAGGCATTAAAAGAGATTCTGAATGGCGTGCGTGCTTTCGTTTTGAATTGAGTGAATTTTAGGAGTGGGAACACTTGGTAACAAGAGATTGACATGAGTCCTTCTGCTATTGCATTGCATCAGGCAGGAAAAGTATTAACAATCTGGGATCATCTGTGTCTTGGCACTGGGGGCCTGTAACATAAAAAGGGAGCTTAAGACAACTGTTCATACAGAATATTGCATTGTGCAGTTGCTTTGAACTTGTCGCTTATGATTCATTTGCTGAGTTGTTACCTTCGTTAATCACTTGTGAAGGTTGTCAAAAGGGAAGTTACATTGTTGGCTTGTGTAAAGGTGAGTGGGAGCAGTTCAGCCCACCGATCAGCCATCTTTTTTTTGTAAGCAAGTTTCACCTGTAACACCACCAGTTTAACTCTCAGAATGAGAGACACACCACTGTTGGCATGTCAGGGACAATCCTAGAAAGTGCCAATGAAACCACACACACTGTTTCAGTTCACAATAATTCTTAAGAAGTTTAAAAGAGGACACAAACACTACCTACGACACTCCAGTACTGAGTAAATCAGGAGTGTCCATTAAGACCAACAGTTAGCAAACTTGCATTTACGAGCAGAGAGTGAGACATGAATTTGCTGCATAAATTTTCTCAAAAACTGTAGTGGTGCAAAAATAATCCTTCCCATGATCTGCCAAAATAGGTTTCCACAAAAATTCATGGGTGAGGCAGAGGGAATAAAAAATAAATTTATGCATTAAAATTCTGGTAAATCCCAAACTTGTTTATGTAATATATCAAGATTAATATCTGTGCAAACATGGGACAGGGTGCAGAGAAAAGCAGCAGAACAACATGTGTAAATAGACAAGACAATTAAGTTCAAACTTGAAAGAAAGGAATAGTGGGCGTCACCTCAGTAAGGCTTGTGAAATATTAATTTGTACAAAGCAGGTAGGCTCTCAGGGCCCAAACACACAAAAATGAATGAATGAAATGTAAGTTTAAAATAGATATTAAAATGTAATGTATTTTAAAGATCTAGAGTTTTCAAAGCAAGAGGTTAAAGGAGCAGTTCTTGTTCTTATAATCATATCATGGAATGGTAGAACAGTTGCAACATAGGAGGTGATTATTCAGCCCAAAATGCCCTTGCCAGCTCTCTGCTGGCCCCATTACCTGACTCAGTCCCTGTAACCAACATCTTATTGCTGCCGAGATAGTAGGAACTGCAGATGCTGGAGAATCCGAGACAACAAGGTGCAGGGCTGGATGAACACAGCAGGCCAAGCAGCATCATAGGAGCAGAGAGGCTGACGTTTCGGGCCTAGACCCTTCATCAGAAAAGGGGGAGGGGAAG